>NC_059079.1:35072975-35385278 GCF_020497125.1 Mauremys mutica
GATGTCCTGATTTTATAGGAACAGTCCCGATATTCGGGGCTTTTTTCTTATATCTTTTTATATCTTTTCCTATTACTCCCCACTCCCTGTCCCAACTTTCTATCTGGTCACCCTACATTGTAGTTGTTTATTCTGTGAATATTCCCATTAACTCCAGAGGGACTTCTTGTGGAATAAGATACTACTCAAAACAAGCAAGAATTGCCTCGAAAATTATAAATGGCCTAATTCATATTATCCTAGGGCCCCATCACACTATTCTGGTAGGGTAAAGGGGCCTTAAAATGGACATAAAGTATTTTTACATTGTCTTTAAAATCCCTTTGCACTGCCAGAGTGCTGCAAAGGGGCGTTAGAGAAAGCGAGAATAAGGCCACATGAATTTGACTGTGGGCTTATAGATTTGTGATGAATGGAAATTACTTTGAAAGACCTATCAAAAAGTGTCTCATTCATTTCACTTCCTCTTAAAAGTGTAAACATAACTTCATGGAAAAACGCCTCCCTCTACAAACACCCAGCATAGAACTATTTCTGCCTGTATAGGATTATACTGATCATAAAGATTACTTCAGCTGCAAAGATTGATGATTTGTTTTGAATTATATGAAAGTGACAGGCAAAAGCTAGACTTGTTTAATTTTAATTCTGAAGTTGGGAGTAAAAGACAGTTTACTCTTCACTTCATTTCTATTCTCTGTTCCTGAATTCTGTTCACTGTCATTGTTGCTCAGGCATTGAATTAGTCACAAACTTCACTAACTGCTTATCTCAATAGTTTGTTTTCAAATGGAGATTAAACTACTCTCGATTAAACTTCAGAACAGTTGTTGTTGTTTTTTTCTTAATTAATGATATCCGGTCATGTTCCTTTCAGTGTTTTAACCATAATCTTACTCAAACAGAACAGATGTTCTGTATCACACAGGTAGTATTTGTCAACAAGACAAGATGTGCTTTTTGTTACAGATCTGTCAAATAATCAATTTGGATAATCACAAACATTTTGGGTTATAGGTGCCAGGTCAATGAGATTTCCTCTGATGATAGGGTTTTGTATTTATAGAAAGACTCATTTAGTTATTAAAAACCAGGAAACAGACATTCAAAGAGTATAGTCTGATAATGCTTATAACAAAAGGATGACTGCATTTTTGGCTTAGCATGCAGAAAATTATCACATAATCAAATAATTTTACACATGCTAGTATGTATACATGTTAATCAGGACATTATATAAAGCTAATACCACTTCTTTGGGGGATATTGTGCCTATATGGACTACATACATAGGTGCTAGTTAAAACATTGCCCTCTTTCATTATATTCTATTGCCATGACAATGTTTGTATCACAATATTCATAATATTGAATTTATTTTTTAAAGGCCTGATCTACCAAGATGCTGAGCAGCCTCCTGCAAAGTCCTGAGCTCTCTGAATTTTCTCTGATTTGGGAGTTGAGAATGCTCAGTGCCTTGCAGGATTGGGTCTTTAAAAGAGATACTCCAGAAGTGATCACTTCAAACAAGAAATCATCACATGCTCCCACACTGGAAGGACAAATTCAGGCAACCTATCTGAAGATCATGGAGGAAACCCAAAACAACTATTAAAAAAACACACCAAAACAAAACCCGAAGACAGCCATCCAACCCAAAACCAAGAAGTGGAACTAACTACAACTCCACAACTCACAGTGGGGTGGGGACCATGATAGCAGGACCCACCACATGGACACTACAGGACACCCCTACATTATCAACCTATCAAGACCACCCCTAGGCAGAGCTCAATTATCTGTATTCTCCAAGGGACTGAACTTCTGCCCCACCACAGAACATGACATCATACTAACATGTGGAGAACTAGAAAAATTCTTCCACATCAAAGATAACACCACTCAGAACTACCCCATCCCCACTACCAGGCATAAGAAAAAAAGAATAATCTGACCAGCCACCTCCCAGCAGATGAAACCACACACTTAATCATTACATCGACTGCATCAGGAAAAAAATGTTGACTGAAATCCTTAACAAACCTCACATCCACCACAATCTTTCCACTGCTGACTAAATAGCTATATGGTCCTGAAATCCAATCAGTAGGGCCAGGGGCGGCTCTACGTTTTTGGCTGCCCCAAGCAGTCATGCGCGGGAGGCGCCGCGGGAGCAGCGGACCTCCTGCGGGCATGACTGCGGAGGGTCCGCTGGTTGCGCGGCTCGGCTGGACCTCCCGCAGCTGCGGGCGGTTCGCTGGTCCGGCGGCTCCGGTTGAGCTGCCGCAGGCATGCCTGCGGGAGGTCCAGCCGAGCCGCAGGACCAGCGAACCGTCCGCAGTCATGCCTGCGGGAGGTTCAGCCGAGCCGCGGGACGAGTGCCCCCTCCGCAGTCATGCCTGCGGCAGGTCCGGTCCTCCCGGGGCTCCGGTGGACCTCCCGCAGGCATGACTGCGGCAGGTCCGCCGGCCCAGCCTGCCGCCCCCCCCCGGCGGCAGGAAACGCCCCCTACATTTTGCCGCCCTAGGCACCAGCTTGTTTTGCTGGTGCCTAGAGCCGCCCCTGAGTAGGGCCCTACCAAATTCACAGCTATGAAAAATGCATAATGGACTGTGAAATCTGGTCTCCACCCATGAAATCTGGTCTTTTGTGTGCTTTTACCTTTTACTATACCAATTTCATGGGGGAGACCAGAATTTCTCAAATTGGAGGTCCAGACCAAAAAGGGAGTTGCGGGGGGGGGGTCATAGTATTGCCACCCTTATTGCTGCACTGCCTTCAGAGCTGGGTGCCAGGAGAGGGGCAGCTGTTGGCCGGGCACCCAGCTTTGTAGGCAGCGCCCCACCAGCAGGAGCGCAGAAGTAAGGGTGCCACTTCCATACCATGCCACTCTGACTTCTGCATTGCTGCCTTCAGAGGTGGGTGGCCGGAGAGTGGCGGCTGCCAGTCTTACTTCTGCGCTGCTGCTGGCGGTGCCTCTGCCTTCAGAGCTGGGCTCCCAGCCAGCAGCCACCGCTCTCCAGCTGCCCAGCTCTGAAGGCAGCACTGCCACCAGCAGCAGTGTAGAAATAAGGGTAGCAGTATAGCAACCCCCCTACAATAACCTTGCAACCCCCCCCGCCCCCCCCCCCCCACAAAACTCCTTTTTGGGTCAGGACCCCTTCAATTACAAAACTGTGAAATTTCAGATTTAAATAGCTGAACTCATGAAATTTACTATTTTAAAAAACTTATGACCGTGAAATTGACCAAAATGGACCGTGAATTTGGTAGGGCTTTACCAATCACCCAATGGTGATCAGACCAGCAGACAAAAGGGGCAACATCATAATCCTCAATTGTGATGACTAAATCAATGAGGACAACTGACAACACTCCAATGCCATCTACTATTAAGAACTCAAACAAGACACCACACCACAATTCACACAGGAATTTAAGGATATCATCAAACCCTTCCCCCAAACAACTCCAAAAGAAATTCTACATCCTCATCCCCCACAAGCCCACTCCAAGGACCTCCTACATGCTTTCTAAGATATGTAAACAAGGGAATGTAGGTAGACCTATTATATCTGGGCATGGCACTCTTATTGTAGGAATACTGGGACTCCTAGAAACCATCCTCAGACCACTCAACACATAAAAGGCCAGTTTCCTCCAGGACACAACCAACTTCCTCCAGAAACTCCACAACATTAATCTCCCACCTCAGAACACCACTCGTGCCAACATGGATATCACTTCCCTATACAACAACATCCCTCACCATGACAGCATGACTGCCTGCCTGAAATATCTACAAGACAGTGGACAGTACTCAGATATCCACCCTAAACACAATCAAACTCATCTATTTCATCCTCACCTATAACAACCTTGCATTTAACAACAAACACTTTGTCCAAAACCATGGAAACAACCATGTGTACTAACATGGTTCCCCAATATGCCAACATCTTCAAGGGGCAACTCATGGAAGAATTTATGGGGAAAATGCACCACACTAAACTAAACTCTTACATTTCCACCACGGCTACAGTAGCCATTACCATCCATCAAACTCTCTAGAACATTTCCACATCAGCATCAACTTCTTGGACACAACAATGAGCTTCAACATTAGAATCCAACAGGTTTTATCTACAAAGAACCCACTGATCACCA
Source organism: Mauremys mutica (assembly GCF_020497125.1). Lineage (NCBI taxonomy): Eukaryota > Metazoa > Chordata > Testudines > Geoemydidae > Mauremys > Mauremys mutica. The sequence continues at coordinate 35,077,143 of NC_059079.1, forward strand.
CACATACCTCCAAAGAGCCAGTAAGCACCCCCCACACACCAAGAAATCTGTTACCTACAGCCAGTTACTCATACCACAGAATATGCTCCAAGGAGAAAGTCCAGGATAACACACTTAAAAACCCCTTCACCAAACAAGGATACTCCATCAGAGAAGCGGATCACATCATGCAATGGGTCATCCAAATACCACGAGAGCTTATTGCAGTAGAGGAAAACAACAAAACTGTACACCCCAAATTGTTACCTACCACCCCACACTGGAAGCCATATGGGGCATCAAACAAATATAACCCCATATTTGATAGGGGACTACAACCTTTCTTCTGTCCTTGAAACAAACCACCATTCTCACAAAGCTCATCCTCAGAAGCAAACTATCCACAGACCATGCACACCAACTCAAAATGGCACCAGACCAGGTCAGAACAAACAGATGCAAAACCTGCAGCCCTATCTTCACTCCTATGATAATCAATACCCCCTCCCCCCAACAACACACCGCTCCAGATCCATGGCTCCTACAGTTGCCTATCATAAGATGTGGTGTACCTCATCCAGTGCATCAAATGCCCAACAACAGCTATGTGGGTGAAACTAGACAATTACTATGCTCTCAAATGAATTTGCACAGAAAAATAAGACAAAAATACTCTTATCCATGGGTGAACCCTTTTCAAAGCAACGACTCCATATGTGACCTCACAGTCCTAGTCTTCAAAGGAAACCTGTGCTACCCCTTCAAAAGACAAGCTTGGAAACTTACATTCATAGTTCTGCCAGATACTAAAAATCATGGTATCAGAGATAGTGGTTTTATGACTCATTACAGTTTGTAACCTATTAACTCCTTTTCCTATGACCACAGAGGTGTTAATTGTCCACTTCATTTTGAATGGTTTCTTGCCACATGTGTTAACTCCTTATGCTTAATCTGTTTCACCTTATATTCAGCTGTGACACTCTGGGTAGATCTATACTGCAATAAAAGACCCACAGCAGAGCTGCAGCTGGCCCAGGTCAGTTGACTCAAGCTAATTGGGCTCAGGCTATGGGGCTAAAACTTGCAGTGTAGATGCTTTGGGCCTGGAGCTGGAGCCTGGACTTTGAAACCCCTCAAGGAGGGTGGGTCTCAGAGCCCAAGCTCTCGCCTGAGCCTGAACATCTACACTGCAAGTTTTAGCCCCACAAGCCTGAGTCAATTGACCCAGGTTCTGAGATTCTGTGCCATGGGTTTTTTATTGCAGTGTAGATGTATCCTCTGAGACACTGGCTATTTTTCCACACCCAAAGAAGAGTTCTGTGAAGCTTGAAAGCTTCTCTTCCACCAATAGAAGTTGGTTTAATAAAAGTTATTACCTCAGCCACCTTGTCTGTCTCATAACATGTAAAGGAACTCCCGACTACAGGGCTGTTAACAGGCTGTCTACTTGTATGTGCTAACTACCCATGCTAAACAATCTGTTTTACCTTGCATTTTGCTGTGATGCTGGGAGTTCCTTTCTCAGATCTGAAGAAGAGCTCTTTTTGGCTCGAAAGTTTGTCCCTCTCACCAACAAACATTGGTCCAATAAAAGATATTACCTCACCCACCTTGTCTCTCTGACAAAATGTTGTCAGAATAACGAAGTCACACTGCCAAAGTCAGAAACACTTGTCTCCCAATTCATTTCACCTTGCTTCTTTGCATGCTTTCCTGGAGATTTAGGTTTTAGGCCCAGCCTTCAAGGTTACTTGTTGAAGACAATCATTTCTGCCAGTGCTGTGCTTCCCCATATTCAAGCATATTACCTGTTTTAGCACCTGTCTGCTTAATCACCCCATTTACTATTCCATGTCTGTTTGTGACTATGATTTTCCATACAGCAGCAGCTCAATACAGTACTTCATTTAATCTTTTCACTGAAACTAAGGGTACATCCAGACTACCCGCCGGATCGGTGGGTAGCGATCGATCTATTGGGAATCGATATATCGTGTCTCATCTAGACACGATATATCGATCCCCAACGCGCTCCCGTCGACTCTGGAACTCCACCAGGGTGAGCGGTGGTAGCGGAGTCGACGGGGGAGCTGCAGCCATCAATCCCGCGCTGTGAGGATGGGAGGGAAGTCGAAATAAGATATGTCGACTTCAGCTATGCTATTCCCGTAGCTAAAGTTGCGTATCTTACATCGATCCCCGCCCAGTGTAGACCAGGCCTGAAGTTGGTCTTTTCCACAAACTTCCCAACATCCCACTAAATCTTCATTCTTATTGAAGGCACATGGCAGTTTTTTCCCAGGTGCCATCTCTACCAAGGCTAGATGTATTCTCTAGATATCAGACAGCCTCTCTCTCTCTCACTCATCCCCAAAAGCAGGATGGTTATTGCATTTACTAGACCAAATCCTCCTTTCAGTTACACCCCAGAAATCCCACTGAAGGCAGTGGGTTTCATTGTGTCAGTGAGGGCAAAATGTGCTATAGGTAAGTCGCATCTTAGGTGCATTTAACATGTGCTAATTCAGCTTTGCGTGGTTTGCAAAAACAAGGGGGGGGAAAAAAGAAAAATAATATAAAAACTGCATCTGTAGTACAGGTGATTCCGCCTGCCATTCAACTCAATGAGTGTTTCACTATACACGGTTTTTGCTTTACGCGCTAACCGTGGAACGAAACCCCCGCGTAAGATGAGACTTGCATGTAACACCTTCTGTTTAAGCAATATTAAAGTTGTAAGCACAGGCTGATCAACTATCAAATGGACAGCCGATGTCCATGCATTTCCCTCAATCTGTGTGATGTTTTTTGTTTTGTTTTGGTTTTTTTAAGAAGCACAATAGCATTATCTATGGAAGGAGTGCCAGAGAGGGCATTGAACGTTCTGGCTTTGTAGGAATGTATCACCCTTATTCATTTTAACTTTTTAGTGTTCATCAAAATCTAAAATGTGTGTTTCATTCAGTCCAGAAATTCATGTTAATGTATTTATATTTACTTGTGTTTACAAAGGGGGATTATTCTTATCTGAAATATTGTATGAGTTGTCAAGCAGTTGTATACTGAATGCTGTCTGGTTATTTATTCTGTCATGTATTGAATTAACAGGAGTTCCATGAGCTGAGTGAGTACAGGATATGGCCCCAAAACGTGGTAATTTGTTATCCCTGTTTTATAGATAAGTTGAGTTGACCCTGATTCCACTTGCACCAGTGGTACGATTCTTTCCCCCATACCTGTAGCAGGGCCATTAAAAGATGGTAGCTTATAGGGACAAGAGGGCCTTGGATGAGTTGTAGAGAGACTGAATTTCCTGGTGGTGTAATAAAGAGGAGGACCAGAATAGAAAAGATAAGTGAGAGTACTCTCGGGAGGATGGAACTTTACTGAAGTGTGACTTGTGATAAACTGTCTTCTCAAAGCTTATCAGACTATTTCACCAAAACTCTGTACAAGTTTAGTCAGATTTTATAAGAGGCTGTTTCAAAACTTACATTTAGAATGCTATCCTGCTTCCATGTAAGCAATATCAGTGCTATAGTACTCAAGGAAGAGCTTTAATAGAAATACCTAGGTTCCAACTTTGAACTTTTAGTAACTGTCCATTCCAAACCTAATAATTACTGAATAATTGCTGCTGAATTATTTTCCTCTGTCTAAATCCAGGTCATAAAACTGGCATTGATCTGAATCCCCAGCCACAGATTTGGTGACTAAATGTGCTCCTTCATTAAGACTGATTCTTTGCAATTCTCTAGCACTTCCAGTTTCTGTGCTTGTTTCCCACGCCATCATCCATTACACAATCACAATGAGGCCACTCAGAATATATGGACGTTCCAGGAATTACCACAGATTGAGCAGAGACACCATGTTTAGAGCATACATGGTCTCTGAGTGATCACAGTAAGAGAGAAAAAGGTTTGAGAGAGTCAGCCCAGTATCTGGAAACAATTCAGGAACTTTGGAACATTGGGGTTACCCACAGACTATTGGTATGCTGCAGATATTTTAATATCAAAGTCAGCCTACTACTCCCAGAAGTAAATATTCAGTTAATCATTGAGTCATTCAATGGGGCTGGTCATATGGCTGAAAGAAAGATTTTTACTAGAAATGCTTAGCTTACACCAATGACCATCACAGACATTAGTCTAATGATTAAGATTTAACTATGTGAATATTACTGGGATCTGGATGGGGATTATTTCAACAGTCCTGTAGCCCTGCACAGCCAGAGCAGACAAAACACAAGGGGGCCAAGTTCTCCCTTTTGTACAGACTTCAGTGGTGCCAAAAACTAGCCCACTAGTATATTACCCTCATATTAGAGAGTGATTTTAATGTCATATTTAAAATCATCTATTTATTTCTATAGCCAAGGAACATTATGTGCATTATCTAATTTAGTACCAACCATACCTGTCCCTTCTATACAATGAAAAAATACCATATGCTATCTCTTATTAATCATCAAGCCAGATCAGCACACCCAACACAAAATATTTAGAACAAATTTATCTAAACAAATTTATCAAGTTATTATTCAGGCACAGTAGCTGCTTTTCAAAGCAAATTACAGACAACGGTCCTAATTTTCATCACACTTTCACGGGTCTAAATCAGAATTAATGCTATTGAAGTCCATGAAATTATATAATATTTTTCACCAAGAAGTTGAAAATGAATAGGACACTTTACCAAAAATAAGTATTTATTTAAAATATATCATTACAAAAACATGGTAGGTTTTACTTATAGGAAATAAATCACATGTCTATCTTTGAAGGGTGTGTACGAGTTTTAGAGCCATGGTTTGTAATGACCACATTACCCACACATGGCAAAGTAGTGAGTAAGTAAAGCAGTCAGTATAATGAGTAACACTTGTAGCCTTTCTTCCTGCCTGTCTGCATTTGTGTGTGTGACCAAAGTAATGCAGACACTGGTAAATTTTTTTTTATAGGAAGAGTGCCTTACTGGCTCTTTTTTACTGTTTCACTAGAAGAGGGAAAAAAGAGACAAAGAATAAAAGTGGATTTGAGAAAATTATAATACTTCTGTGCATAAAAAAAAACTACGTGAAAAAATTGCCTTAAACCAGAGGTCCCCAAACTGTGGGGAGCACCCCCCGAGGGGGGCATGGAGGAACGTCCAGGAAGGTTGTGGCAGGACCTGGTCTTGATCCTCCCCCAGCTGCATCCCCATCCCCGCACCTGGCCCCATCCCCAGTCTCGGTGTGGCTCCACTCCCGCCCCTAGTCGGTTCCCAGCCCAGGGCTGAGCCTGGAGGTATTCTGGGAGCAGAGCCACACCTGGTTGCAGACCCAGCTGCTGGCCCCCACCACAGCCCAGCTGCGGCTCTGCTCCCGCCTTGGCCCCTGGCTGCAGCCCTCCTCCCAGCCCCAGCCCCACCTCCAACTGCGGCCACTGCCTTGGCCCCCTTACCCCTGTCTGCGTTTTTCCCACCTTCCCCCCACAGCCACAGCCCTGCTTCCAACCCAGGGGGTGGGGGCAGCACCCGAACAGGGGTAAAGGGGCACACAACCCTTAAAAGTTTGTGGACCGTTGCCTTAAATAGTATTCTTAGATTTGTTCACAGCTACTTTAATAAGTCCTTAGTACTTAGATACTAGTACTGTGATGGACAATATACACTACATTCTGTCCCACAGCTTAGCCCTGCAATATTGGATATGTTCTCTCATAGAATCATAGAATCTCAGGGTTGGAAGGGACCTCAGGAGGTCATCTAGTCCAACCCTCTCATAAGGAAGTTAGGAAGAAAAGAATCCTATCTTTACCAAATTCAAGTCATGTTGTAAAACACACCTCTTTGCCATAGCACTCTCCCCCGAGAAACTAAAGCAAACAAAAAAATCCAACAATCCATTCACAAATAACAGCCTGTCACTGTAAGCAGGACAGGGAACTGATATTATGCTCAAAATTAGCAGCCCACAACTGCATTTAAAGTAAGATGGAGAATTGACTTCTCTAGCAGATAGTTTTTATTATTTTATTATTCTTACAGGTATATACTATGATAGAGGCTTTAATAAGACCACCACTTATAATGCATAATATATATATTATATCCATATAAACATTGCATTTATCATGCACCTTTGATGATTTTAACCACCATCTGCTCCCTAATGTTCCTCTACTTGGATAACACTTACCTTCCTTTTGTACAGCAATTGAGATCTATGAAAGAAAAGCTCTGTATAAGAACTAAATATTATTAATTAAATATAAGAACTAAATATTGTTAAATCAAAATATTGTTAAATCAAAAGATGCTTCAGACACTGTTTAAAAAAAAAAAACCTGCCACAAAGATTTCCTTTCCCTTTTCTCCTTAAATGTGGAATAGCCTCTCCCCCTATCTACACTTTATGTCACCCCACTCCATTATGTACTCATTTTTATACACACACATGCACACACAGTGGCTGCTCTTAGAAAGTTGGCATTTGCTAATGGATTCCTCAAAGTTCAGTACCTCAATTATTTCCCTTTCCAAGTAGAGAGAAGAAACTGTGGCATCTCACTGTGTGGTGACTGCTAGTAAACTTGTTAGGGGAGATCACAGTGTAAACCAGGGGTCAGCAACCTTTCAGAAGTGGTGTGCTGAGTCTTCATTTAGTCACTTTAATTTAAGGTTTCACCTGCCGGTAATACATTTAATGTTTTTTAGAAGGTCTCTCTCTCTAAGTCTATATATTATATAACTAAACTATTGTTGTGTTGTAATATAAACAAGGTTTTCAAAATATTTAAGAAGCTTCATTTAAAATTAAATTAAAATGTTGATCTTATGCAGCTGCCTGCTCAGCCCGCTGCTGGTCTGGGGTTCCGTTCACCTAGGCCAGCAGCGGGCTGAGCGGGGCCTGTGGCCAGGACCCCAGCTGGCAAGGGGCCGGCAGCCAGAACCCCAGACCGGCAGTGGGCTGAGCGGCTCAGCCCGCTGCTACTCAGGGGTTCCATCCGCCGGCTCCTGCCAGCCGGGATCCCGGCTGCCAGACCGCTCAGCCCGCTGCTGGTCTGAGGTCCCGGCCCTGCCCACATACAGTGGGTACCTACCTTCTCCCTGGTTCTGGCCCATTCTCTCTCTCTCTCTCTCTCTCTCTCTCTCTGCACTAGGCTGAGGGTGGGAGTGCACTGAGCACAGGGCTGGGGGTGAAGGAGCAGGCTGGGGGTTGGGGTGTAGGGTCTGGCCAGGAGCTAAAATGAGGGAGGGGGCTCAGGGTTGGGGCAGAAGGTTTGGGTGTGGAGCGCTTACCTGGGCAGCTCCCATTTGGTGTGAGGGGTGCAGGTGGGAATGTGGGGAGGGGGGGTGCAGGAGCTCCCGTTTGGTGCTCAGGGTGGGGGTGGGGATGTGGGGGGTGCATGGGGTGTGGGGGGGCTGGGGATGTGGGGGAGTGCAAGAGTCAGGGCAGAGGGCTGGGGGCATGTAAGGGGGATGCAGGTGCCAGGGCATGGGGTGTGGGGGGCCTGGGTATGTGTGGGGGTGCCAGAGTCAGGGTTGGGGTCGTGGTGGTGGAGGTGAAGGAGTCAAGCAGAGGGCTGGGTGTGTGTGAGGAGGTACAGGGCTCAGGGCAGGGGCCTGGAGGGTGTGCAGAGCTGTAGGGCTCAGGGCAGGAGCCTGTGGGGTGTGCGGAGCTGCAGGGCTCAGGGCAGAGGGCTGGGTGTGTGTGAGGTGGGGTGAGGGCTGGGGGTGTGGGCTGGGGTCGCAGGGTGCTCACGGCAGGGGGCTGGAGGGGATATGCCCCGATTCCACCCCCCTCTTCCCCAAGGCCCTGCCCTCGCTTCTTCTCTGCCTCCGCAGGGAGCAGCGAGCACGCTGACTCCGCTCCTCCCCCACCCCACCCCACCCCCCTCCCTAGCAAGGGCCATCAGCTGATCCGCTGTCAGGGAGGGAGGGATGGGGAGGAGGAGGAGGAGGAGGGGCAGGAACCCAGCACACTGTGGGAAGAGGCAGGGGAGCCGGCAGGACGAAGCTTCTGCCCCTTGCCCCTTTCTCCCTGCCCCCATGGGAGGGGGTGGAGGGCGGAGAAGAGCGGGCCAGGCCAGGCTGGGAAGGATTTTTAATGGCACGCTGCTGCCTGCCGGGACCATTAAAAATCGGCTCGCGTGCCATCTCTCGCACACGTGCCATAGATTGCCAACCCCTGGTGTAAAGACACACATGTACCTATTAGGCTATATGAAATATTAGCAAAACATGCAACAACCTAGCAATAAAATGATGGATTTAACATGAATTGGTAAAAGTGATCTGATTTTACAAAACAAAAAATGAGAGGAACCCCCTCCCCCCATAGGAACAGTTTCGAGTTAAATTGACTGCTTTTGAGTTTCAAAATTTGAAATTCTAATTTGTTCCACTGATCACTTTTTATTTCAAAAGATAAATATTTGCTTGGAGCTTTGACAACTTAAGTTGTGTAATTGCATAATTTTATAGGTTATCCTGTGAAATGTGCTGTATTTGGTAACATATATAAGACTTTTTGTATTTTTTTATTTTTCTTTATGAAAATAAAAGTATAGATCACAAAAAAGATACAAATATTTGAATGAACCATAAAATGGTCTGTTTTGTAAAATTTTCATTTAACGCAAAATTTCTGGGCTACAAAATAGGTGGTCTGGAACAAAATTGCAATTTTTTTTAACCAATTTCATGAAATATACTGTTTATTTTTGGCAATTCCTCATTACACTGATTGTATGTGCATGTGAAGTGAAATGTATACAGGCCACACAAATTCATATCTACATACTGAACACCCTATTTCTTGTTTTCCACATTTTTTCTTTGTCCCATCTCCCCCCTCCCCCGCCTCAGGGCATTCTTGCTGAGCTGGTGGGCTAGCATTTCTAATGACATGAGTCAGATGCTCCTGTTATTCTCCCACAACCCTCCCACTTGTATATTAATCTTTTCCAGATTCATGGAATACAGTAGTGTCATGAAAGAAGCCAAATTTTAAAGCTAGTAATAAAATCTTAATTTGTCTTGCAACCAAGACCTGGATAATCTGTTATCTCTGACCATTTATGTACAAAGTGTAAAAACTAATACACAACATGTTGACAACTATCAACCTCAAACAGACTCCATCCAAATAAAGCTCAATATAATTCTCAAACAAACCCTCTTGCAAGATGCCCATGAAAACAGATTATAGTTTGGTATCCTATTTAAGTTAAAGGCCTACAAGCTAGGACCCGGTGAACTGAATTTCAGAAATGAGGCCCCTCCAATCGAATGCCTTGACTCTGTTCTCCAGACCTTCCTCTTAGCAAAAACATGCCAGCTGATCTCAAATGTCACAGCTCTGTGTAAAGGTAGAGGTGATCTCTTTAGTAGTCAGGACCCAAAACATGCAGATCTCAACAACCACCTCCTGAAATTGTACTCAGAAGTGATCTAAGAAAGCAAATGTAAAGTGCTCTTTTTGTGGCTAGCACCCCTAGTAATCAGACAGGCACATTCAGCCTCAATTTGTAGTCACTTTGGATTTACACTGGTGTAATCAAAACCAGGATTTATCTGTAATGCACTAGATGTATCTTTCAAGTGACCTTTATGCTTCATTCCCCGTAGATCAGGGGTGGGCAAACTTTTTGGCCTGAGGGCCACATCTGGGAATAGAAATTGTAGGGCGGGCCATGAATGCTCACAAAATTGAGGTTGGGATGCAGGAGGAGGTGAGGGCTCTGGCTGGGGGTGCAGGCTCTGGCCAGAAATGAGTATAGGGTGTGGGAGGGGGCTGTGGGCTGGGACAAGGGCTTCGGAGAGTGGAAGGGTGATCAGGGCTGGGGCAGGGGGTTGGGGTGCAGGAGGGAGTGCAAGCCCTGGCTGGAGCTGCGGGCTCTGGGGTGTGGCTAGGGAGGAGGGGTTTGGGGTTCAGGAGAGTGCTCCAAGCTAGAATCGAGGGGTTCAGATGGGGATCAGGGCTGGGGCACGGGGTTGGGGCACGGGGGGAGGCTCAGGTGTTCAGGATCCGGGCAGTGCTTACCTCAAGCAGTGGCATGTCCCTTATCTGGATCCTATGCGGCGGCACAGCCAGGTGGCTCTGCACGCTGCCCCTTCTGCAGGCACCGCTCCTGCAGCTCCCATTGGCCACGGTTTCTGGCCAATGGGAGCTCTGGGGGCAGTGCTTGGGGCAGTGGCAGCATGCAGAGCGGAGTCCTCTGGTTGCCCCTACACATAGGAGCCAGAGGGGAGCCTTGTCACTGCTTCCAGGAGCCGCATGGAGCTCGGTCGCCGGAGCGGGGCAAGCCCCAGACCCTGCTCCTCAGCAGGAGCTCGAGGATCAGATTAGGGTTAGATCAATGGCATGGATAATTGTTACAAGATCTGCATCTGAGGGAAATGCTTGCAACAGGGTAAGCAAATACAAAGGGCAAAAAGCAACTTTGGCCCCCAGTACTACATAGGAAATTGGAAGAAGTCAAGGAACCGAAAGCAGCTCATATTGCAGACTCCTATATGTGAGCATAACTCTCACTGACATTAGCATAGGGTGACCAGATCACAACACTAAAATATCGGGACACATTTGGGTGCCGTCAGCCCTGCCCACAGTCCACCTCCTCTCTTCCCAGGCTCTGCCCCCACTGTGCCCCAGGTCCCTCACACTTCCCGCTCTGCCCCCCAACTGCACCCTTCCTCATCCCCCAGCTGGCTTGCTGCGTCCCTCTTCAGTCCCCCACCCATCGCTTATCTCCTCACACACACCCCCGCCCGCCCGCCACTCGCTTGCTCGCCTCTTCACCCTCCCCACCTGCCACTCGCCTCTTCACCCCCCTGCCCGCCACTCACCCCTATGGCACTGACTTCCCCTCTGACAGTTGGGTGCTTGCCCATTTCCCTCCTCTTCCCACCCAACCATCCGCCCCCATTCTCCCAACTCCCTGCCCTGCCTCTTCTCCACCTCATACCCCGAGCGCGCTGCATCCCCGCTCCTCCCCCCTCCCTCCTGGAAAGCGCATAGCGCTGCCAAACAGCTGTTAGGCGGCAGGAAGCGCTAGGAGGGGGGAAGAGTGGGGGCGCAGCGCACTTTGGGGGAAGAAGGAGGTGAGGAGGGGGGAGCTTGGCTGCAATTTTTCCTTTTGGTGCTCCAACCCTGGAACACCCATGGAGTCGGCACCTCCCTCCCACTCGCCTCCTTACCTGAATATCGGAACAAATGGCGTCCCGATCGTACATTGACCGGGACGAGGGACAAAGGGTTAAATATCAGGACAGTCCTGATTTTATCGGGACATCTGGGCACCCTATGTTAGCAGGATTTATCTTGTCTATATAAACCCTAATGATTGCTAGTGCAGCTTCTTATAAACTTAACGTAACAGAAATTATTTAAATCATAACTGCTTTAGCATTGAGATTTAAGAATACCAAATTAAAGAGTGCTTTGTTCTAACAGAGGGTAAAAGTGATTTGGTAATAGCTGCAGAAGCTTGTGTTTGTGCCTAAGTTTCACATGCTCCTTTTATTAGACATTATCTCCTGTAGTCTGAACTTTTTGCATAGTTATTGCAAACTCACATGACTTTTCAAAAATGTTGTCTATAGTCTAGAAGAAATAACGAGAAGAGAACTTGCACTGGGAAAGGTCACTTTAGGATGAATTGCCTGTTTGTTACTGTTCCATGTTTTTCAAACCAGCAGTAAAGATGCTTTAGTGATAGAAAATTAAATAAAGTAAAATTCCTCCTATGACCCTGCTTTTTCCTAACCAAGCTGTCCTCTGCTTGTTGCTTTTGCCAACACAAATCTAACTGCCACAACAGTAACACTATAGCAGGCCATCTAGCAAAGCTTTGTAGATGTTAACAGCGGCGGCTCCAGGCACCAGTGCTCCAAGCGCATGCCTGGGGAGGCAAGCCGTGGGGGGCGCCCTGCCAGTCCCTATGAGGATGGCAGTCAGGCAGCCTTTGGCAGCTTGCCTGCAGGAGGTCCCTGGTCCCGCAGATTTGGCGGCAATTCAGCGGCAGATACGCCGAAGGCGCAGGACCTGTGGACCTCCCACAGGCATGCCACCGAATCCATGGGACCGGGGACCTCCCGCAGGGAAGCCACCGAAGGCACCCTGCCTGCTGTGCTTGAGGCAGCAAAAAAGCTAGAGCCACCCCTGGAAGTCAAACAATATTTAATCTTGCATGGACAGCACCAAACTGCCTAGCATAGTCCAGCCAATGTACTTCAGTCGTGACCTAAAAGCTTGCCTATTCCAATCCTAGACGTCACCAGAGAAGAGACTGTCCATTACACCAAACTCTGTGCTAAGGTTTATGATGTGAAAAAGTGTTCTTCCTGGACTAAACTGAAACCGCTAAATTGATTCTGCATGTGACCCAAGCCAGATTTCAATCAGTTCCCGGTGGTTTAATGCTGCTTCATTGCATGACGCCACCAAAAATGTGCAATGTTTTTATTAAAAAGCAGTTAAACCTCAGCTTGAGGGTTTTTGCCAAAATCAGGGCAGAAAGGGAAAATATACATTGAGCGAGACTATGCTCATGTTGTATCCAACCTTACTATAAGCAGAAGAAGTACAAGAAATAGCCTAGAGGGAAAAACAAAATACAAACAAAAACAACAAAAATAATCTCTTCTCATTAGAGCTCCATACTAGTTTTGAAATCTTAGTAGGTTTAAAACATTCAGACAAACATCTAAACTTGGGGTTGTTTATCAGACCAAACCAAAATTCCAACCCATTTGAGATTTTCCCATCATTGGGCCTGATGCCAACTGTTTCTTGTAATGTGCTAAGAACTTCCAAACCTCACGGGGCCTCCTTCTTCCTATCTCTTACATGAGTTCACTTTGAATTACAGCAGTGAGAAAGGAGGACTAGGTCCACTGACATCAGAAGGATCTGAGGGTGCTCAAGCGCCTAGCAAGACAGAGCTCACAAACAAGGAGGATGTCATTCTTGATTTTTTGTTACACTGCAGGAAGGGCATATTAGACATTTTGGAGAAGGCAAACCAAGGACATAATAGTAACAATACTTTGCATTTTTTTCATCCAAGAATCTTAAAGCATTTTACAAAAGGGAGGTTTCTCCTCTTTACAGATGAGGAAATAGATGCACAGAGAAGTTAAATGATTTGGCCAAAGTCAAACTATGAATCAGTGACAGTCAGGAATAGAATCTGGGAGCCCCGGGTCTCTGGTGCCTAGTGTAACTGCTAGACTGCTCTGTTGTCCCAAGTTTATCTTAACAGCATTTAATTAAATCCTTAAACTAACAGTAGTTTGGCTAATATCATTTAAAAAAGAATAGTCTCTGTCAGATTTTATATGGACATGGTACATTTATCTACAGTGTATATTGCTCTAGGTACAGCACAAGTATTTTGCAATAAATGCTTCATAAATGTTTGCTCAACTTAGAAGTGGCAGAAAATACCCTAATCTCTTCTCACATTATCTGTATGGTAAAATAAATAATTATATTTTCCAGGGAAGAAAAATAGTCTTTGCCTGAAAACAGCCAAGAAAACAAACACACAAAGGGAGCATTATATGACTTCTACTAACCATTAACTAGTGTGCACAAAGAAAAGAACATGTACGGAGAATGGAAAAAGCCTTAGGTAAATAGACTGAAAGCAGCAAACACAGACTTAGCTGGAGACTGGACAAAGCATCACCATTCTGATGAACAAGCAAAGAAAATTGCTTCAGTTTAGATACATCAACAGGGCCAAACATTCAAATAAACCATTATGTAGGGAGGTTTTAAGCACCAGAATGATCCATACAATTACCAGCCAGACTTCACCTCTAGCACCTCCTGATCTCTCCAACTGCACCCCCTTTAGGCTTTAGGTCTCAGGCCTGGAGCCATCATCTCTTTCTTGGGGTTGAAGCAAGCTTTTCTCCCACTCTCAGACCAGGTGCTGGGTGACAGATCCCTGTGTATCAACCATGATCACTTTAGAAGGTCTGACTTGGGCTCAGACTCTGCAGTTCTGCTCCCTCCAGGGCATAATAGTGGCAATTTGTGACCAAACAGCTTCCTTAAGACCCGTGGCTGCTCTAGGTATATAGGTAACATAGACAGCTGCCTAAAGTGACAGATTTTGGGATTTTCCCAGGTTCCCTCCATGGACAGTGGGGGATAGGGCTGCCCGGAAGAGGGGGTGTCCGCCAGCTGGGCTCCTAGAAGTAGGAAACGGCCTCCACCAGGGCTCCGGGGAAGCGCCCCTGCCCCCTCTGCAGCTGCTCCCCATCCCCAGTCATTTGGCTTCTGGCCACAGCTCAGGCGCTGAGCTGCTCAGGGCTGCTTCTAGTGGCACTGCAAGTGCTACTGGGGCTTTGGCCACAAGCACTATGACCAGCCTGGCTCCACGTTAGTGGCCAACCTGCACCTGCCATGCCACCCCCAGCCCCCGCAGACCCTGGTGCCCAAGCAGGTCCTGACTCCTGCTGCCACCACCACTTTGGATTCACATAGTGGCCACCCCATGCTATGAGCATGACAGATAGGAGCTCATCCAGAAAGGTGTGTATGTGTGATCTGGGGCAGGGGGTGCAAGGAGGGATGGACTGGTGGGGATGGGGTGGGGAGAGAGTGCAGGGGGTCAGACAAGGATGTGGGCTGCCTGGGTCCTGTTGTGGTTGAGCTGAGCAGCTGTATGGGGAGCAGTGGGGCAAGTCCCTACTGCAAACTTCTAAGAGGATAGGACAGGGGTTGCACACTGAAGTTTTGTCCAAGGTGGCAGATTAGCTTGAGTGGCCTCTGCTTAAAGCCAAGTGTTATTTAAGAGAAAATATATCTTACAAATAATGAAGCATACTGCACACATAACTAGTTCTTCCCTAAGACTTAGCATTCCCTGCATCTGGGAGACCCAGTTCCTTCAGCCTCCTCCACTGAGCCTGTCTGCCTGGACAGCTGTTCATAAGTGAAGCCACTCTTCTCCTCCTCAGAGAGGCTTTTTAACTCTTTAGGTATGTCTGCACAGTACACGAAGGAGTGTTTGTAGCATGGGTAACAACAGCAGAGAAGACATGGTAACGTGGGCTTCACATCTTCATTTGCTGTGTGGTGGTCTTTTGATCTTCAGTTGCAGCCTGACATAACAAGATTTGGTGCATATTGGAGACAAGATACAGGATCTCTGAAGCTAACAGCTAGCCTCCATTGACTTTCTAGTGTGTACTTAAGTATCCTTATCTGGGAAGCCATTGTATTGCCTTCCTGTACAGTTCCCATTGAATTCAAGCATTATAGGTGTATAATAAACTAACCCTAATACAAATTACATCAATACAGTCAACATGGGGAAGTCTTTTTACCCAATACAGAATAACCTCACTGATCTGATCACATACAGTGTCCAGATCATTATTGCATATCAGTAGTAATAGCTTAATACATAGAAATTCCTACAGCATTCATATGACCTTATTATATATCCACTCCACTTCTGTCATACCATTACAAGCAATTTCTGACACAGCATTTGCTACACACATACAGTGACACAGCTTTTTCTGGCGCAATCAAATAAATTGGAAATTGTGTAATCTTAGAAACGGAAAGAACTAATAGAAAAAACCACAGTCACTGATGTTATGGGAGAAGATTCAGCAAGATCCTTGATGTGCGGAGGATGTGGTCTGAATGAACGACAAGCAGTTTCCAAGAATAAGGACAGCATTGTTGTTTTTATGGGGATAACATTACTCAGCAAGTCACATACATATTATCAAAATTACAGTATTACAAGATATTTTTAGTCCGGTGGGGGGGGTTTTTTGGCTTAGTTTTTCCTTTTAGTTCTTTCGTTTTCCTTCTTTAAGAACAATGGCAGTAGCAGGACTCGTTACAGTTACTGGAAAGCATCTACCAAGATACTTTTTATACCAGATTTAAGGCAGATAAATTTTTTTACCAAATCTATACCATATGATTATATTTAAATAATCTAGTGAATTGGATTTAGTAACCACAGAAATGGAAACAAATAAGTAGTTGCTTAGCATTGCTTACATTTGAAATATTATTTTACAAATGGGTTAGGGATTGACCACAAAGCATTTTTTTTTAAAGTTAAGTTTGACAGTTTAGAAAGAGAGAGAGAAAAACATATAGAAAGTGAGGTATGTAAGGGTTTTGTGCATCCACCAAGAAAAAAAAATCACACCCAACAACTTGGACAGAATAGGTGGAAAAGTAACATTTGACAGGTTGAAGCCATGGTCATATTTTACCTAGAGGTTACAAAATAGGGGACTGCATGGGTCAGGAGATTGGTAATTGGATAAGAACCTTTCATGAGTAAGAATCCATCCCAGATGGATGGTGACTGAAAATTGCTACCATCTGAGAGTTGTTTGTTGACTTATGTGAAATAAGAAAACTACTGCTGTATAAAGTCATGCTGTAGTTGAATTTTAACATTGACCAATAACGATATTTGTGATTATCCATACCAGCCTAGATGTAGGTAATCAAATCTTATGCTTCAGGGCATAAAATGATTTCCAGAGGCTTCAGAAAAGAATTTCTTACATCCACACAGCTTTGTACAATTGTTTTGTGTCCTGTGAATGGGTTCACCTTCCTCTGAAGCACTACACATCAGCCATTGCTAGAGGCAGGATATTTAATTTGATGCGTTGATGCTTAATCCAGTATGATAAACTCTTCGCTTCTTATTCTTTTGTCATGGTAAAAAGAAAACACAGATACACAAATGATATAATGTTTTGGTCAATTACTGTAAGTTTTTTATTTATGAAAATAGAAGACAAAAATACACAGCCACCAGCCACACATATGTAGAATAAACACTAAGCAGGAAATTGGTCTTAGTTTAGCAGTTGTTAAGGGACCTATCCTAACTGCATTGACATGGGAGCAGGAGCAGGCCCTAATTTCTCGGGGTACAACTTCTAATGGGAGATGCAGTTGTTCAAAACACCTTTCAGGATCATGCCCTAAAATCTGTCAGCATTGAGCTCATAATGGGGGCTATGACTGTGATTATGAAAGCACAAAAATTGGCATGGGGCGATGTACTGCTGAAACTGCTTTTAACAGTTTTTAAAATCAGCTAGATTTCAAATTGATGATGTCTCTTCAACATTAAATGCAGGTCAGGTGGTGACTCTGCTGAAACTAATAGACTTCTATCAGGGCATATTTTGATCATTTCTCTTAAAAGAAACATTGTTAAATTAAAAGTCATACACTGAAAAACAATGATCTTATCAGTGGAAGGCAAAAGGAAGAGGTGGGCTCTAGAACATAAGCCACCATAAGTCACTTTGCCCTACTCACTTTTCTTTTTGTTGCCTGTTTTCCCAACTGTGAAACTGGGATAATACTTACCCACCTTTGTACTGCACTTTAAAGAAAGGTGGTATATTATATGCTAATATTTTAGGGCCTAATCCTACCCCCATATTACTTTATTTTATAAAGCTCAAGTCCACTAAGAAATTTTAGAAAGCTCAATGGGAAATTGTGGGATTTGGAGCCACTTGTGGAAAATCACGGAGAAAGTATTCAAAGAAATTATAGAAAGAAATAAAAGCAAACGATACAAAGTCTAAATTATAGTAATCTCAATAACTAGTTTACTTTTCACCATTTATGCTGAAGTCAATGGAGTTGATTCCACTGGCACCCTTGTAATCTTAAATCACAGAAAAAACATTTCTCTCTCTCTCTTCTCCTGGTTATTATTGCATTTAATAACACTGCTGTAGGTGTTCCTAGCATATTTTCATTCCTTCCTCTGTCATCTTAAATAAATGAATGCTTAAAGACCATTTTAAGTTTCATATTTTATACTATAAAGTAAAAGTTTTAAAGCATCAGCTGAGCACATGCATTTTCGATCATGGGAATAAAAAGAAAAACAACATGATTTTGGCAGTGGTATCCTCGACCTTGACATATCTCAGGGAAAAAAAACATCCCTTCTCTCTAAATTACATTCCCATCCTGAAGTATGGCATGTCCTAATGTTACCTTGAATCAGCATTACAGATGGGACTAAGTCAAAGTTGGGATCAGAATCCAGCTCCAGATGGTATTTTCATCCAGTTCGATAAAAAGCTAGGAGTTCAGTCTTAAGTTTCATTGCAGATCCAAACTTCCTCCAAATTCTGGAATGTTAAGATCTGTGGAGGAGAAATAGGTTTCAGCCATACTCTAAGGAGTGTAGACTTTGGGTGATGATAAACAACATTCAACTGTATTCACTAAGGAAAAATATCAGCAATAGAGAATTTTAATTTCATGTTTTATATTGTATTATATTTTCCCTCTGTAGAGAGCATATGGAGAACAACTACAATTCCCTACTAGTAAAATACTGGATTAATTTTTAAACCTGAAGATACAGGATTCAGATATATATTATTCAAGCTGATGTTTATACAGAATGGATCCGTATCAGCTAACTAGAACTGAGCAAAAATCAGAATTGCCATTGTGTGGGAAATGCCAATATTTCAACATTTGCTTTCCCCAAACTAGAATATCAATATTTGTCACAAAATGAAAAGTTGTGAACAACTTTGATTAAAAATGGTGCTACATTTCTCTTCAGCATTTTCAGTCGAAACAAAACATTCTGCTATTCAAACATTTCATTTTGGCTTGTTGAACTGACCTGAAACATTGGCTTTTTGGCCATCTAATAGACTTTTCTTAAAGAACTCCCAAAATTAATTCACATTTTTCCTCTCTGTCAATTTCACTGATAATTTTCCTCAGCTTTGGTAAATTAGCCCTTTTGAAGCACCAAATATATATATATAGAGAGAAAGGGTATGTCCAGACAACCCGTCATATCGGCGGGTAGCGATCGATTTATCGGGGATCGATATATCGCGTCTCGTCGAGACGCAATATATCGATCCCCGAACGTGCTCCCCGTTGACTCCGGAACTCCACCGGAGCGAGCAGCGGTAGCAGAGTTGACGGGGGAGCCGTGGCCGTCGATCCCACGCTGTGAGGACAGGAGGTAAGTCGGAATAAGATATGTCGACTTCAGCTACGGTATTCCCGTAGCTGAAGTTGCGTATCTTACATCGACATCCCCCCCAGTGTAGAAATGTAGACCAGGCCAAAGAGAGGAAAACAGAGAGATGGGATTGCCCTCTGTTTGCCCCTGTGTAACGTAATCAGGTTGTGATCACTGGTACCTACGCGACCACCAACTTTCAGTTAAGTGATTAATTCATCTTTATCCATTGTAATGAAGTGCATAACAGCATTATTCATGTGGGGTGCAATACCTTTTGTGTTAGAAAATTCATCTCTAATTTTTACAAGCGCTAATGATGTCTTACTACCGGCTGCCTGAGCTCTCCAGCATGTCTCACACAAATTGAAGTCTCCCATAACAATACAATTTCTCTTTCCACACATCACAGACAGTTGCTTAAGGAGTAACTCAGCCTGTTTTCTAGTTGAGTTGGTGGTCTGTTACAGAGTCCCATCGGTACCCTCTCCTGGGCTTTGTTAGTTAGGCATTCAAGATCCTGCGGGTCTGAGTTATCAGCAACACTGAAATAGGTAATGGCATCTTTAATGCAGAGTGTCACCTCCGCACACCTTTTACCTACGCTATCATTCCTAAACAGATTTTAACATTTCAGTCGCACAAATTGTGCAGCAGGTTTCAGTAATACCAATGATTTCAAACTTCTTCTCGTCAATTAGAATTTCTAGTTCCTCTTGCTTGTTATGCAGACTCCTAGCATATAAGCAAGTGAAAAATTTCTTCTCTCCACATTCTTTGCCACCTTGGTTCAGTTTGTTTATGACACATCAAGGTTGAGTAGTATTGTACCACATCTGCCTCCTAAACACCCTTCCTTTCCTGCTCCAATTAGTTTCCAATTCAGAAGATTAGCCCCCTTACCCATCAGATGCAGGCCATCATGTTCAAACAACCCCCCTCTCCCACTGGAATGTAGCCCTTTGTAAAATCCTTGGAGCAGAGATCAATTCCAATCTTTGTGCAACTCCACGGACTTTAATGGAGCCACCCCAGGGATGAATTTGGCGCAAACATTTCAGTTTGGAAACATACTCTGACTCCCTCATGAAATAAAAGAACTAATCAGAGGCTGAGAGAATCACTGTTCCTCTTCAAGTCATTCCTCAAACCTCACTTCTTCCATAATCCATAGACTAAATCACAATCTGCTAAGGGCTAGGCAGATAATGGCTG
The DNA here is from genome assembly GCF_020497125.1 of Mauremys mutica. Taxonomy (NCBI): domain Eukaryota; kingdom Metazoa; phylum Chordata; order Testudines; family Geoemydidae; genus Mauremys; species Mauremys mutica. The sequence goes on from NC_059079.1 coordinate 35,097,362, forward strand.
TGATCACTACTACTGTATGGCTGGGAATAGCCATATTCTTATATTTATTTATACTCCTGTATCAACTCCCCCTCCTGCACCTGCTTGTTTATCTCATCCAGCTTTTGTCTTGTCTTTCAGAATCTAAGTTTTTGGGGGCAGAGACTGTTCATTATATGTCTGTATAGCACCTAGTACAAATATTTAATAGTAATAATAATAATATAATAAATAATTTAATTAATTATTATTCATTGGTAAAAGTCATTGTTATTTTTCAGTGGGCCCATAGTTTTACAAGATGAACCAAACATTCACACATGTAAAGAAACAACAACAAAACAAATGAACAAGGTTGACTTCTGTATTCAAGAGTAACTTAAGCCAAGGGAGTGTCTTCTACTGTTCGTTTATCCAGGCTGGTATTTTAAAAAATAATAAACACAAGCAGGAACAACACAGTCACAACTGGCTGGTTATGTGAACAGCAGGAGCGGTTGTTCCCGAAATGACTTCAGTAAGGGTGATCAGTAACTAGATATTGTGAAATGATGTTTAAAAGATTGCATAGTTTCTTACTGCATTATTTACAGTCTATGAATAAGTCCCGCCCTTAGGTATGCTTGTATAACTCCCAGATTCAGTCATCCTCTTGGTGAATTGCTGGCTGACCTACAAGATTGTAACTTAGGCTGTGCCTGCCCTACACACCACTGGCAGTGACATGGATATGTGTAGTTACATGCCAAAGTGAAGAGCAGGAACAGCAGGCTGCATCTGTTCTGCAGCATGTAGCTACATGGGTCAGTGAAAGACTCTGGTGGAGGGAGGCAGTGGGGAAAGGTATCATCAGCTCCCCGCTGCTTGAGCCCTTCTTCACTGCAGTGAGGAAAGGCGCTGGCAGGGGGAGACAGCCTCACCCCCTACCAGAAGTAGCAGGACACTAAGCTGCTAAAAATAGCACTATAGATGGGGAGGCACAGCTTGGGCGAGTGGTGAGCTGTGTAGGTGTGTACTTGGGTACATACTACACCCTTCAGGCATGTCTTTACTCTAGTACTTGCCTAAGCCGTGCCTAGCTATCTACACTGCTATTTTTACCAGTGCTGGGGGCTACCTGCCTATGTCCCTGTGTAGAAGCATGCTGTCTAGAGGTGCCCGGAGAGACACAAATGCTAGGAATGTTTGATCAGAGAATCAGGCAGTGTCTAAAATTCAATGAGTATTTTTATTTAGCATTTTTTAGAGAATGTTGAGTTTGAAATAGAAGCTGTGAGAATATTTACTTGTTGCTGTTTCTCAGTTCATCCAAGTGCTCTGCCCACTGAATTGGAGAGACTAGGTTCTGTGCTGAGACCATTGTAGTGATTTGGGCCATGTATGAAACAGACTATTTGTGAAGTTGGTATTGGGCCCTGGGGAAACTGGGTGTGGAGCAGGAAGTGAGTGATTTGCTGAGGGTATATAAAGGCAGATAGCAAGAAGCCAGCTAGCAGTGGAAGTTAGATAGCAACCAAGTGAATCCGATCAATGAGAGAGCTTGATCTGAGTGAAGCTGGGTGCTGAATACTGAACTGATGTAACAAAGACACGAGCTAGTAAATATAAACTTTCAAAAAAGTGAATGGGAGACTTGTAAACATGGGACCTCTGAGCACCCTGATGCTAACATGTTCTAATAAGTGAGGCGACAATCTGAAGAAAGAAACAACTGCTACAAGGAATGGAGACTGACAGATCCAATCCATTCTGGTGTGGACTATATGCAATACTCAGATGAAGATCACAAGGATTATATAAGTATGTACTTTTGAATTGCTTCTGGCCTAGAGGAAAATGGAGCTGGAATGGTGGTTGAGGTCACTGGCCCAGATGCTACTGTAAATTGATGTAGTCCCATTGAAATCAATGGAACCATGGTTGTTTACACCAGCTGAGGATCTGATCCTCTGAGAAAGACAAAAACAACCTAATAAGAGGAGAAACCTAGAAAGTAGTAATACTGAAAGAGACTTTGGAATGATAGTGCACAGAAAATTGCATGAGTTTGCAATGCTATAGTCAACAAAATTGGCCGGTATAATTTTGGCCTGCATGTGGAGTCGTCATGTCATGGAGCAGGGATCTAAAAGTCCTTCTCCATACTGCTGAGGTGACTACTACATTCAGTCCGGGGCACCTCATTATAAAATATAGGGAAAGTTAAGGAAGAAAACATGTGAGAGATTGATTTATGAGGAAAGATTAAAAAGTGAAATATTTATAGGAGGCCGGATTCTTCTTTCAGCTAAACCAGTGAAAACCCAGAATAGCTCCACTGAAGTCAATGGAATTACTCTTGATTGACACTGATGTGAGATCATATTTTTAGCTCCTTGGTCTTATTATTACTGGGATGGGGTGAGATCATAACTGATATCATTTAAAAGTATAAATAAGGAGGACAAGGCATTATTTTGGGTGGTGGCAGGAGTAATGTGCAGGAATACCTGGCTGAATATCGGAAGAGAGATCTGTTGGCACGGGAATATTCATCCAAGGAAAGTGATTAAAGTTCAGTTACCCGACCTATTTCCAAATTGGTCTGGACAGAGCCCTGGAAGATGCACTGGAGGGAGCGTTCTCTGTTTATTGGTGAAGGTGGAAGTGGACCTGGTGACCAAATAGGCCTTTTTCCCTCTGACTTCTATGGGCTGTTCATTGGTGCTTGCCCAGGGAGGGTAGAATACATTGTATTTGTTCTGCCCTTGAGACAAAGGACTCATTCTTGCCTTGTGTTTGTGGACAAAGTGGGGGCTGGGAGTAAAAGGCATAGAATGTCTCTTCATTTTATACAAGCATCAGGGCAGGGCACTCTATACAGAGCACTTGAGAGCAAGGTTTGGCTAGCGAGTCCTGAGATGGAGTCTTTCCATCAGCTTCAACAGGCTTTGGATCTGGCCCTCAATTCTCAAGGGGCTATAGTCTGTGAGCTACAGGGCGTGTACAACTCCACCTTGCTAATTAGAAGACTTGCAAATGAGGAATGGGCACATTACACCTTCTCAGAGGAGCAGCAAAGTTGCCCTGTGCAATCCTGTACCAGAAGAAGCATGGTAGCCAGTGACACATTGGTCTGTGGACTGCTCCCTATCGCTGCACTGGTTTGAGCAGCGTTTGGCCTAGAGTACTTCAGATACAGTGACATGCTCTCCCCAACTCTGTTTATTTTTAACTAGCTTTTTCCTAGGTTTTTTCCACTTTATCCTTTAATTTTTTGTTTTTAGTGAATTTGCAGTAGCTCTTGTGAAAAGGGCCAGACGAGTTCTCTCTTTATCCACAGGACAGTAACAGCATGAGCAATAGCAGTGAGCTTCCTTACTCTATCCCACGAGCATGCTTCAAGCCTGATGGAACCATAGTTAGGGATGAGTCAGTCTCTATCAGCCATTCACCTCTGGGCCCACTGTGAGGGGTTTTGGGGAGTGGAGGTGTAGGTGGTGAAAAGATCAAGGAAAACACAAAAGTGAAGAATTAAGTTATTGGCAAAGACAGCTTGGGACTCTGAGTGGAGGGGAGGGGGGTTGTTCTATCATCTCTCTTCCTGATGTTGCTCCCCTTTCAGAGTATTAAACAAAATAATGATTCTTCACATCCCTGAATGCAAGTGGTGTAGTCATTTGTATGAGTCAAGGCGTAGGAGGATACATTTCCTTGTCTAACAGTCTATTTGATTTCCAGGCTTGCTGTGATTCTGCTGTGAGTGTGAGCTACTCTAACACTGAGTACCTGCAATATTGCACCCAATAATCTCATGTACAATGCCCATTGCAGTATTTAGCATAACAGCCCACACACTGCATACTTAGGTTTGGCAAAACTTGATTTGTTTTAAAAATGGGGATGGATAATATTGAAGTATTTTTTTGATTAATGATTTACATTTTGACAGTTGCAGGAAGTTATGGTGGAAGTCAAACAATTATATATTGACAGTAGATGTCGAGATTCAAGAGCTTTATAACAGTGAAAACACAAAGTATCAACATTACATGCAAAATATACAAAGTAAATATACTTATATCAAACTAAAGTTCTCCAGCAGCATTTTTCTTACTTTTCCTATCTGTACATTGATCATCATCGATTGAAATTTTTTTTCATCTGTATGTGTGTGAATGGAGAAATCAACATTTACTGACCTTTGCCAATAAAAATCACATCCTTCCAACCATATAGATACACACTGTAAGTATAGTTTTAATTAACAGAGTCCCTTGTCTTTTCTCTACCCCTTAAAATTACAAACCAATCTCATCCAATCATTCTCAATATTAACAAGAACTACATAATAATTTGTTAGGTCATAAGCAGAAATGGGTGAATAAATCAAGATACTTTTCATGAATGTTCAGTTAAATCTGTGAATGAATTCACTTTGGCCATGTTTGCATCCCTCTTGAGTTGGTGTTCCAGGAACACATGAGTAATTCAGTTTGTTCACACCAAATCCTTCTGGAGCATGAATTTTGAAGCAATTGTCAGTATTCATGCCTGTGAAAGCAACACTCAACACTAGTGGTCAGGTCAGGATGTGGTAGGCTGTTTCTCCCAGGCACTCCCCTTTCTCACTATAGAGCCACTGTGTGGCGGTCTGTCCTTTTAGCAATTCAGCCCTGTGGCCAGGTCAAACATTCGAGTCCATCCCTTTTGGGGTAGACATAAAAAGTCCAATGATATGGAAATCTTCAAAAGTCAGTAAGGGCTTCCCCCTTAGGTTGGGGACTTAGGCTCTGACCCCTTGCACATCCAAGATTTACCCCAATTAGGTTCCCCACCAAGGGATAGACTTCTGTCGTAGTTCCCTCCTTTAGGGATTGGCAGGGGAGCCCAGGCCCACCCTCTCCACTGGGCTCCAATCCAGGGCCCAATAGTAGGCAGCTAAGACCTGTACCTTGGGTGCTATGTACCTGCCTCTCTGGATCACTTCCTACCACTGTCCCCTCTTCCCACAGAGAAAAAATACAGAAACAAACACAAAATTAAAGTTGTCACTAGTCCCTCCTTTGCAGGCTTGGGCAGATCAATATCTCCAAGCCTCAGGCAGCAAGAGCTCCTGGGATGCTCCTTCCCAAGAGCTCAGAGCAAGGTTTGCTCCCTTCCACTGTCTATCATCTCCCTCTGAGCTGTTCTGCTTCCCTTTTTAAGCTCCGCCTCCTGCTTGTGCAGGCTTTATAGTGCAGCAGGGCCAACTGAGCTCACAGCTGCCCTTTAACCCCTTCTTCTCCAGGGTAGGGTTTCTACACATCATCACAGTGCCATAAAAGTTTGTGCATTCATATAATTAGGGAACAAACAATAATACATGATTTATCTGGCCAACTACAAATGCACAACTCAAATTCAGAATATTCATGATCAATCCACAGAATAAAAAAATCAAAAATTTGTTTGATAAATTTAAACCAAAAACGTTTGAGGAAATCTTTACAGGAAAAGTCAATGAGCAGAAAAAGGCTCAGTTCAAATAAATTGTTCACTGTAAATTACTCAATCAGCTCTAGTTGTAGTTGAAAATATTTTACTCTTTATTTTCTGCTAGGTCACTCCAATTCTTGACTCTCAGAGCCAGCCTTACCCTGCTCTGCTGTGAGAACCCCCAGTCCTGGGCTGTTCACGCACAGCCTCTGGCATGTAAGCTGCTCCTTGGATTGTACAACAGAATGACGCTAGCCAATATCTCCACTCCCAGACACAACCCTAGGAACCCGCGGGACACTGCAAGCTTATATGAGTTTGTCAATTTAACAAAGAAATTAATATGCACCAGGCTTCTTTTCCCAAAGGGAGTCTCTGATATGCTGAAACCAAACACACTGCTTCAAGTAGAATAAACAAACAAATTTATTAACTACAAAGATAGATTTTAAGTGATTATAAGTCAAAGCACAACAAGTTAGATTTGGTCAAACAAAATAAAAGCAAAATGAATCTAAGCTGACCTTAACACTTTCAGTGCCCTTACAAACTTAGATGCTTCTCACCACAGGCTGGCTGGTTGCGTTTCAGCCAGGTTCTTCCCTTTGATCAGCACTTCAGTCACTTGATGTGATGTCTGTAGATCGAGGTGGAGGAGAGAGGAAGAGCATGGCAAACGTCTCTCCCTTTTATCATGTCCTTTCTTCCCTCTTGGCTTTGCCCCACCCCTCCCTCAGAGTCAGGTGAGCATTACCTCACCGTAATCCCAAACTGGCCAAAGGAAGGGGGGGTGACTCACTCGAGAGTCCAACAGAGCCTTTATTGCTGCCTAGGCCAGTGTCTTTTCTTCCTGTGAGGCTGGGCTGGGTTTGTCCCATTCATGCCCTGATGAGGTGTGAACTGCTCCTCTGCTCTTGGAGAGTTTTTGCCTGGGCTTGTTTTAAGCCATGAGGACACACTTTCAGCCTCATAACTATATACATGAAATTACAACCTATAACATTACTATAACAACAATTACTATAACAGTGCTCAGTGCATCATGAGCTTTCCAAAGACACCTGACATGACAAACTTTGCACTGGATACCACACAATCATTTTATAAGGATGAACATGGGAGTGTAGGTACAGAGCGTCATAACCATTTAACAGAGATGGGACTAAATCCAAAACCACAAGTCCAAACACCCACAAACTTTGGATCTGAATGCCTGTTCTTTATTTCAGTGAGCTGAACCAAACATCCCTGAACTTAAAACTTTGAATCTGGATCTGAACTTTGCAGTTCTTGACCATCTCCACTATAAATCCTAACTAAACCATAGTCCCACATTTCATTGATCTAGAAATCTAAAGATTCTGACTGTAATAATCAATGTTTGATATGTTCTTTCCATGGCAGTGAAGAGGTCCAAAATGAGAAGAGAAAAGTATTTAATTGTTTCACTGTTCAGAGATTTATTAGTAGTAGGAAAGGCAGGGAAAGAGTATTAAACTCTCGTCTGTACCCTGCTTCTCCATGTTCAATGACTTTCCACCCAGAGAGTGTGTTTTCCAGTCCTATATATAATTTTCTTTGGCTTGTGGCATCATTTTCTTGGGACATTATATTTACCTTACTCTGCATCTTTGAGATCTTTGTGTTGTTTCCCTCCCCCCACAACTGAAGAATTAAATGATAAATTACTGCTACTACAACTCTATATGAAATGTCCAGAAGAAAAGAATATTATATGCCCATTTAAAAAAAATCCTAATGTTTCTTTTGTTTTAAGTTTTACAATTGCTAGGATGTTTCTGATTAGGTCTGCTTAGACAAAGAGATTTTAGTGTGTTTCTTTTACTATTGGAATAGTGACCAGAAATGAAGTGATCACCTTTCTGAACTCCCACTGTCTGTCTCATAAGTACAAATAAATTTAACAAAGATAGCAGACAACTATATACAAGAAACTCACAGATCACCACACATACTTTATAGATCCAGTAACCACCCCAAACATACCAAGAAATCTGATATCTACAGCCAGGCACTCAGATACCACAGAATATTCTCTGAGGAGAAAGTCTGGGATATACACCTTACCACACTCAAAACCGTCTTCACCAAATAAGGATATTCCACCAGAGAAGTAGATTTTGTCATGGAACAGGCCTCCCAAATACTCCAAGAGGGCCTGCTTCAATACAGAAATAAAACCTCCTCCAACTACACACCCCTAGTTGTCACCCAGTTGTTCACCTCATAGTGGAACCCATGCAAGGTATCGTCAAATAACTACAGCCTATACTTGATGGGGACCCCATCCTGAAAGAAATCTTTCCTGAACCCCCACTTCTGGCCTTCAAACAACCCCTCCCCCAATCTCTCCAAGCTCATCATCAAAAGCAAGCTTCCCACAGACCAGGCCACACCAATTCAAAGCAGCACCAGAACAACAGATGCAAAACCTGCAAACGTATTGCCACTGTTAAAATGATCAACACCCCCCACAACACACCTTTCAAGATCCCTGGGTCCTGTACATGCTATCACAACATACTTCATAGTGTACTTCATCCAGTGCCCTAAATACCCCAACAACAATAATGTGGGTGAAATCAGACAATCACTATGCTCTCGAATGAACTCACACAGAAAAATGATAAAAAAGTAAAACACCCTATCATCTGTGAGTGAACACTTTTCACAGATAAATCACTTTATGTCTGGCCTACCAATCCTCTTTCTCAAAGGAAATCTTCATAACACTTTCAAAAGATGAGCCTTGGAGCTTAAATTCATAACTTTGCTAGACTCTAATAATCATGGACTAAGTAGAGACAGTGGATTTATGGCTTTTTACAACAATCTATAACCCACTAGCAACGTTCTCCCAGCTGCCTTTCCCTCTTATGATTGGAGGTGTGTTAACGGGCCACTTCACTTTGAATGGTCTCTTGAAATATGTGTTAACTACTTATGCTAAACCATCTGTTCCACCTTTGATTTAGGCCCTGTCTATACTGGCAGTAAAGCAGCTTTCTGCGCTGTAACTCCTGAGGTGTACACACTGCCAAGCCACTTTGGGCTTGGCTACACTTGCAAGTTGCAGCGCTGGTAGAGGCTTTCCAGCGCTGCAATTAGTAACCGTCCACACCTGCAAGGCACATCCAGCGCTGCAACTCCCTGGCTGCAGCGCTGGCTGTACACCTGGCCAGGTTGGGGTGTAGCGATTGCAGCGCTGGTGATCCAGCGCTGTTCATCAAGTGTGGACACACACCAGCGCTTTTATTGGCCTCCAGGGAATAAGGAGATATCCCAGAATGCTTTTAACTAAATTACTCTCTTTGTTTTGTTATGCAGCCTCTCTTTGTTTTGTTGTGAACTCCGATCGGAGCTCCGTTGAACTGCTTATCTAAAAAACAAACACTGATCACAGCAAACAGGAGCTATCTGTACCTGGCTGTGAATGATCAAATGAGAGGCAAGCAGTTTGCTTGACAGAGAAACAGCATTGGATGCAGGCTGTTTGCAATTAAGACTAAGGGTTCGCGAACATTTTGTGATTTTTCAATCCAGGGAAGCTAACACACAGTGTTGGCTCCAAAAATCCACTCTCTCTATCTTCCCCGCTCCCTGTCACAGTACACCACCCTCCACCCCCCTCTTTTGAAAAGCACGTTGTTGCCACTTGAATGCTGGGATAGCTGCCCATAATGCAGCACTCCCAACAGCGCTGTAAATGCTGCAAATGTGGCCACACACCAGCGCTGGTAGCTGTGAGTGTGGCCACACACCAGCGCTGGCCCTGCACAGCTGCACGACCAGCGCTGTAACTCCCAGCGCTGCAACTTTCAAGTGTAGCCAAGCCCTTAGTTGCAGAAACTGCGCAGTTGTAGCACTTTAAAAAAAAAAACCCAATGAGAGGCGTAGAGCTTGCTGCACCGGGGCTACAGTGCTGCAGTGCCAGCGTAGACACGGTGGTGATTACAATGCTGCGATTGGCCTCTGGGAGGTGTCCCACAATGCCTGTTTTCACCTCTCTGGTCATCGGTTTGAACTCTTCTGCCCTGCCCTCAGGTGAACAACTGTCATCCCCACCCTGTAAATCCTTTGAAAATTTGAAAGTCCCCTTCCTGTTTGCTTGGTGATTGTCTCAGCGCATCTTTCCAGGTGGCCATGCATGCTCTACGCACCTCAGGTGATCCCCCATTTGGAGTAATGCTGAGCTGCTGGACCTCATCAGCACTTAGGGAGAGAAGGCTGTCCAGTCACAGCTGCCCTCCAGCCATAGGAATTATGATACCTATGGACAGATTTCACGACCATGACCGGGACACATTGCAGTGCAGGGTCAAAGTGAAGGAGCTGTGGAACGCCTATCACAAGGGGTGGGAGGCAGACTGCTGCTCCGGTGCTGTGCCCACGAGTTGCCGGTTCTACAAAGAACTGGACACGATACTTGGTGGTGACCCCACCTCCACTGCTAAGACCATTGTGGATACTTTGGTGGCTCATATGCCAGTCGAGAGTGGACCGAGCCAGGAGGAAGAAATCTTGGATGAGGATATGGAGGGGGAGGGGGATCCAGAGGCAGAGGATGACTCAGAGGCCAGAGATCCATGCAGCCAGGAGCTCTTTTCTACCCCGGAGGAGGCTAGCCAGTCACAGCTGTCGGAGACTGGAGAAGTACAAACAGGAGAGGAGGCCCCTGATAAGTGGATCTGATTTTGGGAATCGCTGAAACGAGTTGTTGGGGGCAGGAGGGTTGCAGAAAGCAGGCTTGTGTCCCACAGCATGCTTAGTCTGAGCGGCAGAATAGGGTGTTGATTGACTCTCAGAGATCTCCAGGAAACTCTTGCGGAGATACTGGGCAATCCACTGACGCAGGTTCTTCAGCAGAGCTGCTTTGTTGAACTGCACCTTGCTGCTTTCAAGTTGCCCCGGGTATGGCTTCATGAGCCATGTCATTAAGGGGTTGGAGGGGTCTCCTGGGATCACAATGGGCATTTTGACTTCCCCTATGGTGATCTTCTGATCCGTGAAGAAAGTCCCTGCTTGAAGCTTCCCTGAACGGGCCAGTGTTCCGAAAGATGCATGCGTCATGCACCTTTCCAGACCAGCCCGCGTTAATGTCTGTGAAATGACCCTGGTGATCCACAAGCACCTGGAGAACCATTGAGAAATACCCCTTGAAATTAATGTAATTGGTGGCTAGGTGGTCTGGTGCCAGAACTGGAATATGTGTGCCATATATTGCCCCTCCACAGTTAGGGAAGCCCATTTGTGCAAAGCCATCTACAATGTCATGCACGTAGCCCAGAGTCTCAGTTTTTCAAAGCAGCATGCGATTAATTGCCCTGCACACTTCCATCAACACAAGTCCAAGTGGCTTTCCCACTCCAAACCGGTTAGCGACCGATCGGTAGCAGTCTGGAGTAGCCAGTTTCCACAGTGTGATCGCCATGTGCTTCTCCAATGACAGGGCAGCTCTCATTCTCATGTCCTTGCACTGCAGGGCTGGGGCGAGCTCATCACACAATCCCATTAATGTGGCTTTCCTCATTCGAAAATTCTGCAGCCACTGCTTGTCTTTCCTGACATGCATGACAATGTGATCCCACCACTCAGTGCTTGTTTTCCGAGCCCGAAAGAGGCTTCCACTGTGGTCAGCACCTCTGTGAATGCCACAAGCAATTTCATGTCATAGCTACTATGCATGGTAAGATCAGTGTCACACTCCTCTTGCCTTTGTAGTTTAAAGAATAATGCCACTGCCACTCGTGACGTGTTAGTCAGAGCAAGCAGCATACTGGTCAACAGTTCAGGATCATTCCTGCAGTCCAAAGAGGCAGAGTGCGCAGTACACAAACTGTTGAAATATGGTGCCAAATGTGGACAGAAGCACAGGGATTTCTGGGATGCGAAGCAATGCATCATGGGTCTTTGGGACAGGACCTGGGATGCCCTGTGGCCCCCTCTGCCTTCCTACAAGTCTTAGCGGCAGAAGAGAAAAAGGTGCTCTGTGGGATAGCTGCCCAGAGTGCACTGCTCCGAATACTGCTGCAAGTGATGCAAGTGTGAACATGCTATTGCACAGGCAGCTGACAGTGTGAACACACAACAGTGGTTTCCCTTCAGTGCTCTCTGAGCAGTGCTGTAACTGCCGGCGCTGTAACTTTGCCAGTGTAGACATGTCCTTAGCTGTGACACTGTACGTTTCTCAGATGTGAAGAGCTCTGTGTAAGCTCAAAAGCTTTTCTCTCTCACCAACAGAAGTTGGTCCAATAAAAGTTATTACCTCAGCCACCCTGTCTCTCTAAAGTTAACAGGAAACTGTTTCTGAGATTTATCAGATGACTCCACCCATCTATTTTTCAAAATTCTGATTGATGATTTCAAGCTTTAGGATCTCTGTCCTGCTCTGATACAAGGCGCATTATTTCCACAGTGTTCAGTTCTCCTCCTTTTGGACTAGCTAGAATGAGCTTGTCTATTGCAAACCTCCTCATGTGCCTCTAAGCGATAAGCCTCTCATGGATCAGTAAGTGGTTAAAACAGGAAACAAAGGGTAGGAATAAATGGTCAGTTTTCAGAATGGAGAGAAGTAAACAGTGGTAACCCCCAGGGATCTGTACTGGGACTAGTGATATTCAATTTATTCGTACATAATCTGGAAAAAGGGGTAAACAGTAAGGTGGCAAAATTTGTAGATGATACAAAATTACTCAGGATAGTTAAGTCCAAAGCAGACTGTGAAGAGTTACAAAGAGATCTCACAAAACTGGGTGACTGGGCAACAAAATGGCAGATGAAATTCAATGTTGATAATGCAAAGTAATGCACACTGCAAAGCATAACCCAACCAATGTTCCCTCTAATTTTTTCCATCTATGTGCAGAATGAATTTTGTTATGTGCACCAAAATTGAGGTAATGTGTGGATGTGCACCACCGGTAGAAACAAAAAGCCTAGATATATTATATATTTTTAAAAAGTTACCATAGGGATAATTACTCCAGCCAGGACAGGTTAGGCATTTTAGAACTCACTACTCAAGGAATTAAATTTAAGCATCAGAAAGAAGTAAAATTATGAAATGCATAGACCAGTCAAAAACTAAAATAACCACACTTTTATAGAATAAAATTACAGAGAATATATGTGCATTTCAGGAAGTACCAAGAAGTAGCAACAAGAACAATAACACAAGTATGTGTTGGGAGGTGAGTGTGAAAGAGACTCTGTGTGTGTGTGTGTGTGTGTGTGTGTGTGAGAGAGAGAGAGAGAGAGAGAGAGTGAGAGTGTGTGTATGAGAGACACAGAGACAGAGTGTGTGTGGGCTGGCTGCTGGGGAAGTCTATGAGACACTGTGAGCCGTCTTTTTAAGCACAGCGGCACTCACCAGGCTTGTTCAGACCACAGCAGCTGCCAGCAATTCTGTCCTGATCCTGAGCCCTGTCCCCTCTCCCGCACTCTGAGGAGATGGGGCACATGGTCCGGGGTGAGGGGGGACACTCTGACATCAGTGCCTCCCTGCCCCCTCCGCTCTGCACAGCAAGCAGGAGGGTCCCAGGAGCCGCTGGCCAGGGGCTCCAAGGCAGAGGACAGAAGCAACACAGCTGCACAGCAGAAGGAGAGGGGCATCTGAACACACATCACTGGATGTGCATGTCTCTGCTAATCAAGTGGGCAGCACTTGATTGACTCTTGGGTGGCCATGCAGCTTATAGGGAACACAGATCCCAACTGTACATACAAAATGATGGGAGCTAAATCAGTTGTTACCACTCAAGAAAGAGATCTTGGAGCCATTGTGGATAGTTCTCTGAAAACATCCACTGAATGTGCAACGGCAGTCAAAAAAGCGAACAGGATGTTAGGAACCATTAAGAAAGGGATAGATAATAAGACAGTAAATATCATAACACCACTATATAAATCTATGGTACATCCACACCTGGGATACTGTGTGCAGTTCTGGTTATCCATCTCAAAAAAGATATATTAGAATTGGAAAAGATACAGAGAAAGGCAAGAAAAATTAAGGAGATGGAAGTTTCCATATGAGGAGAGATTAAAAGGACAGGGATGTTTCAGCTTGGAAAAGAGACGATTAAGAGGGGATATGATAGAGGTCTATAAAATTGTGAATGACTGGAGAAAGTGAGTAACGATGTGTTATTTACTTTTTCACATAACACAAAGACCGGGGTCATCCGATGAAATTAATAGGCAGCAGGGTAAAACAAACAAAATGCACAGTCAACCTGTGGAACTTGTTGCCAGGGGATGTTGTGAAGGCCAAAACTGTAACAGGGTTCAAAAAAGAATTAGATAAATTAATGAAGGATAGGTCCATCAATGGCAATTAGCCAAGATGGTCAGGGCTGCAACCCCATGCTCTGGGTGTCCCTGGCCTGTGACTGCCAGAAGGTGGGAGTGAATGACAAGGGGTGGATCACCCAATGATTGCCTGTCCTGTTCATTCCCTCTGAAGCACCTGGCATTGGCCACTGTCAGAAGACAGGATACTGGGCTAGATGGGCCATTGAACTGCCCTAGTATGGCCGTTACTATGTTCTAACTTGGAGCTTCAGCTTCTGAGACTTTAGCTGTTCTAGTTCCTAAATTCGATCTAACATTCCAGTTGGAATCATTCCTCTGACTTAGGCTTCCACTCTAGGATGATGATTTGTACCTTTGTTTGTTAATCAAGGCTTTAACTGAGGTGTGTTGCAGAGCAGGAAAAGAAAAAGCCTTGAAGGGTCAGGATTAAAAAAAACTATGACCTTACCTGCTGAAAGGAAGGAGTATACATTACATGTAGAGCTTTCTAAGCTGTGAAGATTTGTGACAGACAGCACTGTCAGGCAATGGCAGACCCAACACTTCCTTCAGACTACCTTAAACACAGATAATACTTTTGGAACACGAGAGCATGTAGGTTAAAAACATGCAGCAATATGACAGACTAGTAATGTATTAATGTGCAAAATATATTAACATAACATCATACGAACTGTAGCATAAAGAAACAAAGACTGTCCAGACTGTCACATGGCTTTTATTACTTTAACCAGAGGTTCTGGGGCACGCCACAATAAGAAGAGCTGAAGCATAAAATACAGTGTCAACACAGATAAAAATATGTTAAGCCACATCCCACAAACCTGAACTTCTGCCAGTTAACATCCCACATATGATACACATAGTTAAACAGCTGTTGACTTAATATTTACTTTGGACCCTGTCACCAGTGTACTTCACGCACAATTGTATAACTTTAGTCAAAAATAATGCAGGCTGTGAGTGTTAGTGCCCCTTTGGGGATTGCAACTGGGTCTGCTACAGATAATCAAATGCAAATGCACTGCTTGCATCCCTGAGACTGAGTTTTTGCGAGAGTGGAAATTGCATTATTCCGGGAAAAACTGACATGCATCATTATGGGGTTTTTCTACTGTTGGACAATAAAACAAAACAGGAAATTGTCTTCTTTCACACTTCATCCGGGGGCACCAGCACATGAAATTGAAGCTTCTCTGCTTTATAGCTGATTCCTCGGGGGAAGCAAATTCATAGTTAAATGTATTTAGATTACATTTGAAATGAAAATCCTTTTGAGAAAGATACATATTCTTCTGGCATAAAAAAAAAGTTTTGGTTAACTTCATTTTGAATCTGATAGAAAGATAAAATAATATGCACATATACTGGTTGGTAACTTAAGAACTTTTACAGCATTGGTTCAATATATACCTAGAATATAACTTATGGGTATGTTCTTTCTGCATATTGTTTGCTATAATTATCTGACTCCATGATAGATCCTGCACAGATTAACGTAATACAAACAATTCTCAGCATTGATATAGCATTTTTCATCCAAAGATCTTAAAGAACTGTACAAGAGTGGATGAGCTCTTGTCACCATTTTGCAGATGGAGATATAGAAGTTCAAAATGGTGAAGTGACTTTTCTGGGGTCACCAGCTAGTAAGTCAATGGCAGAGCTGAGATAGAATCTAAGGCTCAGACTCTCATGGCCCCCATACACAGCCCCACTGCTTTGTGCAAATCATTCCTGCAGTAATAGGCTGAGCAAATGAGAATTTATGGGACTGCAGAGAGATCAGGGTGTATATGCAGTGAAAGATGCAAATTACTAGTATGCTCCATGACTGCGAGTCTGCTTGGGAATGACACTTCCAGCACTACAAGACAAAGCCACTAATAACCAGCAGATTGACATGTCTATGGGTTCAGAGGGAAGCCAGAAATGGATTAGAACTGTAGTCTGCTTTTAACTGACTGGCTTGTCTAGTACAGCTGTGTTCATATACCAAAGCTGGATTCAGCTCACTGTTTGCTGAGGCATGTTATTTTATCAGCTTGATTACTTCTGGTTATATGGCATGCTATGTTAACAAAACAGTCTGTAGAGTAATGTGTTTGATAGGTCACTGGATGAGGATAGACTAAATCACAAGGTTTGCAGAGTTTGGTCCATGGTTGCTAATTCCTTCCCTCTGATCCAATAAATCCATATCTGGTAGTGACCAGGAAGGATCAAGGGAATTCCCAGTCATATGTATATCCTTTGGGTTTTATAAACTTTCCTAAACTGTTCGTGTTAGCAGTTGCCTACTGTTGTGCAAATGTATTACGTGAACAGGAACTGAATTGTATTTTACAGCAAAAATTGCCTTGCAAAACTGTCACTGCACACCACGCTTATGCTTTTTAGTCATTAGAAAGAAAAGCAACATCCTGTTGTCCAAAAATACATCTTTCCCTTGTAAAACACGTAATGATTGCTACAGGCTGGTGTTTCCTCAGCAGCCACACAACTGAAAGATAGAGATATTTTTACTCTCCAAATTTTTTGTATCATATGTAATAGTGTCATTCCTTTACACACTGCAACCAATAAGAGAAATGTATTAGTTTTGTGCAATACAACTGCTTCTTAGAAAGAAGAGAACATTTTCTTTTATCTAGTAGAATTATATTTTCTTTTTGTTGCATGAACATTAACATAGCCAGTAACTTCAGTGATACTGGAATAGTGTAAGCAGCCCTGTTCCATTGTTTAATCATAATAATAATGACCCGATATACAAAACACATGGACATTTGTGCAATTGATAATAATAAATCAAATAATAATAATTCTTAGCTCTTATGTACACATCTTTTCTTCTCAAGATTTAAGTTGTATTTCAAAGGGGATAAATATCATTATCCTCATTTTACATAATACCACAAAAGTGTCAAATAAAATTACTTATAAATACAAAAAATACTGATATGAATGAACATGAAGCTTTCAAGTTTTTTGAGATAAGCCATAGCATGATTCAGTAATAAGCATAATGACCACAATATTCACAAGTGAATTATTATTGCAGTAGCAGTGTTATCATTTGAAAACTTGCCTCAGAGAAATATAGTTCCTAAATCTAAGATTAAAAATAAAACAATTTTAGTGACAATACCATACAAATAGTAAATTTTAATTTTACTTCTATAATAGGAAATCTGATTTTTTCTTTCATGTTTCAACTGACCTTTTAACAGACAGTGAAAGCTGTATAAAAGTTATATTTGAAATTACATGAGTGATATTCTTACAAGTACTTTGTTAGTATTTGGAGTACACCTGGACAACTGAACAGAACCATTAAGCCAGAACCCACGTGGCCACTAATGTGAAACTGTAGGTCGTCCACTTCTGCCACCCAGTGGCAATAACCATCTGAACCTGATACATATAACTGAGGATAAGCAACTTTCACCATTAGGTGCGTGACAGTTAAATGTAGCAATGCTGACAATATTATTTGACAATAGAGATTATATTAGTTAAGATATGGAAAAGACCTATTATATCCTAGACCCCATCCCTCTGCAAGAGTAGCACATAGGGTCAGAGTAGCCCTTATCCTTAAGTGTTGGGACTACTATAAAGAGATTAACTCTCTAAGGACGACACATGTGACTAAGAGCTTGCAAGAGTGGTCCATAGTTTTCTGACGGGGGACATATCAGATATTAGAGTCCCACCCTGTAAGTCCTTGCTCATGTGAGGAGACACACTGAAGTCTCCTGTGGATAGAACTACTAATGTGAGTGAGAGCTTGTAGTTTTGGGCCTTTGCACTGATTCAGCAGAATTTTGAACAAACAAAATTAACATTTTAAAAAATAACTCATTCCCTCACACTCCACCCCACTGCCATTCTGTTAATTCCACAGTTACATTCCTTTTCCTTTCACAGATCTTGTGAGTAATTAAGGAGCAAGACGTATTTTCTCTTTTGTTTTAAATACAGTGAGGCATAATTTATGAGACGTCCTGACTGTTTTATGAAAAACACTTCTATAGAAAGGTTTGGCAAGGTAAATCCATAGTAGATTAGGCAACAAGTCAGATAAATAGATCAGGGGTTCTCGTATTTCTTTGCACCATGACCCACTTCTGACAACAAAAATTACTGCATGACCCCAGGAGGGGAAATTGAAACCCGAGCCCCACCAACCTGGGCAGGAGCAAAGCTGAAGCCCAAAGGCTTCAGCTTCAGCAGGGCTGGCTCAGGCTTTTTTGCCACCACAAGAGGTGAAGGAGGAAAAAAAAAAAAGCCTTGTTTGGCAGCACTTCGGCGGCAGCTCAACCGCGCTGCTTCATTCCTCGGTGGCAATTTGGTGGCAGGTCCTTCGGTCCGAGAGGGACTGAGGGACCTGCCACTGAATTGCCGCTGAAGACCCAGGCGTGCCGCCCCTTCCCATTGGCCTCTCCAAGCACCTGCTGCATTGCTGGTGCCTGGAACTGGCCCTGAGCTTCAGGTAGGGGGCCTGTAACCTGAGCCCTACCACCCAGGGCTGACGCCATTGGCCTTTGGGTCAGCCCCAGGCAGTGGGGCTCGGGCTTCAGCTTGGACCTGCACAGTGGAGTTCTGGCTCCAGCTTTGTCTTAATGCCAGCTCTGGCGACCCCATTAAAACAGGGTTGTGTCCCAGTTTGGGGTCCCGACCCACAGTTTGAGAACTGCTCAAAAAGATTATCTATTAGCCATGAACCAGTTCATACTGAGTAGCCACTTTGCAAATGTTGATCAAACATCTTGATTCATCACTATTTTTAAAGCAACTTGCCACTTCCTTGTAAAGGGAGCATATCATCACTGAACAAATATAATGTTACATTTACTTCCGTTAATAACAAGTGATTCAACAGAATGTCATATATGACGTTCTATTTTCAGGCACTAAAAAGTTTATGCCTGTGATTTCCTCTAACCTCCACTTCAGTGAGATTTTGGATCTACTTCTTGTATTTTACATTCATTTGCATAAGTGATACAGAAAAACAAGAACAAAAACTACAAACTACAGACTAAAAGCTGTATCCTGCATTGAGGTACTGCTCTCATTAGTAACTGTTGTAGGCTCAAGCCCACACTGTAGTTTGATTTGCAATGCTGATATAATAAAATCTATAACACATAAAAGGAATGCCTTGCACAAGGTTTTCCTATCTCTGTTTATTTGATGGGATGGGATTTTCAAATATGAGGAAAACAATTTGGGTTTCATTCGTCTGTCACTTACCCAGTGTAAACCTGGAGTAACTTCATTAAAGTCAATGGAGTTACACTAGTGTAAAACCAGCATAAGCGAAGACAGATGCAGGCCCATTATGATTTAATATGCACTTTCATTTATTTAAAGAACATTTTGTTAGCTAGCATCATAAACCACAGTACTTTAAAGACCATGCAAAAAGGCCAGGGTCCTACACACAGAGTACTTACGTTCTCATTCAGACCAATATGCTACTCAGCACAACAGGTCTATCTACCTAGGCAGGTATAGCTTGTTCATCAATACATTGTCCCAACACCAGTTCAGTATGAAACAATGCAAAGACATAGGGCAAATTAACTTTTGCCAGGCAATGATGTTCACAAACGAAGAACTACATCTCTGTACTCAATAAGAATGTGTTCTCGTACCAGTTCCAAGTTCTAGTGTAAGTAGTTTCATTGACTTCAATGGGATAATTTGTGTAAGGACTCCTCACATGACTAAGGGTTTAGAAGATCAGGCCCTAATTCATAATTACGTCTTTGGCAGAAGTCAGACATAAAATTGGAGGAGTTCAGTGTTTTTCTATACCTTATCAATAAACATCTGAAGTATCAAAGCTACGAGTAAGCTTTGAAAAAAGCTGGCAGATAATGTGCTTCACATTTTCATAAGGGCCCAATCCTGCAAGTTGCTAAATGCCTCCTTTAGGGACTGGTCCAATACCCATTAAAGTCCAGTGGAAAGATTCCCATTGACTCCAGCGGGCTTTGGATTAGGCCCTTAAAGTGCTGAGTACCCACATCTCTTACTGGCTTTGCCTCATACGAGGTGTTCAGCACCTTGTAGGACTGGACACACACTCAGATACATTTATTTTGTGTTTCTGAATGTGCATAATTTCCTCTTCCAAAAGAGAAAAGGAATTGGCAGCAGTGATATTTTGTAGTCACTGTATTACTTGAAATTGCACCTCACTGGGATATCAGGAGAGAAATGTAATATTTTCTTAAGTTAGTACTTAATATTTTGAACGTAATATTTTCTTAAGATAGTACTAACTATGCAGCTGAGCCAGTGGAAAGATCAACCGTGACAAAAGCGTAATAAAAGTTAGTGTACAAATTCAAATGTTACTGATGTCTATTCCAACAGGGATGGTAGCACAAAACATCTTCACAATTCATACAGTTCTGCCAATCAAATAAAAGTCAGGTATTTACAAAGGGAAACTAGGTGCATCAGATGATATACTTCCATTTCTCTACTCCAGAAGGATTCCAGTTAGGTATTTTTATATATTTACACAATATAATACCTAACTGGAATCCTTGTGGAGTAGAACAGGTAGCAGGTTAAGTTGTGCCAAGTGGCAATAGTTCCCGTATAATGAGGAGTGAGAACATGTTTTATAATAACCTACACCATAATATGTAGTATATAGTTGTGCCAAGTTGTACATAGTTATTTAGATATACATCTATTCTATACTATTTTAAAATTTTAGCATAGGTTATTACAAAACATGTCCTCATTCCTCATCATAAAGGAGCTGTTGCCACTTGGCACAATTTAATGTGCTGCTGGTTGGAAACCATATCTGTCTGTTCAAGTACTACAAATACAGGCAGCCTGCCCATCTGCAAACAGCACATATATTTTCTTAGTTGACCAAATAAATATAGTATCTGTTATTAGGTTAGTAACTAGTATAGTCCCTAGGCTGAGGACCTGTGCTGTGGTGTGCTAGCAGGAGGTGACTTAGGTCTGTGGCTCTAAACTTTTTTTCCCATCTACATCCACAAGAGAGCCAAAAAATCATCTTGAAACCTATGAAATTTTCAAAGGACAATTTTACATCTGTTTTGTGAGTCATTTGATCAAAAAAGCTGTGGGACTTGGGGGGGAGGGAAGAGAGATGGGAAGAGCTGTACTGTGCCAGCTGATAGTGTGCCTCTCCCGCACAAAAGAAATTGATTCTGTGCCTCAGCCATACAAGATCCCCTCCGCACCCCACCTGTTTTCCCCTCCCAATGTCCCATCTGTTCCAGCCCATCCAGATATCCTCTCTCTCCCTCAGAACTCTGCCTTTACACACCTGGATTGGGGGAGGGCTGGTGTGTGTTTTATCTTCCTCCCCCATTTGCGTCCAGGCACTTCCTCCTACCTGGGTGCGGCCCATAGCCACAGGGAGGGAGTGCCCAGTGCTGCTGCAACAATACAGCTCTCCTACTTCCCCTCTTGATTCTATTGCACGCCCCCCCACAGTAAGGGCCTGCCCATCCACAGCCACCTGAGGCCCCTTGACGATCTCTCTGGGGGTTGTGACCAACAGGTTGGGGAATCCTGAATGGACTAGGTGATCTAACTCAATAGGTCTTCTCAATTTATCATTTTGAGTATTTATAGCAAGAAAGGAAAGAAAAAAGAAAAGCTGCCACCCAAACATCACTATATGTTGCCATGGCTTTTATTTTTTTAAACAAACACTTTGTGAAAATGTAATTTACATGCTTCCAAAGCCCCACATGGAGGAAACAAAATCTAGATGCATTCCTTCATGCTATGGGATGTGAATAAATACAGGGGAAACAGTCCTAAGCAGCCACCAAAGGAATCAGCAAGAATCAGTTGCCTAGTTGGCCTATAACTAAAAATTAAGCAAAACTGTACTTAAAACCACTTGGTGATATTTAAGCAACCACTTTGAAGGGAGTTAGTGCTTAGTCCTTAGTGCTGAAATCACTGTAATTACATAATATGCCTGATGAACCTGCATTACACTGACACCTTCTGGGGAAAATCGGTAACCACAAAATTTTAGGCAGACAGATTTCCGTGATTCTACTAGTGCACCAGCCTAAAGTTGGAACTTCAACCTAACTCTTTGGATTCAAATAGCTACTTTTCATAGATAAACATAAATTATTTAAACCCACTTAATTAAAGTGAATTGCTCTTAAGAGAAGGAAATTACTTATGAAAGATCTTATGTTTGGACAAAGGGCCTCCCCCCTACTTCGATAAGATTAATTTGTTTGTTACTCAGTAATCACCTGCCAGTCATTTTGTTTAAAGTTTGCCAGGTTCAGGTAGATTCCTTTGAAGTGAACACAATATTGGTACAAATGCTGGTTGCTATGATTTCCATCCAGTTAATGGACTAGAAAGCCTCAGTCCCTTTCACACATATGGTTATAGAGGCTAGATCATACCAATGTTGCTCTTTACTAGCTGGCTGCCTGATTTGCCTTGTCCCAAGTCACTTTCCCATATCACCCTGTTCTAAAGAGCTTCTTCCATTCCCTCCTTCTTTCATATAATTTACAGAGAAAAGTGCCCTATGGGGACCTCTGACCTAATGAAATTCCCAATCATCACTGTATTTGTGCG
The DNA here is from genome assembly GCF_020497125.1 of Mauremys mutica. NCBI lineage: Eukaryota > Metazoa > Chordata > Testudines > Geoemydidae > Mauremys > Mauremys mutica. Next base: position 35,119,763 of record NC_059079.1, read on the forward strand.
TCAGTTTCCTTGAAGCCATGAACAATTCACCTCCATGTCCTTTGGTACGGCCAGGTACAATAGCAAATAGAGCACCATCCTATTTCTCTGGACTTGAGATGGATATTGATAATCTTAACATTTGGAAAGCTTAAAATCAAAGCTCCTTTTCCCCTGTTGCCATAAGTGTAATTTATTGTTAAAGATATTTCATATACTCTAAATCTGACATTTTGCAAAGCTACAGGATCAGTCTAATTCTTTGTCTAGAGTTGTAATTAACATGGCATGTAAGACAGAGAGCAGTAACCCTGAGACACTAAATTCCCTAGAATGTTACAAATGGCTCGAAGTGAGTCAGTTATAAGGGTAAATCACTTTCAGTAAAATGGATGTATTCCAACAGTGTCTTAGGTCCAAATGGTGCCCCAGTGGTTTGCATGGTGAAGAGGGATCCCTCATGAGTGAATCTGCCTTTGCCTATGTAGAAACAGGAAATCAAAAATAAACCTCTCTGCAGCACGGTATCCCCCACTGCTTTCCTGAATGTTTGATGAGATGATAGGGAATCTGAATGAGAAGATGCCAGCAGTGGTCAGCTGGGATGGGGCTGGTCTATAGGTAATACACATTGTAATCCCTCCAGCCCCTTAGGGAACCTGCTCAGAAGTTAATACATCCTGAAAATGGGGACCCTTAGTGCTGTGTAAATCCACATTAAGGAGGATGGGATGATGTTGCAGAGGCAGCTGGTAGCAGTGTGGGATTATTAACTGAAAATTGTTACATATTGACTGTTACCTGTGTATAAAAAGTCAACTGGTAAAGACTAGCAAATAGTAGAGCATGCATTCATTACAGTAGTGTTACGAGGCAGTATATATAAACTAATATGGCATTATTATACATGAGCGGGGCTAGCTCCTAGGTCACAGCTAAGGCTGAACCACACTTGCCTTAAAAGACCAGCCAGCCTGTGATCGAGTAAGTAAGGCTTGGGATGGATAGATATTTCAATGTTGTCATGTCATGTTCCACTGGAAAAGTTTATGTGTGGAGCTACATCTGTTCAGTATACAAGTGATTGGTGTTGGCTGCATAAACAACTGTATAGAAACAGAAATATATGGAATGTGTTCTCTATAATTCTGTAATTTCTGGGAGGCTGAAAAAATAGATATACAGTTTAAGCTCCTAGACAAACATTTCCAGTATAAAGATTCAGTTTTCAGAGGTGTTGAGTAATCTCAGCTCCCACTGAAATCAAAGATTATGCCCTAACAAAGTACAGTATCATTAATGAAATAAGAGATCAAATTAAAATAATTGTATTAATTTAGGTTTTCTCTTTCTTTGTCTTAATCATATGTCACCTACAGAATTCATTTCCTTAATCAAATAATCAAATTCCAAATTAACTACTAAATAATTCATGGAAAGGAATGTAGCAGATATCAACAATTTTCTATTGTATTTTAAAGATTATTTTATCTCTGCTATTTCCCTTCAAGTAATGTGGGATGTATGTTTATCTTACACAACAAATTTCCCATATTACAACATATGCGATGCAGGAAGTCTTTCAAGTCACTAAGATTCCAGGCCAGGTGTGAACATGTTGGAAAACAGATTAACTGAAAAGTTAATTTCCAGTTTCTGACCCTTAATATTCTGTGGTAATATGAATAGTCTTCATAATTCTTACACACACAAAAACTACATTAAAAGAACATTTTTAAGGTTGCAAAGTCAAGCACTCAAAAGTTAAGGAAATTTGAGAATGAAAGTTGCCTTAATTCAGCATCCTTATGTGCATGCATTGCGAGACAATCTGTAATTATATGATTATGGGGAAAAACAAATTGAGTGCTTGACTTGGCAAACTTAATATTGTTTTAATATAGGTTTTTGTGTGTCATTTCCTACATTTTTTTAAAAAACAAACTGAAAAAACAGAAATTCCATCATGTGGTATTATATTCACACTCACTTGGTTCATTAGTAGGTTGGAACTTTTAGAACCACTGCCCAGCCATCTGCCAATTAAACTAATGGTAGCAGTAATAGCATATCATCCTCTATGTCAGTGGTTTTCAACCTTTTTTCATTTGCAGACCCCTAAAAAATTTCAAATAGAGGTATGGACCCCATTGGAAATCTTAGACATAGGCTGTGGACCCCCAGAAGTCCATAGACCACAGGTTTAAAACCACTGCTCTACCATCAGCAATATTATGGGGTGAGACACAACTTTGCTGATGGGGTCAGGTCCAATCCATGCAGTTCAGATACACATTTCCTCAAAGTCCAAAATGTTTAGAGCTGGGGATTTGGTTCATCTCTAAAAATAAGTACTGCTATTATAATTTGGCAAGGGACTCTAGACATTAACTTCCTGGATATTCTTTTCAAATCAGAGTACTGAGCTGCCCAAGATATAGCCACGCTGCAACGTGTGTCTGGAGCAGACTCTAACACCTGCTCAAGCTTTGGAATGTAATACTGTAAGGAAAGCAATGCTCCTTAGATTTGACACATTGGATCAAGCCCTTACATAAGAATAACTGAATTCATTCTTGAACTTCATGGCCAGACATGATTATACTGGAGAAGGCCACAAACAACAACAAGCTGAGATCCAAAAATGTAACAGTTTGTTAATTGATAATCCAAACCTCATTACCCTATACTTACTTCAGCATGATGAAAAATTGTTATATTGCTAAGCAGTGAATTAGACCACCACTAGGTGGCATAGAATAAAATTACACATCATCTGTTACTAAACTGATAACACAATAAATGATTTCTCTGATTGTGTTTAAAATACTGGGAAGTACTATAGTTACAATTTGTCATTTAGTTACCTGCAAATACAAATGTAAGGTCTCATTCTGCAAGTACTTACTACCAAGTAGAGTATTTGCTACCATGATTGAAGTCAAGTAAGCACTATGTTCTGTAGTGTTTACCAGAGCAGGCCCTAAGTTACTGATTTGGGAGTCTTTCCATTGACTTCAGTTAGCTTTGAATTGGGCCCTTATTGAAAAATCATTGTTCCATTGCTATTCTCTTTTCTTCACCTAAAAAATGTAACATAACACTTCAGGAATATTGCTCAAAAAAACCTCTTCATGCCTGCTATGAAATCTAAAATTGGAACCTGACGAAGAAAGGCAAAATAAAACATACATAGCTATACAAGACACAGGATATTAGTAACCTTTGTGTCAAGATAAGTCACTAATTGTTATTAACATTCTCCTTAATAATTTTCCATGAGGAGATACATTTTCAAAATATTAGCAGCCTCTTAAATGCACACTTGTTAACATTACCTTGTGAACTTTCATTAAAAATTTATTATTCAAAGAGAAGCTAATATTTTTCCAGGTTTTACTGCTTATTTTGAAAGTGGGAGAGTGCAAGACTATAGACAAGTTATTGTATTTCCTCTAGTCATATTTAATTTGTCCATCTAGAAAAAATACAATAAAGACAAAATTCGTTGTGCAAAATCCCCTAGCCTAGAAGACACAGATATAAAACTTTTTACAAATTATGAAAACAACATGCAATAAATGGACAATATATATTTGGAAAACTACAAATGAATGAAAATAAAAATTGTTGACTGATAACTGCATTATTTAGCATGTCCTTTGTAAGGCAATTTCAGTTAAAATTATTTCCATTGAGCAGGAGTTATTGTTAGAAAAGAACACACCTTTTATTCAAGATTGTAGCACCTGGTAGCAAAAGCTATAGCTATGGTCAAGCTTTCATTAGGTGTTCCTAGATCAAAGTTGGTTTTCCCTAGGAAAGGGACTGGGCAATGAGGTTTCAATCCATATTTCAAACACCATATGTTTTGCGGGTGACTGTGTCCAGGAGTTTAGTTTTAATCTATAGAAAAGGGCCAATTTCAAAATTCAGATATGGACCTGTCTTTGCATTCCAAACCACCGGAATGTTTACCTGGAGTCAGATTAGGGTTTTAGCTTTGGCTCCCTTTCTTCCCAGAATATTCAGAAACAGCCTGGGAAAAATACAACTTCTATTAATTTAATTGGAAACTAATCAGTCAGTCTCACAAACCATGAATCAGATCAAATGTTGTGACACACACAGTTAAATAAAAACATGCCTGGAGGCTAACAGAGCAACCAACCTTTGTGACTTACAAAGCCAACAGCCAAGGTCCCCCTTATTTGGGGAATTAAAAGTTCCCTATGTTTCTGCCTCTGGGCATGTGCACTGATGCCTCACTCCAGGTGCCTCTCTCAGGCCTACGCCCTAGCACAATCTACAAACCAGGGGAAGATAGGCCTGTGGGGCCCATACAATAGGTGTACTCTGTGTATACTTATTGGATTGGGACCATTCAGAATCAAGCAGGAGGTGGTAACCCCTTATAACTTTTAGCCCAGTGGTTATTAGAGCACTTGCCTTCAAAATGGAAGACCTGGATTCAATTTCCCCCTCTGCCTGATGGGGAGAAAAGAGTTGAACCAGGGTCTCCCACCTCCCAGGTAGGTGCCTTAACCACGAGGCTAAAGTATAGAGTAATTCTCTCTCTGGCCTAATGTCTATTTAAGTATTTATCTAACGTATAATAGCCACCATCACCTTCTCCTCCATCCCTTTTGTGTGTAGTTAGGCAGGTGCCTAACTCATTCTTGCAAGAAAGAGCTTAGGCACTTAAGCCACCTGACTCCAAGAGAAGGGTTCCCAGCTCTGGCTCACAAGCAGAGACAGGTGCCTCTCTACAGCCTGGATTTAGGCTCCTAACTTCTATGAGAGGGGCAGAACATAGTACATACCCCTTTCATTTGCATCTCCCATTGGCTAGCTTAGGTGGCTCCTCACCTAGTGTGCTGGCTTTGGTGGATCACATTCTTAGGCACCTATCTCTCTGCGTGCAATGTGTAGGGAGCCTACATGCCTCACTTAGGCTTTGTGGGCCCCATTGTTGTTTCATTGATTTTTTAGGCACCTGAAAATTAGGTGTTGCAACACTGAAAACTGCCCCGTCTAAGTCCCATTGCGGATAAGCCTTTGAGCACCTACATCAGCACAGCAAGGTAGGGATGCTGAATCTGCTCTCATTACATTTCTATAGTTTTTGATGTAAGGTCATAGAACCTAGAATACTTCAGTGAAACACTGGGAAAGCAAATAGATTTCTCACAGAATACTCTAGTAGCATCCTGAAGTTAAGCAGATAGACAAATCTCGTAGAGTTTAAAAAAATATCGCATGCTCAAGTGTCAATGCACCTGTAATGTTCTGAGGTGCAACCCAGGCCAGCAAGAGATTGTGTCACTCCCTGCCTTGTAGTCCTGAGTGCCTTAAATACTCTGCTGCTGCGGCTCACATCCCGGATACCAACAGCCAACAATCAAGCATGCAGTTCTGTGAGTGTCCGTGTGCTGTGTAACCTGGTTCCGTGTGCTGTGCAGTCCTGGTTCAGTGTTCTGACCCCAGCAGTCTGCATGCAATACAACAGCCCCACTCTGTTCTCCACCAACTTGGGTTGCTAATTGCATGGTGCCCCCAACACACTCCCAGTCCTGAATTTCCCCAAAAGAAGTGCCCAGCCCTCTCTTGGAACACTCAGAGAAATAACAAGGTTTGCTCCCCTAAAGAAAGTACAGCTTATTACTGTAACTTCCGTTAACAATCACTTCAATTCAAATACAGCATTGGGTTGGTTTAGATTAAAAGTCAAACAAGTTTATTGACAAAATGACACAGGTTAAGTGATAGACCCTCTGGCCACGACCCAACACAAGGAGAACAAAGTGCTTGGGTCCTTTGTCTTCTCAGGTGAAGGATAAGATGGAGTCTAGCTCTTTCCCTTATATTCCCAAAGGAATTGTCTTTGTCCTAAAAGTCAGGAAGGCCTCCTAAGGATTTAGTCTCCTGTGTCTCTCCGGAGTGCAGGAGCCATATGCATTTTCTGTCCCTGTAGTTCAGTCTGAGAGTAACCCCTGCTGGTGATAGTTGAGTCATTACTTGCACCCCTTGTTAGCTTTATGGCTTTGTTTACTTTTTATGTAACTGCACCTTCACTGTGTCTGCCTGATGATCAGGCTGGTCTGACAAACAAATACCAATTCCTTTGTGTAGGGCAGGCTGGACGTATGCATTGCTTCCAAACACATTTAAAAAACATAATTCTAGCACATATCCATAACACTTTGTGCACACCTCAGGTGTGCATTGCACAAGAATATTAATCATCAGTGAGTTATTAGTTTTCCAGTTATATATTACATGCCCCCTTGTGGGTATCATGACAAGTGTGTTAGGTGTGGTGAGTATGTCAGGCCTGATAAGAGTTGCTGACACAGAGTAGTGAACCATCAATAGGCCTCAGTACCTATATTAAAGTTCTGTAAAAACTGCAATAAGTGCCTCACCTTTGTATTTTTCTTCATAAACATAATGTAGAAATGTACTAAGTCCTGTAAAATTCAGTAAAAAGGCCTGTTTATTTCCATTTAAGAAACACCACACTTAGGTAACAAACTCACTCTTTTTCTAAAATGTACCTTTTTAATTTAGCTTTTAAAGAGTACCCAAAATGAAACCCTCTCAAAAAATGATAGTGTGGTCATTTGTTCCCTCTCCCTGTTTCTGACATTAGGAATTTACCCCTAAAGTTTGGCTAAGGATCCCTCAACTTGGGGGCTATGGTTAATCCAATGTTGAATTCAGGCAAATTTAATAAGCTATGAAGAAAAAAACATACATAAAGTAAATATTTTAAAATGTAGAAACCTGAAGGCATCACTGTAACAGTCATTTAGGTAAGAAAATTAATACATCTCTCATTAGCCATATTCTGTGAGCTACAGTGACCCTGCAGTCACATTCTTGTTTTTCAGCTGGGCGCTGGACTAGATTCTTTTTCATGAAAGCTTCTAATCCAGCATAAAATAGCCACTATCGTCTCTGCAAGATGTGCCATAACAGTTTCAATTTAACATTGTTTCGCTACTACCGCAGATGGTACGTTACTTTTTAGATTGTTTTATTAAAGTGTTCAAAATAAGATCTCCAGTGAAAGGATATTTTACAACTGGCTAGCACTAAAGGGAAGAAATAAGTACTGTTAACACTGTTATTTAATAATGTGTTGCATAAATCTTCTTTAATCTATATTAGTGAGCAAGACATAGTAAACATTTTAAAATGCAGCCAGGACAGCACACTGAAAAAATAGGTCAGTAAAGTTGGCTGGCTATTTCAGTACTCATTGGCCATTCAAATAACAAACACTTGATCGTGGTTGGTGCTGAGCACATAAAACTCCCATTGTCTTTAATGAGATCTGAAGATGATGAGCACCTTACAGGATCAAGCCCTAATATAATGACCTAAATAATTTCCATGCCATTTAGTGTACAAAACCCAAGCCTGACAGGGATCAAACTGATGTGATAGTTGGCATTTTGACAATACATAGATAATTACCAAATGCATGTCAGTGGGTTATTCATAGTGAAATAGGAAACATTTTGTATTTCAAATAGCTCTGCAAATTCTATGGTTTAAACTAACAAATAAACTAATTGTAACTTCAAAACCCCTATCCAGACTAGCCAGTGTACATCAGTAAACCCTGAGAAGTACAACTGTGAATGAACTCAAAGTTAGCTCTCCAGAATTGCACTTCCAGTGGCTGCCAGGCTGCCAATCAGTTACTTGCACTGAAATAAAAGAACAAGCTTCTTGCTGTAAACAGCCCTCCAATTTCTAATGGTCATCCCATGGATTTAATACAGAATATCACATTCAGACTGGACTGTAACTCTTTCTGCAACTTTACTGGCATCCTTTTAACATAAACTGATCCAGAATGCTGCAGTGAGATTATTTCTGACACATGCTGAAATGTCACATTTGGATATCAAATTGGATACTGGATTTGGATACTGTTAAGACATGTGTCGTAAGATTGAACTGAGAACCTCCTCTGTCAAATGAATTTTTAAAACGATTCTCAGAGTCTTTGCACTAGTCAAGAAAATGATTTGATTTATTCAAATAAAACCATTTTGAGGCCTTGGAAAAGTGAAATACCCCTTTGCTATTCCAAAAGGATTCAGGAAATTACCCATAGTTTTCCTTTAACAATCTTCTTATCCTGGGTCCACTTACACTATTCAATAGCACATGGATAGCAGCTCCACTGCATCAGTCTCTCTCTTAGTCCAAATCAACTACACCAATTTTCTATGGTAGCAAAAAATATCATCATTAATTCAAATATGTCTGCCAGTTGAAATATGTCATCTGCATAAGATAAGGAATTTAACTCTAGAAAAAACTCAATATTTGATACCAAAGTAAAAATGTATCAAACCAATGTTCTAACAGATTACTCCAAGGTCTGGAAGTAGCTGCATTAAATGAAACAGATATCAAAAGGCTGGAGGCGGTAGAGATGAGAGTTCTTCAAAAGATGGCAGGTGTAAAGGGAAGAAGTTAGAAGGAGAGTAGGATGTGAAATCAGTACGGGACTGTCTACAATCAAAAAGATTATGATGGTGGGGACACTGCAGAAGACTACAGATGTTAGGATGCCAAAGAAAATAATGCAAACATAGCCAATATCAACAGGGCCGGCTCCAGACCCCAGCGCACCAAGCACGCGCTTGGGGCGGCGTGCCGCGGGAGGGCGGCGGGCGGCTCCGGTGGACCTCCCGCAGGCGTGCCTGCGGCGGGTCTGCTGGTCCCGTGGCTTCGGTGGAGCATCCGCAGGTGTCTCTGCGGGAGGTCCACCGGAGCCGCGGGACCAGCGGATCCTCCGCAGGCACGTCTGCAGGAGGTCCACCGGAGCTGCGGGACCGGCGACCGCCAGAGCGCCCCCCGCGATGTGTCGCCCTGCTTGGGGCGGCACAATTCCTAGAGCCGCCCCTGAATATCAGTCTGAGCCAGAGGGTGACCATCATGTAAATGGCAGGACATCCTATCCAGGGAGGGACAGGACCAGGTTGGGCTTAATGGAGGAACAGGTCATGGACAGCATATGAACTTATACCATTTAAACTGTTTAGTGAAATCATTTGTGCAAAGTCCTGTGTGGACATTCTTTTTTTCAATTTAAGAGTGGCTTAAGAGCATAGCCTGTAAGTTTACTAATGCAAGCTAAACTAATATAAGCCTGGTTTAAACTAGGCTTGTGTAAACACAGTTTTTACCCTGATGTTACTATACAAACTATACAGTGTATGTAACTTTAGAAACTGTTATAGTTAAATTAGTGCAAGGGTTCTCAAAATGGGGGTCAGGACCCCTCAGGTGGTCACGAGGTTACTACATGGGAGGGGGTCACGAGCTGTCAGCCTCCACCCCAAACCCCGCTCTGCCGTCAGCATTTATAATGGTGTTATATATATGAAAAAGTGTTTTTAATATATAAGGGGTGGTCGCACTCAGAGGCTTGCTGTGCGAAAGCGGTCACCAGTACAAAAGTCTGAAAACCCCTGAACTACTGCAACTCAGGGCCACCCGGGGGGGGGAGGCAAGTGGGGCAATTTGCCCCAGGTCCCGGGCCCCCCACAAGAATATAGTATTCTATAGTATTGCAACTTTTTTTTATGGAAAGGGCCCCAGAAATTGCTTTGCTCGGGGCCCCCTCAAGCCTCTGGGCAGCCCTGCTGCAACTCCCTAGTGCAGATGCATTTAATCTGATATAGAAGTATTTATACGGGTAGGCTTGTTTTGATCCACACTAGGGGGTTGCACTGATTTAACGGTATCGGTTTCTAAATGGATGCAAAAACTGTGTGTAGCCGAGGCTTAAGAGGCCTTTTGCACCGGTTTAAGTACCTCAGTTTCACATCACACGTTTTAAAGGGGTGCAACTCGGATAAACCCTGAAGCGGGCGAGGAGCACGCACGTCTGTACTGGGGTTTTGCTCTGATTTCAGCCAGGCTCTGGTGTCGCTGGCTGCGCCTGTACAATGCAAACCCTTAGGCGACTGCGTGCAAGTGTGAAGCTTGTGCCCCAGCAGGGGAGAAAGCTTTGCCCGCAGGTAGCACCTTTCCCGCCCACGCTCGGGCTGCCACCTGCGCAGCTACCTGCACGGGGGACACGCTCCCGCCTTGGCTCCCCGGGGGGAAGGGGGGGTGCCGCTTGCCCGGGGGCTGGGAGCCGAGCAGCGGCCCTGGCAGGAGGTGAGGCGAGCAGGGGTCCGCCCCGCGCTGGGCTGGAAGCCGGGAGGAGGGGCCGCGCCTCCGCACCGCACCGCCGCCGCGGGAGCCCCAGGCACGGCGCCGCCGCTGGACGCCCGGCAGGCGGGCTGCTCTGAGCGCGGCCCTGCACTTCCTGCACCGCTCCCGGCTCGGCTCGGCACGGCTCGGCATGGCGTGCTGCTGGGGCGAGTACCAGGTAAGAGCCCGCTGTCCGGTCGGGAAGGTCGCCCGCCCGCCCGTGGCCGGCAGCAGGTGCAGCCCCCTTCCCCCCCAACCCCTCCGTGGGACGCGCCAAGGGCCTGGGCTGCACGGACCAGCTGCGAGCCCCGCGGAGGAGCGATAGGCTGGTGCCCCCGCCCGCAGTTGCTGCCTTTTCCGCCCGGGAGGTAAAGTCTCCCCCTCCCGCAAGAGCGTCTGTGACTGTGGCAGAGGCAGGGAGGAGGCTGCGAGCCAGGGGCACCCGAGGGAGAGCAGGGGAGTCCCGTGCCCAACACGCTGCCCCGGCTCTGCTGCGGCCTCGCTCCCCGGGCAGGCAGGGAAGGCTTTTTCCCCAGTCCCCTCCTTGCCCCTTTTTTTTTCTGTGCGGGTTCTAGCTCTTGCTAAGGGAGATCCCATTTACCTGGAGCCTCGGGGTCTTTGGGTGGCTTCCCCCCGCCCCCCAGAACTCTCACAACTCCTGCTAGTAGTTAGAGGTGGGAAAGACCCGTCAGGAGCCAGATTCTGGTGTCTGCTACAGCCATGCCAGTCTGGATTGACTCCACTGACGCTGGAATGACCGAGATCAAAAGCTGGCCCTAAATGGAGTCCAGCCTCTGGCTGGCACAGACTACAACCCCCCATAGAGCTGTTGTTGGATACTAGACTGACTGATATGACACTTGAGTGAGTCCAAAAGGCTAAGAAGCAGCAAACTCGCCCACTACATCAGGGGGGAAAGTACTTAGAAAAAAGGAGGAGAGAAGGTGCTGGCTTAAAGTCGTTTGACAATTCTTCTTTGCCCAGTATAGTCACATGGAAGCGCCTCTCAGGGTACTCTGTGGGCCAGATCTTGTGCAGGAGTAGGTAGTAGTCTCCGGATGTGGGTGTCAGTGGATAGCTATCATTTGTCTGGGTGTGTCCCATTTTCCCTGCCCTCTAAAGTACTCCCTATTATTTGGAGGACAGTTAGATTATTTAATAAAGTAATATTGTGCAGTACATGTAAAATAAATTCACTATTGTTAAGACTACACACATTACCAAATGTTTAACATTTTGTGCACGCTAAGTTACTCTTTCACAGCTTTTCAGATGTTTGAAACTGAGAACTATAACTTTAATTGCTCTTAAAATTATTTTTAATTTTAGGTTTCTGTAGATGAGATTTCTGGACAAAGAGAATGGAGACCTCTAATTTATAGAAAATGCACAGATGTACTCTGGTTGATTTTATTCTTTCTTTTTTGGGCTGGTTTGGTAAGCATGCTATCTGTTGAAAGAGAAATCTTACTTAGAACTACTGTAAGTTTAAAGTGATTCTGAATAATTTAGGTGACCTCACTGCAGAAATTATAAGGCCTTGATCTTGTGTCCAGATAGGAGAACCTTTGTGCCTGTGCAAAGCCACAATGAAATGAGTTTAGCTCCCCACACCTGGTCAAAGGGTTTGCTTGCAAGGATCCAATGGCAAGCTCAGCTTTTTGTACTTAGAACAAGCTCTTTGGGGGAGAGTCTGTTTTTTTGTTATGTATATGTACAGTGTCTAGGACAGTGGGGCCACCATGCTTTACCACAATGCAAATTAATAATCATACTCTCTTCAATTTTCTAACATCTTTTAAAAAACTTACAATTAATGCAAAAGAACTCTGCGTAAGTCTCTGTCACACTTATAAACTAAACTGACTTGAGATGCAGAATGAGTTTTGTATGCCACCTTGTGTTTAATGCACATGTAGATATAAGACGTCAAACCATGGTGGTATCCAGCAATTTTAGTCATTCATTATTCTTATTGCTTACTCTCTGTGATATATTTTATTATTCACATTTGAATTATGATTTCCTTTAGTTTAAAACACATTTGTGGTGACATCCAGTGTTGGTTGTTCGCACTGGCTTTGTTTCAGGTTGTTTCACGATCTGGAAGTGCACGTTATTGGTGCATACATGTTGGCACACCCTCTTGTAATTATTTAATGTTTGCAGCCAGCCATTTGTTATCAATAGTCTTAGATCAGATTCGCTGTGTTGAGCTTTTGTCTTAGTTTGCAATGTGTGGAAGCAGTATGGGCCAGCTTAGCAAATAAAGTCCTGTTGGACTTGTAACTTCCATCTGTCAGAATTTTTCATATTTAGAAGTAGGGTCACAAAAGACTACTGCATCTCTTCTTGCTACTTTTTGAGGTAGCTGTCTGATTGCTGGAAGTATATTTACTGTATAAACAAATTGGATCTAAAAATATTTTGTTGTTGTGACAGAGTTGAGATGCACATATACATAGCAACCTTGACTATGGAGTCACTACAATGCCATATTAAGATAAATTAATATATAAAAATTCAAGCATCACAATAGTCAAGTGATATAAATCAGAGGTTCTCAACCATTTTCTTTCTGAAGTCCTGTCCACCCCCACCCCCCAACATGCTATAAAAACTCCAAGGCCCAGCGAGGTGGGTCTTGGGGTTTTGGCCTACAGCCACTGGCGCGGGTTGGGATGTGGACTTGGGGCATTAGCCCTGCAGGGCACCAGGGCTCCAGGCTTTGGCTGTTGGGGTGGGAGGGGGAGGCTTGGGCATAGGTATAGTTTGACTTCTCATTGGGGATGCATGGCCTGGCAGGGCTTAGGCCAGGTCTGTACGGTGGGCCCTGGGGAGGAAGCACCAGCTCCACCCCCTGACTCACCTCGGCAGGACACCCAGCCTGTCTGGGTTGGGGGGAGAGTGCAACCAAAAATGTATAATTCAGCTCAGAACATTTGAAAACTGCTCAGGATGCAGGCAGAGGGCAACTAGGAGTGTGTGCAGCAAAGGTTGTAGCTCAGGGAGGAGGTAGCTAGGGGCTTTGTGTGGACAGGGGTGTAGCTCAGGGTACAGGGAGGGGGTAGCTAGGAGCTGTGTGCAGTGAGGGGTGTAGCTCTGGGTACAGGAAGAGGGGTAGCTAGGAGCTGTGTGTGGGCAGGGGTATCGATCTGGGTACAGGGAGAGGGGGAGCTAAGGGCTTTGTGTGGACAGGGGTGTAGCTCTGGGTACAGGGAGAGAGGTAGCTAGGAGCTGTGTGCAGTGAGCGCTGTCGCTCAGATGCAGGGGGGTTAGCTAGGGGCTTTGTGTGTACAGTGATGTGTAACTCAGGCTGCAGGGAGGGGGTAGTTAGGGGCTGTGTGCGGTCAGGGCAGTAGCTCAGGGTGCAGGGAGATGGGTAGTTAGGGGCAGTGTGCGGGGAGGGGAGTAGTTCAGGGTGCAGGGAGGGGGTAGGTAGTTAGGGGCTGTGTGCAGGCAGGGGGGTAGCTCAGTGTGCAGGGAGGGCTCCCCTCCTATGTCGCTGCTCCCCAAGGGCTCTGCTGGTCCCAGAGCTGGGTTCATCCACCGGGGCAGCTCTTACTGGCTGCGCAAGCAGTCGAAGTGGGCTGGGAGCTGAGGAGCAGCTGCAGCCCCAGGCACTAGCAGCAGCAGAAAGAGAAGATGGGAGAGTGCCAGAGTTTTCCACTGCATGGGACCAGCCAGAGAAGCAACCGCCTCTGACCTGGCCAGGGGGCGGAGCCTTGAATGAGGGGAGAAGTAGTGTGGGGGAGTATGGAGCTGCCCATGGGAGTACCTTGCTCTGGCACTTCAGTTTGGGTGGGGCAATGCCTCCAACTCCACCCATGGGCTCGGGGCTTGCGGACCCCCCGGTTGAGAACTGCTGATATAAATCACTCTGAACACCTAAGTACAAATCTGATTATTCATATGATTAAAGTAATGAATGTACTTAATTCCTTGCAGGATGAGGCTCAGTTCTGCACAGACTAATTACATTTAAAAAACCCCCAAAACTACTTAAAAGACTATTTAAGTTGAAAGTCAAGCGCTCAAAAGTTAGGAAATGCCATAAGTAAGGTTGCCTGTGCAACCTTAATTTGGTGTTTTTATGCATATGTATTATGCTGCAGTCTTTAATTACATGATCACATATTATTTATTTTTGTGTTGGAGCTCAGCCTCCTTCAGTGAATGTCTAGTTAATCAATATTTCTTTTTTATCCTTCTCATTCAATGTCTGTCCCCAAGAGCACAGTATTTATTTTATATATTCAAGCACAGCTCTAACTGACTTCAGTTGCTGCTGTGAGTGCTCAGAGCTTCTGCAAATCTGGCCACAGGTGTCCCTCATTGGGCACCCAGAAAATGAGGAATACACAATTACTGAACACCTGTGAAAAGTTTGATGGATGTGACTTATGCGGCATTATATAGGAACTCTGTTGCAGGCAGGGTTAGAATGCAGGATGTTCAGCTTCTTTAAACACAAGACTATTTTTTCTGTTTCTGTACTTCCCTGCCTCATTAACTACACACCTTCCAAGTTCTGTAACAAATATGGAAGCGTCCTAAAGACAACATACTCTAGGGCCTAAGTGGTTCAAAGGCCTTGCTCCAGCCTTCTAGGCAGTGGTGAATTTCACTCTGAAATATTCATTACAGTGTAAACAATGTTTGAAAATTTTATGTCTGGTTTTTCGAGCACCGGACAAAAATTATGTAGGTTAAACAAGGAATGTTCATTGAATGGGGGAGGGAAAAAAGCATAGTATTCTGTGTATCATAATTCAAAAGAAGAAAATAATATAATGTATATTGTTAATAGATGTTTATAACTGGCTATGCTGTAACAGCTGGAGCTGCAGAAAGACTTGTATTTGGGTATGACAGCTATGGGAATATATGTGGTAGGAAGAACACTTATATTCAAGGTGCACCTCTTTCTGGACAGGATATGACAAATAAAAAGTAAGTATTTCAGATTTTTAAATGAATTGAACACTTGAGATTTGGTCACTTTGGTGCATATAGGCTCTAAAGTGCATATAGGCACTTTACTAAGAGATACATATAAGAGGGTGCAAGAATACTAAACAGAAACAATTCCTGATCCTGCCTTTGGATTCACGTACCCCAGGAAACTCCACCAAGACGTAATGGTCTGCCCACGTGGGTTGATTGCATGTTTGGGGCTTGCAATCTGATTTAAGATGAGGCAAAAATATAGTGTAAAATGTAGCCTGTGCTAGAATCACTTTTTAACTTTTAGCTTCAAAATCCAAGTGTTCCAATTTTGTGTGGAAGAACTCATTACCAATTGTCATGTTTTGTACTGTTTTTAAAGATATTGAGCAGGTTCTAAATGATATGAAAAATAGAAAGCTTGCCTTAAAAGTGAATTCTCTCCCTCCTTCCTAGACATGTGTTCTTTTTGAATTCGTGCAGTCTGGAAATTAAAAACTTTAAAATCAATTCAATCGCCTTGTGTGTATCTAGCTGTCCTCAAGAGCAACTTAACTCTCTGGAAGACATCCAGCTTTTTGCAAAGAACAATGGTATGTAGTAAAGAGTATGGATTCCTTAATCTGTGTCTGGAAGAGTTATGCAGTTTTTAATTCTAGAAAATGTACTCCTGTTTGAAATATGTTGCATTGGATGTTTACTTCTTTATCATTAATTTATTTGTTTAAGTCAATGGAAAGCTTATTTAAATGTTTTAGTTATCAGAAATTTTATGGATCTCTTGTGTGTATAAAACTGTTGTATGCAGTTCTGCACAGGACTGGATTGTTCAGCAGAAAGGTGGCTATTGAGGACAAACTAGTTCAGATTGGAGAGGGAGTTAGTGAACGGATGCCGTTTGTATGCTTGAGAAATCTGCATTGACTTTGAATTGGATCCGTCAAATTCAATTAAAGCTATAGCAAAACACTATTATTCCATTGGCGAATCAGATCTGTGAGCCCTTTATATGTAATGAGTTTTGTTTTCAGAGCCAAAGTAGAATCATTTTGATTTTATTCTGATACTCTAAATAAGCATAGACAAGTAGCTATTGTGCAAAAGCAGTTACTTCTTTTGCATTGCTTTCCAACATTTAAATATAGTAAGCTAAAATTGATCCTTACCTCAGTGGTACATTATACAGCTAAGACTCCATACTCAAGATACCAGAGAATTGAGACAAATTACCTGGCCTCTACCTAGTGTTATCCGTGTATAGAATACAAAGCTGAATGTGGAAGTCTGAAATGCACCTTGGAGAACCCCAGTAGGCACAATTAAGAAACCATTTATATACGTATCCAGAGCATTTTGTAAAAAAGCCCAGGGTTTGAGTTCTCTGGGCACAAAGCAGGGAAGTTCTGATTCTAAATCTGGTTCTTTTTCTTTTTCAAACAATAAACTACATAAACCTGGCCAACACTGCTCTCTGAATAGGGTGTTTGGCATTTTGAAGGCAATAACTAGCACTCTGATAATTGTTCTTTTTGATTTTCTTAGATTGGATGGCAAGCATAGCTATTTACAATGAGTTTTTTATGTAATTTTGAAATAATTTGATTATTATTTGATGCTTTTTTATGTACATAAAGAGCTGCGTACCCCAGTGATGCTTTTTAAATAGTCTCAGTATAACTGAATTACATTACATGGAACTCCATTCACGTTTAAAGAATTTGCATATCTGTCTTTAGAGAGCTGGCAATATTGCATTTTAATTGGTTTGAATACATCCAAGCATTGCTTTTTCACTAGTATTATGATAATGTAGTGTTTTACCAGCAGAGGGCCTGAAGATACTGGACTAAAGTTCTTAGATCTGAGGCTGGATGATATTTTATTCCATTCTAAATCATTAAGGGCCCAATCATGCTTCAGTTTACATTAATAAGGTTTTTGCCATTATCTTAGTGGGAGCAAACAAGACTCTAAATACCTAAATATGGTAAGTATTTGTGCACCTCCAGTCTGGAGGATTGGTGATAGATGATGACATGAAATGCAGAAGATAAGGCAGAAATAAAGCTGTGCTTGTTTCCCTTAATAAATTCACATAGCTTTGGAATCTAAATTTTAAAGATTCAGTATTAATGAAAATGAGAATTAGAGCCAAATTCAGAGGTGACTCAAGAGGGAGCTGAAGTTGGTGTACTGTTATTCCACCATCTTCCCAACCCTCCAACATGTATATTGCTCCAACTTAAATTCTCCGTAGGCTCCCTTAAACTTACATGTAGTAATGTATAGTTTACATTCCCACTTAGTATGACCAACGGAGTCTAAGGAAATGTGAATGGGTGAAACTTGTACGCCAAAGAGAAGTGTGTAGCAAGAAAAAAAGCCGCCTCCCCGTCTTGAACATACACATCGATACACCACCTTCTGTCTCCATAGCATTTAATTTACACCAATGTAGACTCCATTACATTGTTTTACACATCAGCAGCTGCGCGGTGTTGATGCTAGTCACCTGGATTTTCAGGATGACTGTGACAATTGTAGTTTTTACTAATGGGTCTTTGTGTGACTCCATGGACCAATTTGGGAAGAACATTTACCGCGCTGGCCACAGAGCTATTTGCCTGTTTGTACTGATTGAGCTGCACCTTGTTTCTGCGCCTGGGACTGTGCTTCCAAGTGCTTAGCATGATTCCTCTCAAAGTCGAAGACACATTGCCTTATGGCGTGGTACCATGTAATATGATTTAAGGTTAAGATTCTGTCACAGGTATTTTTAGTAAATGTCAGGGACAGATGCAGGCAATAAAGAAAAATTCACAGAAGCCCACAACTTAAGCCCTAACTTTTACTAAAAATATCTTGGGTGTGGCAGACTAACAGTAGAAGCGCTGCCAGGAGGGCTGTTGGGGGCCACTGCTCCAGCAGCCTGGGGTCTGGCTACTGCTCTGGCAGCCCTGGGGCTGACTCCGGCAGCTGCTCCAGCCCTGTCATTGCTCCTGTGGCAGGGGCTGGCCCAACCCCTGTTCTCCTCCCCCCTTGACTTCGGCTGCTCCAGCCCTGGGGCCACTGCTCCAGTCCTGCCACTGTGGAAGTCATGGAGGTTCTGGAAAGTCACAGAATCATACCTTTAAAAATGCTCAATCACCAGTTGCTCAAAATTCAACTCAAAATGTTCATTTTGTGCAGATTTTGATTCAGGGTGTCTTTTGAGGCATTTCGTCTGCCCTCCACGCTTAAGATTGCTGGAGCTTATTTTGGAATATAAGACTTGTTTTGATAGATGGGTCTCAGGCATACAAATTACATGGCCAGTCCATCTCCATTGAGCACTGATCAAATGAGCCTTAATGCCAACTGAACCACCTTTTGCCAGGACGTCAGTGTTGGAAATCTGGTCTTGCCATTTGTTGCCCAGCGATCATTTTAGGTGTCACAAATAGAAACTGTCAAGATTTTTAATGTACCATTGTTAACAGGTCCATGTTTTGCACCTGTAGAACAATGTCGTGAGGACAACAGCATTATGGACTTCGATTTTTTTGTCTGTAGACATATTCCATGTTGCTTCCAGATTCAGTGATAGAAGTGACCATATACAGTACTGGCTTTCTTAATTCACACATCCACATTGTGGTCAATTGTCACTTGGTTGTTCAACATGCTGGCGAGATAAGTAAACTGTTTGACGGCTTGGAGCCTGATACCTTCCAAGCTTATTGATGGGTCTTAATAAGGCTGTGGAGGAGCTGGCTGGTACATAAACTTGGTTTTCATTGGGCTGATGGTGAAGCCAAAGTTATGAGCTGCCTCAGCAAAACAATTTGTAAGATCTTTTACTGCAGCTTCAGAGTGTGCCATCAAAACCCAGTCATCAGTGTAGAGCAATTCTTGGATCAATGTGTCTGTCGCTTTGGTGTTTGCATGTAGATGGGAAAGATTGAAGAGCTTACAGTGTAAAGCTCATAAAGATGCCACTTGAAGAGTCACAAAAGGCTTCTTCTAGCATTGCAGCAAAGAATACAACAAAAAGACTGGGAGCTAGGAGAAATACTTGCTTCACCACATTTGTGATTAGAAATGAGTCTGTTTAGATCACCATCAACGCTAACTAAGGCTATGTTTTAGTCATGGGTATTTTGAGTAAAAGTCATGGACAGGTCACGGGCAGTAAAATTCATGGCCAGTGACCTGTCCATGACTTGTACAATATACCCCTGACTAAATGCGGGGGGGCGGGGAAGGGCAGGATGACGACAGGGAGTGCTGTGTGTGTGTGGGGGGGAAACCTGTGGGGGACACCACGGATGCTTGGGGGAGGCAGCCCGGGACCCCCACTAGTGTTGGGGGGAGAGGTTCGTAGGGCTGGCAGGCTCCCTACCGAACTCCTCGCGGATCTCTGGAAGTGGTGACATCCCTCCCTCCTTCTCAGCTCCACATGCTGCCCCCGCCCCAAGCGCTGGCTCCGCAGCTCCCATTGGCCGGGAACCTCACGCAGAGCTGGCCGAACCCTCCTCTCCCTGCGCAGAGCTGGCTGAACTCCCTCTCCCTCCCTCCCTCCCCACCCTCTCTGTGCAGAGCTGACCTGAGCCCTCTTTCCCTTCCACCCCCTCCCCCTGCGTGGAACTGGCCAAACCCCCTTCCTGGGGGAGGGGCAGGGGAGCTGACCCAACCCTGGCCGCTGCTCCGGTGGGCTGGGGGCCAGTGCTCCAGCAGGTCCAGGCCCAGTCAGCTGTTGGCTAGCCCTAAGAGCTGACCGCCAGCTGGCTGTTCCCGGAGCTGCTGTTCTGGGATTGGCTGGTGCTCCAGCAGCCCCAGAGCTTACCGTGGCTGCTGTTCCTTCGACCCCAGGGCTGGCCACTGGCCAGCTGTTCCGGGGTCTGCTGCTCTGGCCCTGCCCCAGAAGACGTCATGGAGGTCCCGGAAAGTCATGGAGTTCATGATCTTTATGACCTTGGTGACAGAATTGTATCCTTAGTCATGATATAGTCCCCAAAGTTGGCATATAATGTATCATCGTTAATATTCCTGTGTGACTTACATGTGGGGTTTGTACAAAGAGTTATAAATATGCACTAGAAATATGTTCTTAAAATGTGTTTGGCAAGCAATGCATAAGCACAGTCTGCCTTAGAAAAAAGAATGTGTCATTTCCTTATCGGACCAGCCTGGTGGTCAGGCAGACAGTGAAGGTACATTTAAATGCAAGGTTTTAAAAAAAAAGTGTCAAATTAGCAAGTGGGGAAGGTAGCCTCTTAACAATAAAGACAAGGGTTCTTAACCTCAAATGATAAGCAATTGAATCAACTGATTGTATACAATATTACTATATTCTAAAATTGTATCGAGTAAGGTTTTTTTATGAAAGCCAGTGACATTCTGGTGATTAATATCATTGTGAAATGTATGTATTAACACCGTAGGAGGAATCATGGATACTCACTGATGATATGCTTTAAAGTCTGTGGTAAAACACAGGGAGAAACAGGTTTTTTTCCAGACAGGAGGAAAGGCGGCCATCTACCTGTCTCCAATGTAAATTAAGCAGTGTGGAGTCAAAACAATGGAAGCCCCATTTAAATACAAATTAACATGAGGATAGAAAATCCACAAGAAGGAAAGAACGGCAGGAAGCCTTCTAGGCTCTTGAGACAGACACAATGAACTTTTGTGATGATATAAGGAAGGCAAAAAGATATGTGAGTTTCCATCACTTGAGGGATTCAAGGGGCGAGAGCTGGATACTTTAGCCAAAGGGGTTGAAGTCTCTGGGAAATGAGTTTGGTGAGAAACCTGCTTAAGCAAAGATTGCAACTTGCTTCTAAGACTAAAACAATTTTCAGCATATTTTTACTTTTTCTAGCCTTTTGTGTCTTTATTCCTTATACTGGATTTCACTTAATCCTATGCCCTTTTTTAAGTAAACTTGTTTAACTTTTACTGTAAGCCAATTGAGGGCTGTGACTGAAATTAGTGTGTTTGTCAAACCCCAATTAAATTAGTGAGCTGCATTGTCTCTTTGAAGGAGCAAAGAACTTATTAAGTTCTGTGAGTGTTCCAGGAGAGGGCTGCATGCTAGAGGGAGACATTTCTGGGGAACTTGGGAGTTGGGGTTCACTGTTTGTTACTTGTAGGGCAAGGTTTGGGCTGGCAGAGCCCTGAAGAGTTTGCTGGCAAGGCACACAAGCTGGTGTGTCAGGGGGTTGTCATACAGCTTAGCAGCAGCAAAATTCTCACTTGCTGAGTCAGAGAGGGTAACACAGTAACTCAGTTCTGGGGCCCTCAGCAGATTGACAGATGATTTTGGGGAAATTCAGGACTGGGAGGGTATTAAGGTTATTATACAAATAGTAACTGGGCGGTGGAAGCCAGGGTGTGGCCGGCATGTTTGTGTGCAGGCTGTTGGTGTCAAGGCTGTGAACCACAGAAGCATAGTTTTGAAAGCACCCAGAGGTGCAGGGTAGGTGGTGACGCAACCCGTTACTGGTCTGGGTTGAACTCCAAAATGTCACACCCTCATCAGAGTTAATCACTGTCAGTGTGTAAGACCTGATCAGTGAAGCGTATCATTCAACTCTGGGGCAGTCAGAGTTCCCAGTCGGTTGTTCATACCGACGGATAGGCTGCCCAAACGAGACACGATTCCTTCTGATTGCAAAGCCAACTCCTGTGTTGTGGGGCTCATTTTGTGGGCGTCCCTTCCAGAAAAAAAGTATACCTAGCATGCTCCTCAGCAAGTCACATCTCTCTCAGAGCTGCAATGTGGATACAGTATCTTTCAAGCTCTTGAGCAACTGAAGCAGTCCACTGGGCTGGACCATTAGTTTGGTTTGGACATTTAAGGGGTGTACGAACAGTCCACCTTGCAACACTGAAACAAAGGAAACTTTTCAAGGCTTGTTTGAATTTTGACTGCGTGATGGGATGCCCTCCAGCTTCGATGGGCTGTTCACGATGAGCAATTTTCAGGAGAACTTTTCTAGCACCCTCCTTTGATTGAGATCAGCTGTGCTATTCCTGAGTAGAGCAGCTGAGTCAATCAAGATGCTGCTGGACTATAGTATCACTCCAAGTCAATGCAGAGTCTTGACCTGCCCACGTGCAGGTTCACAACTATGACTCCCAGTGATGTCCATCACCTCTCACTTTCACCCTTCCCCTATCACTCTGGGACTTATTAAGCTGTCAAAGGCTGTGCCAGAAATTGTGTAAGGTGGAGGAGCAGTTGCATACCAACTCACATACTCTCTCGATCAACAAGACCATTTCCAGCGGCAATGTAAAACTGAAGGACTTGCTGGTTGCATGTTTATTTTCAGAGTGACCTTCTCTTAGATCAGTTGCCCAATTTCCCAGGCTAACAAGCTTGATCAGCTCAGCAAATGGGTATAAGTAAGTCTAATTTACACCATGTTACACATCATCTCCGAATTTGGCCCAAAGGGGAGGCTTCTCGAGGTATGAGAAATGAGAGGAAAAGAAATTAGTATAATCATCTGAGTTTAGAGAAATTTGGATTTTTCCAG
This sequence comes from Mauremys mutica, assembly GCF_020497125.1. NCBI lineage: Eukaryota > Metazoa > Chordata > Testudines > Geoemydidae > Mauremys > Mauremys mutica. Next base: position 35,142,442 of record NC_059079.1, read on the forward strand.
TGTTTCAGTTAGCTGTACTTGCATCTTCTAAAAGAAGTTACAATAATGTAGTGATAAAAGTAGGAAAAACTGAAAACATTACTCTCTGTAGAGAACAGATAGGGGTTTGATCTCGATTCATGAAACTGTTATCTGGACTGTTTAAGATTTTAATCTGTCTCCTAAACATAAGTGTTTAGCATCATGGGTTTTTTTTTAATTTAAATACAGAATTATTGAGGAAAAACACTGTAGTTTTGCTAACTAATATTTATTATGCTGCACAAAATCTTCAAAACGACAATTGATTTGAGCAGCCATGCAATTAAGTGCTATTTACAGAGATTTTTAGTATTTTTAAGAAGTGTGCTTTCTGCCCAAAAACGGATGTGAACTAATAAGTTACCATTTGTGGGTTTTTTTTATTCTCTTAGGTTCTTCCCTTTGTATTTATAACATCAACATTTCCAGTTACACGCTAAATCCAAAGGCGTCTGAGCTATGTCCCACACTGCCAGTTCCACCCAGGTAAGAATTACTGTGTGCTTTACTGCACTGTTTATTCAAGACAACTTTTCAAAGACTGTTCTTCCCATTTTGTCTTTGACTTGATGCATAACAATCAGACTTATTTTACTTTAATATCTTTGATATTATATTTTTGAATTCTCATGTTCACACACACACACACACACACACACACAGTTCATACCCCTGTTCAGCAGAGATAGTTAAGCATGTGCTCAAGTGAAGTCCCATTGCCTCCTGAAGGCACAGAACTGGACTCTTTATGCTTACCTACTCCGCTGCACAAAGGAAGGTGAAGAAAAGAGCTTGAGCGACCTTTCAGAGGTGAAATGTTAAATGAATTGAAAAGAGGGCATCTCACGCTTATTTCTTTGACAATCTGTATTTTCTCTCTGCAGCGCGAAATCCTTGAGAACAGTCTCTTTATGTATGTGATACTTCCTCATAAAAGCAAAACTGGTCGAATCAGCTTCCCTAGTAATAGTCACCATTTACTTATTAATTAGGGAGGCGTACTGTGCTGATGGACTGCTGTCTCCTTTTAGACACACACACGAGTTTGTCTGAGATCTAAAAACCTTCTTGCTGGCTTAGTGTAGCAGTGCCAAGACTAGAAGGATAATGCATTTAAGACACTTGGCTAACAATGCCAAATAACATTATTTTTATATGTAAATATTTGACTGGGCTACATGTTTTCTCAAGCTGGTCAGTTCTAGCTTAATACACCATTAAGAATGTTGGAATATCTTAAACACCATGAAAAATTTGTGTGTGTATTAAAAATACCTACAATGAATAATAATATTGATATTGCCTACAGCCATACTAACTTGTGCATTGATCCCATCCATTCTTGCAAATTAAGCAAGTCAAGCCCAGTTCATATTTGAATAGGAGCCCAAAACAGAGCAGAAACACTGTTGGTGTTTAGTAGATGGCACTCTTCCTGAGTCAGTAGTGAACCAATACCTCACATGGAGGCACTATGCTGATAGAAGTGCTGTCTTTCAGGTGAAATATAACTGACCTGCTCACTATTTGTGGCCATGAAAGATCTTGTGTCTCTTTTCCTAAGAGTAGGGGTATTAATCACAATGACCTGGGAAAATTCCAATTTGGCTGAATATGTTCTGTCTTCCTAAATCTCTCCTGCTGTTTTAATCAGATAGAGATACTCACTTTCCATTATAAACTGCTGTTCAGTGTTGCTGTGCATTGTTAAATTTGCTGTGCTATTTTATCCCAGAAGCGGCTGCAGTTTAGTGGGTAGGAAGAAATGATCTCCGTATATTGGTTTAAGTTCTGGAAAGTGTTTTGAGACAACCTGAAATAGTTCAGGGGAACCCTAAAGTTCAGTCTAAATATTCCAAATTCAGCATAAACTGCTTACTTTAATTTGGAACTGTTTCTTTATTTTGGTGGCAGTGTTAATATATTTAATTTTTACTAAAAAGGAAGCAAACATAATAGTACATATAAACAAAACAAGGGAACTTGATTGGGAGTGGCACTTGTTTTGGGACTGCGGGATTGATCCCTGAATGTATCTGAAACCTTACTCTCCAGTAATCAATCTTTTTCTCCCACTTCTGTTTTTTTTAATTTTCCAGCAAATCCTTCCCATTGTTTAATCGATGTGTTCCACAAAACCCTGAGTGCTATTCGCAGTTTGCATCCATCTTGATAAATGTGGTTAATGAAGTTGATGTTTTTCATCGTATTCTGAGTGGAATAATGGCAGGAAGAGATACTGTAATAGGACTGAGTGTCCTTGCACTAGGTAAAGTTAGGAATAGAAGATGGATTTTAAAAAAAATTGTTAAAACAGAGTCTCATGTTTCAAATCTTTGTAGAGAGAATAATGCACTTTTTAAAAATATTGAATCTTGATATTTGCTGCATAGACGAGTTTGTTCTGTTAAGAGAGAGAACTGCTGTTTGCTTTCACAAGACATTTAGTAGACTAATGAAATTCAGATTTATAGAAACCAGACTGGAAACTTATTCTGTAGCACTTATTTGTTTTTTGTCTGACTCCATTAAAAACTTTAGGTGACAAAGTTATAAAATCAGAATTTATCCTAGCATGAGGTATGTTTTAATGATATTAAATGATACTAATGATAATGATACTCTTTCCTCTTTTCTTGCCATTCTGAGGGGGCCATTGAGGTCTTAGAAACTAGTTTCTTCTTTGAGTGATTGAAGATCTGTATTTTCCTTGGTAGTGAATGTGCCGAGCACATCAAAGCCAGAGAACCTTACCTAGCAGTACCTGTAGGGATGGCGCTGGTGCCTTCTGGCCATTAGCTCCTTCCCAAGCTGTTTAAGAGCACTCTGACCCTTCTCAGTTCCTTTACCAAACATTAAGAATTGAGACTTGGCTGCAGAGGGGATGGAGGATGGGTCATGGAATACACTTCTGCACCTACATCTTGAAGAACAACACTTATCTGTACTGTAACTAACAGTCTTTTCTTCGAGTGATTGTAGACGTGTGCTCCACTCAGGTGATTCACAAGTAGTTTAAGAAGGAAGTGGGGCTCAGAGTCTTCTCAAGACTGCCTTCCCAAAATTTGCATTTGATCTGCACTCAATTGTATTAACATAATGCGTGGTTAAAGTACTTTATGTATGGAAAACCAAGTAGAAGCCCTGCAAATGTCCAGTGTCAAAATGCCACTGAGAAATGTGACCAATGCCACTGGGACCTAGTTATATAGCTCTTAACCTGTGTAGAGGTGAAGTCCGAGCTATCCCATAAGCTGTTGTAATACAGGATGTTATCCACCTGGAAATCAGCTGCATGGAGACCAATAGACCCTTTATGCAATCTGCAAAGGAAACAAAAAGATGAAGTGATGAACGGAATGGTTTAGTTTCCTTCAAGTAAAATGCCAAACATTGTGTCTCATCCAAGAAATGAAAACGCTGTTCGTCAACACTTGAATGAGGTTTGGGAAAAAATACAGGTGAGTATTGTCTGAGTAAGATGAAATTGTGACATGACCTTTAGACAAAAACTTAAGATGTGGCGCCAAAGTGACCTTGTCTTTGAAAAACTGGTTATTCTAGGTATATGCCATAAGGGCCTGCAGGTCACGAACTCAGCTCACAGATGTTATGGCCACAAATAACTCGTTCTCTGTCTCTACTATAACAAAAGACAAAGTCGCCAAGGGCTCAAATGGAGGACTCATGAGGGCATCCAACACAGTGCTAAGGTCCCATTGAGGAATCACTTCCTGCACTGGTGGGAAGAGACAAGTGATCCTTTCAGAAATCTGACTACCATGGAGTTTGAGAAGACTTTGATTTGCCTTGGATGGAGGATGAAATGCCAGAATCACTGCCAGGTGGACCCTCCACAAACAGAGACGGACCAGAGGACTGGAGGTGCAACAATTAGTCCAGAATGTCCTGAATGCAGGATTGTATTGGTAGAATCCTGCAGCCTATGAACCAAATTGAAAAACGTTTCTATTTAGCCAGATAGGCGGCCCTTAGTGTAGAACCTGTCGAACAGCTTCAGAACAGCACTCCTGTTCCGTGTCTATCCATGCAGCATCCATGCTGTGAGGTGCAGGCTGTTCAGTGCTGAGTGCGAAATCTGACTGATACTGAACCAGTAGATTGGGACCACAGGGATGGAAAGAGAGACAGAGGAGATCGTCCTTACACTAGCACCACCCCATCAGTGTACTGCTAGCCAAAGTTCTCCGGCTTTGGTGCGCTCAGCATGGACCCCTGAGTGGAATATAAATGTGCACTCTCACCTTGAAGAGCAATAGCTACAGTACAGGAAGGTAACCGTCTTACTCATGTAAACTGAAAATGTTTTATATGCTTATAAATATTAAAGTAATTAAGCTAGTTATTAATAGGTAACAGTAATTTTACATTTTCAGTATTAAAAATCAGTTTGATAGCTTTGATTTCATGTTTCGTGAGTTGAAATTAACAAAAAACTAGCTTCAGGATGAGAGAAAAGAGGGTAAATCCAGGGCCGGCTCTAGACCCCAGCGCGCCAAGCGCACGCTTGGGGCGGCGTCCCGCGGGAGGGCGGCAGGCGGCTCCCACGGACCTCCCGCAGGCATGCCTGCGGAGGGTCCGCTGGTCCCGCGGCTACGGTGGAGGTTCCGCAGGCGTGCCTGCGGGGGGTCCACCGGAACCGCGGGACCAGCGGACACTCCGCGGGCACGTCTGCAGGAGATCCACCGGAGCCGCGGGACCGGCGACCGCCAGAGCGCCCCCCGCGGCGTGCCGCCCTGCTTGGTGCGGCACAAATCGTAGAGCCGCCCCTGGGTAAATCCATCCTAGAGAGAATGGACTTCAGAAGGCAAGGGTTATACCAGTAATGAATTTACCTTAAGAACCTGACTATTCTACATAATTACTAATTCTGGTCATTTTAGGCTCTGATTTTGGAACATTTCTGGTCAAAACAGAATCTCTTCAGTTTTAAAGCCTATTGGTCTCTGCTTTTGAGATCAGTGTTTGCAAATAAAAAATCAGGACTGTAGAAAAAGCTAAATTTTCCATGTAAAATAATTAGTTTGATTAAATAGATCATAACAGTCATCTGAAGTTAACTCTTTCTATATATTTTTTTTTAATTTTCCAGCCTTCTCTTTAATAATGGTTTTAACCTTCAGATTCATCACCACACTTCTGGTCCATATTTTCATTACACTAGTTGTGTTTGGATTGTTATGTAAGTATATTTATTTATAATGGATGTTTAAGTAACACATTGTTTCACCGAATGGAAGGAAAACCATAAAGGAATAAACAGCAAACCTGTTTCTCCTCGGCTATCCATCAGTAAGCTAAATTTGGTCCCAATCCTGCAGTCAGATCTATGCTGGATCCTTTCTCTGTGTGGATGAAAAGGTCTGGCTGTGCAGGTCTAGCTGTAGGATCAGAGTGTTGAGAGGTATGTTTTGTTTTAATTATTTATAGATGTCTGCAAATTGAATTTCTTTTGATAAATGATTTGAGTATGAGCAGTGTTAACGTTTCCAACAAAATTTAAATAGAGAATTGAACCATGCATCATTTATAAAGAGAGAACTATTAAGAATGGTCAAAGCCTGAAATGTGAGCTATCTTATAAGTTATGTTTATCTCCTGCAATGATGCTGTAACTTCCAGGCTGCAGGAAAACCAGACTTAATGCTGGCTTTGACCTCAAAATAGCAAACCAGCCACACAGTTTTATTCTGTGAGCACAGATATGTGCATTTACTCCTAATGTTTCTCATTCTGTGCTACACTACTCCATTCTTCAGTTAATCTGTAATTCAAGAGGAGAAGGTAACAGAGCTATAACATGTACACATTAGCTTGCCAGTCACTTGTGAAGCACTGTCTGCACCTTCATGGATTTGTGTTTGTTCTAGTTGTCTCGGGTGTTTTTTGGTGGCTCTACTATGACTACACTAACGACCCAAGCATAGAACTGGAAACTGAAAAGGAAAATGTAAAATTTTTACTTGGATTTGCTATCATAGCTACCATCATCACGGTGAGAAATTTTACAGAATGATCATTAGAGAGTTTAATGTTAGAGATGGTAATCTGAAACCTTGAAATAAAACTATATTGCAGCAATGTGACTGCACATGCTCCCTCTTTTATTTACACTTGACATTGAAAAGGAGAAACTCCATTGTAGAGGGTAACTGAGGCTGTGTGGTGATGTTTCAACCATGACATGGTCAGTTTATCTCTCTGTGGATTGCACTCTAGTGCATTCTGCTTTCCATTTGCAGCCAAATAAGATCTGCTTATAATTATTGAATCCTTTTCTTACATTTTATGGTGACGTTCAGCTGTATTCACTTGTAGAGTCTGTACGAGACTCTCGACAAACTTAAACCCTGTGCTAGGGGTATAGGATGATGCCAGCAGAGCAGCTGTGCTGGAGGACTTTTGCCCTGGGCACACTGCTGAGGTGTGGGTCTATAGGCCATCCTCAGTTAAGCTAATGATGAGGTTGAGTGAGCAGAGAGACACTGGATCCATGGAAATGTGAATCCTGTGGACCCAGCATACCTTGTACGTGGCACAAAGGGGCAACAGCCATTGCAGAGGGGTGAAAGGTCAGTGCTGCAGTTTAGTTTGCTGGCCAGAGGCTGTAGTGCTGAATTTTTGCCTTCCTATCATCCACCTCCTGTTTACCACACAACCTGATTACTATGGCTTTATGTTGTTGAAATGAATGTTTCACCTTATTTAGCATCGTAGCCCAGTATGAATGTGTGAACAGGTCATGTATTGTTGGGAAATGAATCAGTTACATTAATATTTTTTAAAAGAAAATGTGGTTGTCCAGAATGGACAGTCTGTATTGTGTTAAAGTGACTAATATAATTGTGATACACACTAGAGCTTGCTTGCATATTCTCTGTACATTATCAGACAGTGGACTCTGCACCTCTTCTCTTCCTAAATAAAAGAATAAGAAAAGGTTTCTTTGGATGCAGATTTGTTCAGCTGCAATGCATTTGCCATTTGTAGAATTCCAAATACATCATCTGCTTCCAGTGGCTCTTCTGAGAGCATCTGGCATCTTTGTAGAGCAGGCTAGAAAAGTGATGAAGCAGCTTCTGTTGTGAATATTTGTTGTTTTGTAGTTTCCAGTGTGCTATGTCTTTTAGATGATGTTTGCAGTTCAGTGTTAAAGATTTAGTGCATAATAGATTTATGAAAAGACATGTTCTGCTGCAGTTCCTTTGTGAAATTGGTACCACGCTCCCCCTACAAAATTTGACAACTCCTGATAATTTAAGAAAGAAATTCCTAGTTTACTATTTTTCTGATTTGTTTTTCATCTCTTTTAATAGATGGTTCTACTTTCACTCATATTTGTACTAAGGAAGAGGATTCAGCTGACTGTACAGATCTTTTGGGTTGCTAATAAAATAATTAGCAGGGTCCCTTCCCTACTGTTCCAGCCACTATGGACCTTTTTGATTCTCATTTTCTTCTGGGTGTTCTGGGTTGCTGTGCTACTTAGCTTAGGAACTGCAGGTAAGTAGTTGTATTTTATCATGGTCATGGGTGTACACTATCTTGTTTTAAAATTTGGTCTTTAAACTCAGAACCCGTTGGTGTTAGTGTACAAGGTGTAATATTTGTTGTAATATATCTACGTTATGATCTTGTTTTCTGATTACTTCACCTTTGCATTTCTAGGAGTACTGCAAAAGTAGCTACTGTTTTATGAGGCAAAGATGATACAACATGTACATTTGTGCACTCTCACAGAGACTTTACTTTTGTTCTTTCTTGTTTAGTTCTCATAATATAAAATGTCATTCCAGATCCAAACTATGTAGTTGCTTTTTGTAAATGGGGAGCATAACAGAAAGGGGGAGTGCTTTGATTTAGTACAGCGGTTGTGAAATTAATGTTTCTACTATGGGAACAACAGGAAAGAGATGTAAAATTATTCTGAATATCTCTTCCCAGCATTTGATGGAAAGCTCTGCAGGCTTGTGGAGAGATTCTCTCTTTCTTTCTCTTCCATCCCCAACTGTTAAGGTATTTCAGAAGCATTTGCTTGAAGCATTTGTCTGATGGGTGACTTGCTGCTTCTCCAAAGTTGTTAGGCACAGTGGCACCAAATTTTCAGCCCCCGTAGCCTCTTCATGAATCTTTCCTGCCTAACTGAACATCAGTTCTTGTGGGACAGATTTACTTTGCTTTGAGATGTCATGGATGCTGCTTCAAAGCACTCTTCTTAGCCTGTAATTTTTGCCCCTTATTGGTGCTGGTAACATGTTGCCTGGGAATGCCAGATGCTGCACTATGTGGTTGTTACTGAAAGGGAAGCACACCTTTCAGAATCATGAACGGTCAGTGCAGTGATATAGCTCAGGAGGCCATTGGAGCTTTAGTTAGTGGATTGCTTTCATCTCCTTAAGGCCTTTTATTAATCTGGATAAAGGTTATGCCTTAAAGCTGTACAGGTGTAACTGCTCATTTTTAGGTAGTATAGGAGTGCTTTTCATGTAGTTTTTGAACAGCTCTATTTGGTCAGAGGTTAGATCTAAGTACAAGGTATTAGTCACATAAACTACAGTAACTCTAGTAAAGCTGGTAGCAGTTAGGTAGAATGAATCTGAATGAACTAAATTGGAAATACTAATTTTCAGGAATGCTAGCTAGAGGAAACAACACAGACATTCTTCATTTAAGCAGAGCTGACTATAAGAGAATGCACAAAAACCCAAAGGAATCTTCACTGTAATTCTCCAATGCAACAAAACACTGTGTGTGAAGTTTGTCCTTGTTAAATCTAAATTTGGAAAATGCCAAGTGAGCCCAACGTGTTCAAAAAGGTTAATAGTCTCCTAGGGATACAAAAGAGAGAGGTTATAAATATTTTGGGTAGTGTAACAGAATCAATTTGATGAGAAGTGCAAGATAATATAGTTGGGTGTTTCCTGAGTATTGCTGTATACTTCATTAGGAGTTTGTTTTCAATCCTGTGCCTGGGTTGTTTTTAGCAGATGTGTCAATAGTTGTAATTTTCAGCCATTTAGTCAGTTAAAGTATGAATATTTATAGTGAGAATGTGCATGTTACTTAAAACAAAACAAACTAAAGTGAGAATATGAGTGTTAAAGGAGGTGTTAGAGTAGATACAGAAGTATCAACCCATGTGTTCATTTGTTTTCCTTATTGAAAGTGAGCTTTTATGAGCTTTAATTCTGCTTCTAATCAGGTTATGGCATTAACGTACATCAAAGTTAAACAGTGGCTATTGTTAATAATTCAAGTGATACTTGTTTGTTATTACCAGTTGAGTAAAAGAAAACTGTAGTAACACCCATAATCCACTAGATGCCATTAATGTAGTTTGAAAAACTTTCTGTTGAGTAACTCATTTTCATTCTTCTTCAAGTGCTTGCTCATGTCAATTCCATTCTAGGTGTGTGTGTGCCCACGTGCGCGGTCTTTGGAGATTTTTACCTTAGCAGTATCCGTAGAGTCGGCAATGTCGCCCCCTTGAATGCCATGCACATGCACTGGTATATCAGCTGTTGCCAACTCTAAGCCCTCTCAGTTCCTTCTTACCGCCCATGGTGATTAGTCAGAGTGCCTTTCCTTGCATTGCAAGGGCTAGCTGTTTTTTCGTCTACTGACTTCGAGCTTAGGGCCTTGTAAATAGTTTGTTTATAGTAGTTAGTATTAAGTAGTTGTTAAGTGTAGTTAATAGTTAGCAGTTAAGGTCCCACTGGATACTTTGCCCCAGGCGGTGCATGCCCCGTCTCCTAAGTGATTAGATCATAACAGTCATCTGAAGTTAACTCTTATTTATTTTTATATATATATATATTTTTTCCAGCCTTTTTTCCAGCCTTCTCTTTAATAATGGTTTTAACCTTCAGATTCATCACTACACTTCTGGTTCATATTTTCATTACACTGTATGGTCTTCTACAAAGATAAAGTCCAGATGCTGCCGTACCCGGCATTCCTGCCCAAGGTAGTTTCCATTTCATACTGGCCAGGATGTTTTCTTCCCTGTCTTCTTTCCAAAGCCCCATAAATCCGAAGAGGAGCACAGGTTACATGCCCTGGACATATGGAGGGCGCTGGCCTTCTATATCAATAGGACACGGCCATTCTGTAAGCCAACGTAGCTGTTTGTGGCGGTGGCAGACAGGATGTCTGTGCCTGTGTCTGCTCAAAGGATTTCGTCCTGAATCACAGCCTGTATCCCTGATACTGCTATGAGCTGGTGAGTGTGCCTCCATCGGCAGTAGTCAAAGCGCACTCAACTCGAGCGCAAGCATCATCTGCTGCCACTTTAGCCCAGGTGCCGATCCAGGAGATCTGTAGAGTTGCTACCTGGTCGTCTGTCCACACATTTACGTCCTATTATGTGCTGACACATTGGCCTGGGACGATGGTGCAAGGCCATGAACTCCGAGCCCATCTCCACTGGCACTGCTTGTGAGTCACCTAGAGTGGAATCGACATGAGCAAGCACTAGAAGACGAAAAAACGGTTACCTACCTTTCATAACTGCCGTTTTTCGAGATGTGTTGCTCGTGTCCATTCCATTACCCGCCCTCCTGCCCCTCTGTTGGAGTTGTCAGCAAGAAGGAACTCGGAGGGTATAGTGATAGCGGTGCCTGATGTACTGATGCATGTGCGTAGCACTCAAGGGGGCGCCACTGCTGACCCTACAGATACTGTGAAGGCAAAAATCTACGACTGTGCACATGGGTGTGCATACACCTAGAATGGAATGGACATGAACAACACACCTCAAAGGACAAAAGTTACGAAAGGTAGGTAACCGTTTTTTCATTTTTTGTCATTGCTCGAACTGTCACAATTGTCATACTTTATTAAGATTAACATAAGTGCAAAATTAATGTACTGTCATCAGAGGAGTTCAAAGTGCTTTACAGAGAACAACTAAGCCTCTCAAAATCCTTTTTACATAGGAGGGTAGTCAGAATAAGGAATATAATAGTCATTCTGACTCTCAGTCCCATGCTCTAACCATTAGGTAACAGTTCAGGTGTTTATATTTCAAAATCTTTAAGTCCTAAATGTCTAAATCCATATGATGATCTGTAAGAACCAGTTTCTGACACTGTTACTCATACTAGCCCTAATTCAGAAGGGCACTTAGACATGTGCTTAAGTCATTCGCTGGGTCAGGCCATGTAATAGTTCTTCACAGGATGTGTTGATTTAAATCAAGATGATTTAAATCAACAATTTAAATCATGATTTAAATCACTAAGGGGAAAGCCTTGACTTAAATAATTGATTTGAATCAACTTTTCCATTTGTATTGTAGCTATTTTCTAAGGTGCATTCTCATTGGTTGATGTTACCATTACAATATGTTGATTTACAACTAACTGGAGCCTTTACACTAAATTTGGTAATTTTTTTGCTACGTAGGAGGGTACACTATAAGTGTATACATTTATGTAAGCAATTATATAGCTTAATATTTTCTGATTCTTATTAATTGTACATTTTTAGTGTGTTAGAAAATGGTGAATATTTTTATTTACTAAATAATTAAATTTTTCTTCATAGTTTGCGTCAGGCTGTGTAAGGATGATAACTGGAATTTAATTAAACACACAAAATAGCATATAAAATTTATTTTTATTAGATAATATTGCACCCAGTAGCACAGCCTGTGGGTCCCCCAAAGGCTCAAGCCATTAGTATGGTACACAACCTGTTGTCAAGCTTTGTAAAAATAGCACCTCAAAAATTAGATGTTTTTCCCTGCATTCTTTCTCTGTATAGAAAAGTAACCTTTAACTGAAAGTTTTTGGCTCATGGATTCAGCATATTTGTGAGCATGGCTCATGGATTCAGCATATTTTATTTAAATATGTAAAGAGATTATAAGTTTAAGTCTTAACATGTTTTGTATTAAATTCAGATTTCATTTTAAACAGTTTTATTTTTAATAATAAAGCTAATTTAAATAAGCAAATCAAAATTTGATTTGATTTTTTTCCCAGAGAACCTCTGATTTTTATCCACCCTTGTTCCTCACTGTGCAAGTAGTCCCTCTGATATCAGTAGGACTGCTTGACTAAAGGTGTGAAAATCTGCATTAAATGGAATTAGGGGTTGGCAGAAGTATATCATCATGCTGTCCTCTATTTACCACCCTCTGTAGTTCATAAATTTTAAAGCTTATATCATATTTGATAAATATCTCATAGACTCTTAGACTTTAAGGTCAGAAGGGACCATTATGATCATCTAGTCTGACCTCCTGCACAATGCAGGCCACAGAATCTCACCCACTCACTCCTGTAACAAACCCCTAACCTATGTCTGAGTTATTGAAGTCCTCAAATTGTGGTTTGAAGACCTCAAGGTGCAGAAAATCCTCCAGCAAGGGACCCGTGCCCCATGCTGCAGAGGAAGGCAAAAACCCTCAAGGGCCTCTGCCAATCTGCCCTGGAGGAAAATTCCTTACTGACCCCAAATATGGTGATCAGTTAAACCCTGAGCATGTGGGCAAAACTCACCAGCCAGCACCCAGGAAACAATTCTCTGTAGTAACTCAGATCTCACCCCATCTAACATCCCATCACAGACCACTGGGCATACTTACCTGCTGATAATCAAAGATCAGTTGCCAAAATTAGGCTATCCCATCATACCATCCCCTCCATAAACTTATCAAGCTTAGTCTTAAAGCCAGATATGTCTTTTGCCCCCACTACTCCCCTTGGAAGGCTGTTCCAGAACTTCACTCCTCTAATGGTTAGAAACCTTCATCTAATTTCAAGTCTAAACTTCCTAGTGTCTAGTTTCTATCCATTTGTTCTTGTGTCCACATTGGTACTAAACTTAAATAATTCCTCTCCCTCCCTGATATTTATCCCTCTGATATATTTATAAAGAGCAATCATATCTCCCCTCAGCCTTCTTTTGGTTAGGCTAAACAAGCCAAGCTCTTTGCGTCTCCTTTCATAAGACAGGTTTTCCATTCCTCGGATCATCCTAGTAGCCGTTCTCTGTACCTGTTCCAGTTTGAATTCATCCTTCTTAAACATGGGAGACCAGAACTGCACACAATATTCCAGATGAGGTCTCACTAGTGCCTTGTATAACAGTACTAACACCTCCTTATCTTTACTGAAAATACCTCGCCTGATGCATCCTAAAACTGCATTAGCTTTTTTCACGGCCATATCACATTGGCTCATAGTCATCCTGTGATCAACCAATACTCCGAGGTCCTTCTCCTCCTCTGTTACTTCCAACTGAGGTGTCCCCAGTTTATAACTAAAATTCTTATTAATCCCAAATGCATGACCTTTCACTTTTCACTATTAAATTTCATCCTATTACTATTACTCCAGTTTACAAGGTCATCGAGATCTTCCTGTATGATATCCCGGTCCTTCTCTGTGTTAGCAATACCTCCCAACTTTGTGTCATCCGCAAACTTTATTAGCACATTCCCACTTTTTGCACCAAGATCAGTAATAAAAAGATTAAATAAGATTGGTCCAAAAATTGATCCCTGAGGAACTCCACTAGTAACCTCCTTCCAGCCTGACAGTTCACCTGTAGTCTCCCCTTTAACCAGTTCCTCTAGCCACCTTCCAATTTTCATATTGATCCCTATCTTTTCCAATTTAACTAATAATTCCCTGTGTGGAACCGTATCAAATGCCTTACTGAAATCGAGGTAAATTAGATCCACTGCATTTCCTTTGTCTAAAAAAATCTGTTACCTTCTCAAAGAAGGAGATCAGGTTGGTTTGGCACGATCTACCTTTTGTAAAACCATGTTGTATTTTGTCCCAATTACCATTGACCTCAATGTCCTTAACTACTTTCTCATTCAAAATTTTTTCCAATACTACAGATGTCAAACTAACAGGCCTATAGTTGCTCGGATCTCTTTTTTTCCCTTTCTTAAAAATAGGAACTATGTTAGCAATTCTCTAGTCATACGGTACAACCCCTCAGTTTACTGATTCATTAAAAATTCTTGCTAATGGGCTCGCAATTTCAAGTGCCAGTTCCTTTAATATTCTTGGATGAAGATTATCTGGGCCCTCTGATTTTGTCCCATTAAACTGTTCGAGTTTGGCTTCTACCTCGGATGTAGTAATATCTACCTCCATATCCTCATTCCCATTTGTCATCCTACCATTATCCCTAAGCTCCTCATTAAAGACTGAGGCAAAGTATTTGTTTAGATATTGGGCCATGCCTAGATTATCCTTAACCTCCATTCCATCTTCAGTGTTTAGCAGTCCCACTTCTTTTTTCTTTGTTTTCTTCTTATTTATATGGCTATAGAACTTTTTACTATTGGTTTTAATTCTCTTTGCAAGGTCCAACTCTACATGGCTTTTGGCCTTTCTCACTTTATCCCTACATGTTCTGACCTCTGCATAGTCCATTGAGAACACTACTGGGGGGATTGATTTGCTTGCTCCATTAATGTTCTCATAATAAGCTAAATGGACAATGTTAATTTAAAAATTACACTTTTGTCTGAATTACTTTCTTTGCGTTTTACTCTGTTTCAAATAACACCTAAGATTATTGTAACCATGGGCGGCAGGTTATATATTTGTGTGGGGCCCGGGCCCCAGCAATATTCAGGGCTGGGCGCCCTGCTCCAGCAATAGTTGGAGCTGGGTCTCTTCCCGCCCCCCCCCCCCCGGTCCTGCCTGGATCGGCCCCGGCCACCGCAGGTCTCCCCCCGCCGCCGCGACCCTGCCTGGAGCAGGTCCCAGCCCCCGCCTGCCACCCCCCCTCCGCGTGTTTCCCCCCCCCTCCGCCGCGTTGTGTTGCGTCCCTGCCTGACAGAACGCAGCGCGTCTCTCCCCTGCCTGCTGCCCGGAGGGCTCCCAGCAGATTTGCTGTCTGCTGCCGCAGGGTCCTAGTGCCTGCCCTCCGCCAGTACTGGCAAGGCAGGCTGCCCTTACCCTGAGCCTCTCCAACCCCAAACCCTCAGCCCCAGCCAGAGCCCTCATTCCCCCCGCACCCTAATCCTCAGCCCCAGCCCTGAGCACCCCCACATCATGAACCCCTCATCCCCCTGCACCCTAATCCTCAGCCCCAGCCAGAGCCCTCATCCCCCCGCACCCTAATCCTCTGCCCCAGCCCTGAGCGCCCCCACATCATGAACCCCTCATCCCCCCGCACCCTAATCCTCAGCCCCAGCCCTGAGCACCCCCACATCATGAACCCCTCATCCCCCTGCACTCTAATCCTCAGCCCCAGCCAGAGCCCTCATCCCCCCGCACCCTAATCCTCTGCCCCAGCCCTGAGCGCCCCCACATCATGAACCCCTCATCCCCCCGCACCCTAATCCTCTGCCCCAGCCCTGAGCGCCCCCACATCATGAACCCCTCATCCCCCCGCACCCTAATCCTCTGCCCCAGCCCTGAGCGCCCCCACATCATGAACCCCTCATCCCCCTGCACCCTAATCCTCTGCCCCAGCCAGAGCCCTCATCCCCCTGCACCCTAATCCTCAGCCCCAGCCAGAGCCCTCATCCCCCCGCACCCTAATCCTCTGCCCCAGCCCTGAGCGCCCCCACATCATGAACCCCTCATCCCCCCGCACCCTAATCCTCTGCCCCAGCCCTGAGCGCCTCCACATCATGAACCCCTCATCCACAGCCCTCACCCCACACTCCAAACCTCTGCCCTAGCCCTGAGCCCCCTCCTGCATCATGAACCCCTCATCCACAGCCCTCACCC
Source organism: Mauremys mutica (assembly GCF_020497125.1). Taxonomy (NCBI): domain Eukaryota; kingdom Metazoa; phylum Chordata; order Testudines; family Geoemydidae; genus Mauremys; species Mauremys mutica. The sequence continues at coordinate 35,158,197 of NC_059079.1, forward strand.
ACAGCCCAACCCTCTTCCCTAGCCCTGAGCCCCCTCGCATCATGAACCCCTCATCCACAGCCCTCACCCCACAGCCCAACCCTCTTCCCTAGCCCTGAGCCCCCTCCTGCATCATGTACCCCTCATCCTCAGCCCCACAGTCCTCACCCTGCACTCCCTCCTATCCCCAAACTCCCTCCCCCTTCCCACACACCCCTTCCCAACCCCAAACTCCATCCCAAAGCCTGCACCCTTCACCTCCTCCTGCACACCCACCCCCTGCCCCAGCCCAGAGCCTGCACCCAGCACCCTTCCTGCACCCTAATCCCCAGCCCAGGATCTGCACCCCAGACCTCCCCCGCCGAGCCCCCTCCCAGAGCCTTAGGCAGGTGGGGGCGGAGTTGGGGGGGCGGAGTTGGGGGCGGGTTCTGGGCCCCACCAAAATTTTTACAAACTTGCCACCCATGATTGTAACTGAAAAAGATTAGAGTAAAATGGGTTTACTTTGTCCAATTGACAGCAAATTTTTTATAAGCCGGTTTCACAATTTTCCATGGTAATTCTGTATTATTCTTGCCTGGAGGTGGGGGGAGAAAAACACAAAAAGAAAAAAACGAAAAAGACAATTATACTGTAAAATGGCAAAAAGTTAGCAAAGGCTTCTGGGGGAGGTAGAGAACCTGAAACTTCCCTACAGTAGGGGGAAATCTTCCTACTCTAAAATAAATAGTATTTTATTGATAGTCTGCAAAAAAAATTAATATAAAATCTCATCTAGGTTTTACAAGGTTCATATTCCATAGTATATTATCAGAACAGCTTTTGTATTTTCCACTCTCTCTGGAATCAACTGATTGTGGAAATGGAAGAAAACTTTTTCCTGCTCTCTGATTTTTCTGGGCTTTTTGAGGGAGATCAGAATACAGCTCTGAACCTCCATGTGCTGGTTATTTGAGAACTCCAGCCTTCTCAGAAGGGGCTCAGTTTGTAAAATCTTTACCTTTCCATCATAGCAGTTTCTAATTTTTGGCTAAACACCCACTTAATTTTAGTTTGGGCTTGTCAGAAAATATTTTGAGAATGATGTTGTTATACATATTTAATTTTTTTCAGCAAACAGCTATTTTTAGTTATGTGCAGCTAGAGGAGATGGGCTAGTGAAATTGAATTGCTACTGTGCTGCACCTATTCTTAATGTTTCCCTTGTGCTTCTTGTAGTTCTGTAATATTTACAGCCTGTGTGCATCTTGTAACTCTGAGGCACCTGATCCATGTTTCATCTGTGATGTATCTGATCTTTATGCATCCATGCAGATCACCTTGTTTATGTCATTTTTAATATCTATTGTTATATTGAGAAGAAGCTAACTCCTTGGGAGGATCAGATAACTATAGCCCTGGTTGAGCAAGGTACTTCAGCACATCCCTATCTTTAAATATACAAGTAGTCTCACTGAAGTGAGGCTGCTTATGTTTTCAAAGTTATGCACCTGCTTAACTACCTTGCTAAATCAGGGGCTGTAAGAGTAGCAGAAGCCCAAGTGTATTGCAAATCTATATGTCTGGGACAAATGCCAGACATTGGCCAGGAGAGATGCCAAATTGCAAGAGACTGGAGTTAGCACAAAATCAAGTGGCACCAGTTGTAACTATGTATTCTAATGGGACTGGAGCTCAGTGAGGATTTGGAAAAGCCAATAGGGTTGTTTTATTGTAGAACTAGATGTGGCCTTGTGGTATTCCAGTAGTGGCACTGTAATGTGTGTCCTCATGTATGAATCTGGCAGAAACAGTGAAATCCACATCAGGAATAGGATACGGAGTAGAAGTGTAAGATGGGAGTGCTAGGCAAGATTTTCACATAATGAAAATATATCTCTGAGTATAGTGAGGAGTAAAACTATTACAGTAAAGATGTGCTGCAGATAAACCAGTGAAAGCAAATTTCTTGAAGGGTCCAAGATATTCCAACTAAATCTAGCTAAGTTAATTGTAAATTCTCATGTGAAAAAGGAGCAGTTACAAAGGAAATTCAGTTGGGAGGAAACACAAAATTTTATAGAACAATGATTTATAGAAACCTTTCCGACTCTGCAGCAGGAAGCATTAAAAGTGGCAAATATTTTCATAGTAGCAAGAACTGGGAAATTGGTTCTGAGTTAGTACTTTCTGGCCAATTGTTCTTTGTTGCCCACAGTGGAATTGATAAATTGAAGAAAATATGATTTCCAGTTCCTAGGAGTTCCAACCACTTAAAACTTCTGGTTGCTCCAGATATCAGTTAAAAAAAACTCCAATAGCCACTCCCGTAGAATGTATGGCACAAGTCTGCAAGTCACAAAATATACTGTATGATATTGATATTGTGCATCTCTTTGGCTGTGACTGATATAAGGCTCTAGTATTGGGCTAATGAATCTGACGGAGAAACTTTTCAAAGTCTTACTAAAAATGCTATGGCAGCATCTTGATATCTGACCAACATTTTTTGAAGTATTTGCATCACAGTAACAAATCTAAGAAAAATATATATACAGTAGGCAGCTTTCTACAATGTCATGGCTCAACAATGGGGATTTTAGTCACTTATTAACCACATGGAATTGGCAAATGGCTGCACTGGCAGGATTGATTTTCGGTGAATGACTTCTCTCCTGTGATGATACTGCTGGAAGAAAAATGTACTGCAGACAAAGTAGAACCATATTCTGAGGTTTTGTTCTGTTTTTTGTGCCTCCGTGACCAGATCACACTGGAATGACAAGGAAAGGAAATGTATTTTTTATTAGGATGTCAGAGTGATCCTTGCTGTTTGATCCATGCTACCAATATACTCATCTTTATATGTGAAACATAATATAATGCATTATTCTGTCATCAGATTTGTATGTGCCTGGTAACCATAGACACAAAGGGTAGCAGGCAGGCACAAATGTAAACCGTGAGGGAATACAGCACATGATCTTTGGCTCCTCTTACTTGGAAAATAAGGTGATCACTGCCACATGATGACATCCAGCAGAGGGCAGTGATACACATGCACACAATACCAGTCCATGACAATTTCTGTTTAGCCAAGGCTGTTACTGTTAATCATTATTTTAAATGGCAGTGGCTTGTTACGAGCAATGGAATTACAGTTTGTACTGCAGAGATTCATTAATCATTTTAACCAGTTTATCAGTGCAGAAGTAAAATATCTTAACAATTTGCATAATAGGAATGTTCATAAGTAAAGATTGCACTCCAGGAAAAAGTCCTCAGTTCTGCTACTGAAGGAAATGACTTATTTTCAAATGAAATTGAAGGCTGAAGAGACCTCCATTTATCTTATCCATTGTATTGTTTGCACTGTTGCTGCTGGTAATGATTACAATTGATGTATGAGCATGTTTGGTTAGTTGTACATGCTGTAAGAACATAGGAGCCTAAAACTGCTGGAAGAGTTAAAGGAGTTGAGAAATGCTCAGAATACAAAATGAAATACAAATGTACAGTGCAGCTGATGAAATTTACTTTGATAGTATGTGGAAATGTGCTCCACTTCAGAATTCTCTGAGGAAGAAAAATAACTCTTGGGTCTGCATTTTTTAAAAAAAGGGGGTAGGGTGGGGGAAAGAGGGAGATGGTACGAAAGGTTTTTCCACTTGTAAAGTAACTTGAATTTTTACGGGTCTAAAAAGCATTAGAACCAAATTTCAGTAGCAGTTCACTTACAGCAGTACACAGTCCTAACCTCTCTAAAATGCCTGCAGCTCATGACAGTGCTTTCCTGTTGAGACATCTTTCTGAACATGAAGTAACCAGTGCATGCATCAGTGCCTTCACTTCAAAGAGGATTACCTCATGGCAACAATTAACTAGTCTGTGTTACAACCTATGAATTTTTTTTAGTAGTCTAGTCCAGCTGCATCGTGTTGCAGGGTATGACTCTTGATCCAGGGAACAATGAGAACAAGGTCTACCTGAATTTGGGAGAACTCATTTGTTTTGACTTGCAGTTCTCAGCTCTACCCACTAGACCAGTGGTGGGCAACCTGTCGGGGTAATCCGCTGGTGGGCCATGAGACTGTTTACATTTGCACGGCCACCCGCAGCTCCCAGTGGCTGTGGTTCACCGTTCCTGGCCAATGGGAGCTGCGGGAAGCAGCGCAGGGACATCAGTGGACAGTTCCTTATCCTGCCCCTACTCACATAGTTGACATTGACAGCACCAATGCTGTACTGGAAGTTAGTACCAAGGAATATCCACAGCTCGCCCTTAGAGAATGCCTCTCTTGGGTGAACAGATGCATCCTTAAGGTCAGCAAATTTGAGCCCTGGCAAACTGATAGAGTAAGTTCCAGATCCAATGACCTGCCACAAAAAGTATCCTGCCTCTGTCCGCCCACCACCAAACAAAAGTTCAAATTCAGGAATTATAAATAGGAGTGTCTAACTTGAACTCAGCAATTGGGACTGTGCATCACAAATTTTGTGTAGCTACTTTTAGGGTTAATAGAGAAATACGTTCATGTCTTGTCAACATAAGTGGAAATACAATTTGCTAGCATAATTAGATGTAAATGTATGTTCATGTTCAAGAATACACATCTGATGCAAACAGCCTTAGAGTTCTTATTACCTTACAGATGTCTACATTCTGTTTAAAAAAAAAAAAAGACATTGAATTTGGATTGAATTTTGTTAATTTTGTCTGTTTAATGTTCTAAAACCTAGTTTTGTCACAGCTATAACATATACTTTATTCTGTTTTGTTTCAATCGTACATATATATCCTTAATCTTTTCCAGCAATCTTTCTCTCCCTGCTCTTTTAGTAGAATCATAGAAGATTGGAGGGTTGGAAGAGACCTCAGGAGGTCATCTAGTCCAACCCCCTGCTCAAAGCAGGACTAACCCCAACTAAATCATCCCAGCCAGGGCTTTGTCAAGCCGGGCGTTAAAAACCTCTAAGGATGGAGATTCTACCACTTCCCTAGATAACCCATTCCAGTGTTTCACCACCCTCCTAGTGAAATGGATATTAGGAAAAACTAACCTACACCTCCCACACTGCAACTTGAGACCATTTCTCTTTGTTCTGTCATCTGCCACCACTGAGAACAGCCTAGCTGCATCCTCTTTGGAACCCCCCTTCAGGTAGTTGAAGGCTGCTATCAACCCCCAACCCCACCCCCCACACACTCTTCTCTTCTGCAGACTAAATAAGCCCAGTTCCCTTAGCCTCTCTTCATAAGTCATGTGCCCCAGCCCACTAATCATTTTCGTTGCTCTCTGCTGGACTCTCAATGTGTCCACATCCTTTCTGTGGTGGGGGGCCCAAAACTGGATGCAGTACTCCAGATGTGACTTCACCAGTGCCGAACAGACGGGAATAATCACTTCCCTCAATCTGCTGGCAGTGCTCCTACTAATGCAGCCCAATATGCCATTACCCTTCTTGGCAACAAGGGCACACTGTTGACTCATATCCAGCTTCTCATCCACTGTAATCCCCAGGTCCTTTTCTGCGGAACTGCTGCTTAGCCAGTCAGTCCCCAGCTGTAGCAGTGCATGGGATTCTTTCGTCCTAAGTACATGACTCTGCACTTGTCCTTGTTGAACTTCATCAGATTTCTTTTAGCCCAATCCTCCAATTTCTCTAGGTCACTCTAAGCCCTACCCCTACCCTCCAGCGTATCTACCTCTCCCCCCAGCTTAGTATTATCCACAAACTTGCTAAGGGTGCAATCCATCCCATCATCCAGATCATTAATGAAGATGTTGAACAAAACCGGCCCCAGGAGCACTCCACTTGATACTGGCAGCCAACTAGACCTCGAGCCTTTGATCACTACCCGTTGAGCCTGACGATCTAGCTAGCTTTCTATCCACCTTATAGTCCATTCATCCAATCTGTATTTTTTTAACTTGCTGGAAAGAATACTGTGGGAGACGGTATCAGAAGGTTTGCTAAAGTCAAGATATATCACGTCCACTGCTTTCCCCATATCCACAGAGCCAGTTAGCTCATCATAGAAGGCAATTAGGTTGGTCAGGCATGACTTGTCCTTGGTGAATCCATGTTGACTGTTCCTGATCACCTTCTTCTCTTCCAAGTGCTTCAAAATGGATTCCTTGAGGACCTGCTCCATGATTTTTCTAGGGATGGAAGTGAGGCTGACCGGTCTGTAGTTCCCCAGATTCTCCTCCTTCCCTTTTTTAAAGATGGGCACTATATTTGCGTTTTTCCAATCGTCCGGGATCTCCCCCAGTCACCACGAGTTTTCAAAGATAATAGCCAGTGGCTCTGCAATCACATCAGCCAACTCCCTCAGACCCCTTGGATGCATTAGATCCGGCCCCATGAACTTGTGCATGTCCAGCTTTTCTAAATAGTCCTTAACCTGTTCTTTCACCACTGAGGGCTGCTCACCTCCTCCCCATACTGTGCTGCCCAGTGCAGCAGTCTGGGAAGTCACCTTGTCTGGGAAGACCGAGGCAAAAAAAGCATTGAGTACTTCAGCTTTTTCCACATCATCTGTCACTAGGTTGCCTCTCCCATTCAGTAAGGGCCCCCCACTTTCCCTGACTACCTTCTTGTTCCTAACGTACCTGTAGAAACCCTTCTTGTTACCCTTCACGTCCCTTGCTAGCTGCAACTCTAATTGTGCTTTGTCTGCATAATAATGCTGTTGTCCTCATAAGTGAAAACTTAATTTTTAGACATTTCTGTAATTGACCTTAATCTGATTTCAGATTTTGATAACAAAGATTTTTTGTTTATTTCTCAAACATTCATTTTAGAGCAAATCCTGAAGTTGTAACCTGGTTTCTCCTAAATCCTTGCTCAAACAGTTCCTATTGACTTTACTGGCAACTGTAAAAATGACCTGATTTAAAACGGAGGCATTAGGCCCTATAAGAATATTTTTCTCAAAATTAGTTGTTTGCTTTAGTAAAGGTTTAATTCTATCAATAACAGCTAGATTCTATTTTATAACTTTACTGAAAAAAGTGAATACATGGGATATATGAGACATGTTTAAGTTCTGTTTTGTTTGCGGAGTTATGATTAATATTCTGATATCTTTGACTTCTCAGGTAGTGCACAAGTCATTTCAGGAGGACAAGTAGAATATAAAATTCTGTCTGGCATTCGCTACATGTGGTGGTACCATTTAGTCGGCCTTATCTGGACTAGTGAATTCATCTTGGCTTGTCAACAAATGACTATCGCTGGAGCAGTGGTTACTTGCTATTTCAACCGGTATGTGTAAAATTTACCTCCTTGTATGGTTAGTGTTTTCTTAGCATTGACTTTGTCTATTTTTAGGAAAACCACTATAAATGCCGTGGATTTATATTTAGGGTAGTATCTTGGGAGCTAAATTATTCTAAGAATGTGAGATAGGAAGTCAAGCAGCTCATTGCAAGGCTTCGAACGCTATTTCATGTGACATTAATTTGTATCAGCTCTCTTTAAATCCTAGAAAATTTTGAGCCAAATTAAGCCCTGGTGCAAGCAAAACCCAGATTAAATTTTAACCTTTTCTCAGTAAGTGTCGGTAGTTCTAAGTAAAAGTGTAACACATAGCCCCAGAGTAATTCTAAAGTAGTGTGACTTGATCGCCTTTCCGTCCCTCCCGCCAGGCTTTAGTCTGGTATGGCTGAATAAGCCTCTAAAGTTTACTGTAGAAAACAATTGAAAATCATGTCATGCCGTGCAAATATTTTTACTTGAAGTGTTTTACTTTGTGTTACCAAGATACCACCTTAGCTAGACGTGCAGGAATTGTAAAAATCTCATTTACTTCTTACTATTTATCCTGTTTTACGTTTTTCACTTCCTTCATATTGGATAGTGAAACAAGATGGGTTTCATGCAGTAAATCAGTGCTGTTTTTGTTTCAATTTCCAACACTGCAGAGGAATGTTTTGATCTTCTAGCCACAGTGCTGTTTCTCCTCTGCTCCATTCCATGCAAATATGGTAACATTTTCTGTTCTGTGAAAGTCTGAGACGTTGAAAAAATTCTTGTTCCACAGTGGAACAAAGAAAACGAATAAATGGATTTTTTTTTTCTTCAGAAAAGCTGTATGGCCAGTGGAGGGTGGGTATCCATGTGAGCTACAGTTTTGTAGCAGTTTGCTATGTGAAGAGTCTGAGAGCACAACAGCCCACCTGGCAGGCTGCCCCAGAGCTGGGGACCCGGGTTGTGTGGGAGCTGGGGTTCCCAGGGCATCCAGGCTCTGAGGCTGACAGGGAGCTATCAGGCAAGCTGTCAGGAAACCAGCCTGGTTCCTGTTGGAATTTCATCCAAATCGAAACAATCCCACAGAACGTTTTGATTTTGACAAGTCAGCACTTTTGGATAGAAAGTGTTCTTTTGGAAAACTCCTGATGAACTCTACTCTCCTCTCTTCCCGCAGGAAAACCAGCTTAGACCTTTTTTATAATCGGGATTTTTTTCCCAAAAATGTTCCACTGTTGGAACACTGGTTTCACTCCATTGGTGTTAGCAATGTTGGGAGCCCAAGAGTAGACAGGTTGCCGGCTGCCACCACCATTTTAAGCACTGTTTCTCTGTCCCTGCTCAAAGTAAGTCTAATCAACACAACATTTAAAACACTGTCAGAAGCGCCTCTACTCTCGGGCTTTCAACAGAGCTCAGGCTGAACTGGTGTTAGCCAGTGGACTTTTTTTAAAAAATATTCCTAGCGTAAATAGAATCTAAAATGCCCATTTTAAAGGGTTTGGGGAGAGGATCAGTATGCTGACATAGTCCTTTACCATTTCACCCACTATGTCAGGACTAGAGGTTCACACTTCATCTCCTTTCTCTGACTGAAGGATCAAGACAGGTAACTAGAGCCCTACAGAGCTGTATGTAGTTAACTAGCCCTTTGCGCCTGAGGCTACAGCATGGCATCCATTCAGTGCGCCGTTATTGAAATCTGAATTTCTCAATCTTAAACAATGAAGAGTTATACTAGAGCAGTGGTTCTCAACCAGCGGTATGCGTGTCCTGGGGGTACACAGAGGTCTTTCAGGGGGTACGTCAATTCATCTAGATATTTGTCTAGTTTTACCACAGGCTACATAAAAAGTACTAGCGAAGTCAGTGCAAACTAAAATTTCATGAAGACAATGACTTGTTTATACTGCTCTATATTCTATACACTGAAATGTAAGTAGAATATTTATATTCCAGTTGATTTATTTTATAATTATATGGTAAAAATGAGAAAGTAAGCAATTTTTCAGTAATAGTGTGCTGTGACACTTTTGTATTATGTCTGATTTTGTAAGCAAGTAGTTATTAAGTGAGGTGTAACTTGAAGGTATGCAAGACAAATAAGACTCCTGAAAGGGGTATAGTAATCTGGAAAGGATGAGAGCCACTGTACTAGAGGGCCAAATCCTGAGACTTTTTACTCCATTAATTTTGGGTAGCAATAGTCATTGAGAGTTTGCCTGAATAAGGCGCTAAAGATTTGGTCCAAACCACGTTGCGTCAGGAACTAGGGAGTTGGGGGGTGGGGGGGGGGGAATCTTTCCACATTTTACAGGGATGTCTGCTCCAGTGCTTTTTCTGATTTGATACACATAGTGAAGCTCACAGTCATTAAATTGCCATTATTTGTTGAGCATGGACAGTTTGTGAGTGTTCCATAAAGCACTGACTCAGATACTACAATGCTTCAAGGTGCACATGGAGTAGTTCGGGAGTCAGGCAGGTAAAGGTGATGTTAAGCTACTCTCTCGTACTGTGCACACACACATCTGATCTTTAGAGCCCAGCAAATCCGCAGCTATTCACTTTAGATCTGCAGATACCTACATCTGTGATTTTTGCGGATCGGATGTGGATACAAATTTTGTATCCACACAGGACTCTACTGATCTTAGGGCTGTTAAGCCAGTCCCCGGGGTAAAATATAGTGCAGCCTCTGAGCTCTTGTACTTTGCACTGGCTGCCAGCAACCTGAAGGACTATTCTGGAAGCTAGGGACCCCTAGGTCATGGAGACAACCTGGCCATGCCTCCTACAATCAGGGCTGGAAAGGTGGCATTGAAGCTGCTGTGCTGGCTCTCTACCCCCAGAGGATTAGGTAATTCTCGAGAGACCAGACCCACCAGCTTTCCAGCTACTTTCCACCACCATTGTGAGGTCCAGGATTGGGTTCTTGGAGTAGACAAGTTCTGTGCTACAAATTCCATTGAAATCTCTCTCCTTAAATGTACTTCATTTGCTTGGCAGCTGACACCCATTGTGTTGAGAGAGTTGTGCATGGGAAGGGAAATGCTATATATATATATTTTTAATGGTGGTGATCCCTCTTCCTCTCCCTCGATCTGTCAGTACAGATAAGCAGATAAATCAAATCAGTGAAGTAAGGGGGATAGAAAGGTGAAATAGCAATATTATTGATCTCATAGAGGGCAGTGGACTATCTTAGTTCTTATTGACAACAATGAATTTGTCACCAGGAATCTGCAATTTAATGTGTTCTGTGATGCAGCTTCATAAATGCTTGTCACAAGTGCTTTGTTTATGATACCCCATGGAGAGGTTTTCCTTCTAGCTAGTGAATGGCCACAGGAAATGGAACAGCCTTTCCCTGAGGAAACCTGCTTCCTCAGTACACACAACAATCCATTCGGCACTTCTCAGCCACTGTCCATAAGCGGAATTAAAAATGGTGAGGGCAGAGAGTTGTTTCAGCTGGATTAGCTTTACAGGTGACATCTGTTTGATCTGAAATAATAATACTGAAACTACACTTTGCTTTCTTTCATTTCAGATAAAAGATAAATTCCTAAGAGGCCTTATTAATTTAATAAAAGAAATAGTGGTTCATGTAACGGCTACTCTTTTATAACTTGCAAAAAGAGATTGCGCTCCTGACGGGGCCCCTTCCCCCTCCCCCCTTTTTTTGAGAGAGCTCTTCGTGGAAATCTTGTTAGCTTGGTTTGTTTTGTATAAGGATTTATTTCCATCATGTGTTGAGGAGTTAAGTGCATAGCTACTTCCTCCTCACTGTGATCAGATGTTCCCCCTGCCACTGATTTAAAGAAAAAGGTTTTGTGGACTTGACTAGTTACCCAAAATTATTTACTGAAGGCCCAATTCTACAAATGCTTAAGCATGTTGAATAGCTGTTCTCATGCAAGTAGTCCCATAGTACTCTTGTGAGTAACTTTACTCACCTGCTTTAGTGTTTGTAGGATCAGAGCCCTGAGCCTGCAAACACTTACATGTATTACTTCTGGGGGAATTCTGTGCCACTGCGCAGTGCAGAATTTTGCAGAAATTAACATGCATGCAGAATTTCCTTGCCCCCACAGAAATGGGCTGCAGTGCTGCTAGCTGCCACTAGGAGCCAGTGGACTTGGCAGAGCCCAGCTTGCAAATAGAAGACAGTGCTGGGGGGAGGGGGAAGGAGCTAGAGCAGGGGTCCCCAACCCCCGGGCCGCGGACCGGTACCAGTCCGCGGCCTGTTAGGAACCGGTCCCCGAACCGACCCCTACCACATCAAGCGGCCTGTCTCCGGCGGGGCCCCTGAGCCCCGCCCCGCTCAGAGCCGCGTGGGGAGGGGCGGGGCTGCGAGCTCCGGGCTGAGCTCAGCTGCCTCCGCTCGGCGTGGAGCTCCCAGCCCCGCCCCCTCACCACGCGGCTCTGAGCGGGACGGAGCTCAGGCCCCGCCGGGGACACGCTGCAGCTGTCGGGTGAGGCGCTGAGGCTCCGGGTAAGGAGGGAGCCGGGGGTAAGAGGCTGGGGCCAGGGGGGTTGGCTAAGGGGCAGGGAGTCCTGGGGACAGTCAGGGCACAGAGAGGGGGCGGAGGTTGGGGGGGCGGTCAGGGGGCAGGGAATGGGGGGGTTGGATTGTGGGTGTTCTGGGGGGGGTCTGTCAGGACTCAGAGGGGGGGAGATAGGGGTTGGGACAGTCAGGGGACAGGGAGCAGGGGTGGGGTCCCAGGGTGGTGGGGGTCTCTGGGGGATGGTGAGGGGACAAGGAGCAGGATGGGTCGGGGATTCTGAGGGGGGGCGGGCAGTCAGGGGGGCAGGAAGTGGGTGGGGGTTAGATAGGGGGCAGGGCTCCCACTAATTCTGCATTATGGTCAGTTGTATAATTATTTCATTATATATTACAATAATAATAGAAATAAAAGTACAAAAATAAATGTAATGCGCTTGAATCGTCCCAAAACCATCCCACAGGTCCGCGGAAATTTTTTTTTCTATGAAACCGGTCCCTGGTGCCAAAAAGGTTGGGGACCGCTGAGCTAGAGGGTTCTTGGCAGCTGCAGTTCCCAGCACGCCCTGAGGGAAGGAGACTGGTGTGCAGGAAACTCTGTGCAAGCCTGGAACCAAGCATCAGGCTGTTTCTCCCTCTGGGTCCCTGGGCTCTGGGGCCGGAGGGGGATGGGTGTCTGGGCTCGGGTGGCCCTGCGGTTGAGCTCTGGGGAGAAGGGGGTTTGGGTGTATTGGCGGGGGACGGGACCCAGAGGTGGGCTCTGGGGGTAAGAAGTTGTGGGTGTCTGGCCTCCCAGCTGGGCTCTGGGGGGCAGGAGGAAGAGGGAAGAGAAACAGGAACTGGGTTGTCAAAGTGGCTCTCATCCTTTCCTGCTTTGATCCATGATTAGAAGGAAGATCAATTTCCAACATGCCTGGAACCATAATGAAATCTCGTTAGAACATGACAATTCTCAGCTAGACCAAGGCGGTTTTCAACAGCCTCCAAATTTGTAGAGGTTTATGCAAACCAAACGTAACTTATTAATCAGTACTGTTAAAGTAGAGAAGGAAAATTTATACTTTATCTCTTCAGTAGCAAGTGAATTATTAAGAGTTGTAAACCTTGTCCTTCCTATATTTTCTAAACTTGGTTAATATTTTAACTTGCTGTTCTTTAATCTTTAATTTTCCCAGGTCTGAATGTAAGCTATCATGAATAGAAAAGAGCAGTAGTACAGGGGTGAAATTGTTAAAGTTTATCAATACATATGTATTTCTGACATATAAAAATGATGTTTTTAAGAAAGTCTATCAAAGTACTCACTCTACATAAAAAAATCACCATCCCTCAAGCTGTTCCCCTGGCCATAAGATCAAAACTGCTGCATACTAGCAACTGCTTTGCTGGTATTTCCTATTTAAAATAATGTGGTACATAGGCATATATAAATATGACTTTATTGCTGCAAAGTAGTTATTGCTATGAAAGGACTGCAGTGATATACTCAGGATTATTGGAGCACTGTGATACCTATCTTGACTTAGTTGTGTAAATCCCTGCTGTGGAGAAGATTTAATAAAAATGTGTTTGCAGACCTTCCTTTTCAAATCCCACCCAGCTGCTCTGTCTCTCACACACATACACACAAACCCTTTTTATGCTCTGTTTTTTTCTGTAAACTCTTCATTTTAAAAGCAATAAATGAATCCTTCAAAAGCTCCCTATGAAGAGTGAACATTTTAGTTATGATTTGGGGTCTGAGTCTTTCTTAATTCCATATTCAGTGTATTTTCGCTTGAGTAAATATTTCAGCATTGAGCCTATTATTTAGGGTTTGCTAATAAAAGGGTCTCCTTGCTTTTTTATGCTAATGTAACTAAAGTGAATAGTAATCAGTGTATTTGAAGACCCCAAAATGTTTTTTGAGGGATTTATTGTGCTGAGAAGACTGATTTCAGTCATTTATTTTATTTTATTTTTAGTTCATTTCCTGGTTTTGGAGAGTTAATAAGTATAAATTCTTGAGAGCTGTGTCATGCCATTTCTTGTATCTGATTCATATTAAAGTGATCTTTAAAATGCAAACAAAAAAAACCCCTTCATGTGGTATTCTGACATCACTTATAAGACAAAACATGAAGTTAATTTTCATGTGTATACTTAGATTTTAGAACATTTATGTTATTGCCTCAAAACATCACAGCTAAAATGCAGTAGAATAATGTTTTTTCAGTTATGAGTAGGCCAGATAATATTTTAAACACATTAGACCAAATTCTGCTCTCACTTGAAATAAACCTGAATATAAACGTGAACTAAACCTGTTGAAATAAACCTCTGGAGTTAAATCAGCAACATTGAGAGCAAAATTTGCCCCAATCATTACAGTGACATCAGAGAGTAAATCTTAGTTTTGCATGTAAGATCTTGCCAGACTGTTTATTTTAGTTTGACCACTGATTCAGAGCAAGTGGATCCAGTCCTGCAAACTGATCTCCTATTGTAATATCATCAATTAAGGAGTGCAGTGGGGCTAGAAAGATGACAGAAGCAAGATAGAGGCATTCAAAGGAAGTATAATTCTCATACATTGTTTGTTTACTTGGAACATTTCCCCTCCTGCCCCCACCAGTTTTCCTGTTGTGATGTCTGTTACTGAATGCATGAAAATAGTCATTGCCTGTGTACTTAATTAACCCAGTAAAAGATTTAAACTTGTTTTCCTTCATCTGGACTTAAGGCTTGATCCAGCTCCCAACTGGAGTCAATAAAAGTCTGGATTGGTCATAGAATCATAGATATATAGGGCTGGAAGGGACATTGAGAGGTCATCAAGTCCAGTCCCCTACGCTGAATCAGGACCAAGTAAACCTAGACTGTCCCTGACAGGTGTTTGTCCAACCCGTTCTTAAAAACCTACAATGATGGGGATTCCACAACCCCTTTGGGAGCCTATTCCAGATCTTGACCATCCTTATACACCGCTACCTCAATATAACACCACCTGATATAACAAGAATTTGGATATAACGTGGTAAAGCAGTGCTCCGGGGGAGGAGGGGCTGCACACTCTGGTGGATCAAAGCAAGTTCAATATAACACGGTTTCACCTATAACGCGGTAAGATTTTTTGGCTCCCAAGGACAGCGTTATATCGAGGTAGAGGTGTAATTAGAAAATTTTCCCTGATATCTAACCTAAATCTCCCTTGATGCAGATTAAGCCCATTACTTCTTGTGTTACTTTCAGTGGACATGGAGAACAATTGATCCCCATCTTCTTTATAACAGCTGTTAACATATTTGAAGACTCTTGTCTTCTTTTCTCAAGACTGAACATGCCCAGATTTTTAACATTTCCTCATAGGTCACATTTTCTAAACCTTTTGTAATTTTTCTTACTCTCCTCTGACTCTCTGGAATTTGTTCACATCTTTCCTGAAGCATGGCACTCAAAACTGAACACAGTTCTCCAGCTCAGGCCTCACCAGTGCTGAGGAGAGCAAGACAAATATCTCACGTGACTTTTATACAACACTTCTGTTAATACACCCCAGAATGATATTAGCTTTCTCCGCATCACATCGTTGACTCATATTCAATTGGTGATTCATGATAACTCCCAGATCCTTTTCAGCACTACTACAATGTAGCCAGTTATTCCCCATTTTGTATTTGTGCGTTTGATTTTTCCTTCCTAAGAGGTAGTACTTTTCACTTATCTTTATTGAATTTCATCTTGTTGATTTCAGAGCAATTTGCCAAGGTTGTTTTTGATTTCTGAGCCTGTCCTCCAACATGCTTTCAATCCCATCCACCTTGGTGTCATCTGCAAACTTTATACACATACCCTCTACTCCATTATCTAAGTCATTTAATGAAAATATTCAATAGCACTGGATTCAGGAGTGACCTCCATGGGATTCCACTAGATATGCACTCCCAGTAGTACTTCAGTTACAAGAAACTGAAACAATAAAATATATTAATTGTTTAAACAGCAGTAGAATTAGCTGTATTTTCTGTTTCTATAACATTTTAAAATACTGTTTGTTTTTCCCCCCTAGAAATAAGAGTAGCTTGCCACGACACCTGATCCTGTCTTCAATATCAGTTCTTTTTTGCTATCATCAAGGAACAGTTGTAAAAGGGTCGTTTTTAATCACAATAGTGAGAATTCCAAGAATTATTCTTATGTACCTTTATGATGCACTAAAAGAAAAGGTGGGTACATACTTGTGTAACACAATAGTACAGTGGTTAAGGGGTGAAGTTCAGGAAAGAAATGTACTGAAAAACTAACCTCTGTGTAAGAAATAGAAATGTGATCTGTAGTGTGTGTTGTTTTGATTTCGTCATGAAATAGTTTCTTCTCTGTATCTACTCCTTTCTGCCTCAGATCCGATTTTTTTAACTTCAAATAAGAAAATCAAAGGTGATTTATTTTTACTTTTTTAATGTAAAATCTTATATGAGGAGTAAGGAACAATTTAGAGTTGGCAGAAGGATTTTTTTAAAACTCTCACATCATCATTTTTTTAAAAATCCAGCTTACCAAGAATGGCTTATTTTCAGCATGAAAGCTCTCCTCTCTAGGTGATTTCATCTGCCTTGTGATGGGAGACTCAAGAGTACACCTCTACCCTGATATAACACGATCTGATATAACATGAATTCAGATATAACGCGGTAAAGCAGTGCCCTGGGCGGGGCGGGGCTGCTCACTCCGGCAGATCAAATCAAGTTCGACGTGGTTTCACCTATAACGCAGTAAGATTTTTTTGGCTCCTGAGGACAGCGTTATATCGAGGTAGAGGTGTGTATACAAAGAATAGCCCACATTCTTGTCCAGAATTTCAGCATATCTTTTAAAGCATAAAGAAGTATGGTTAAGTGTTTTTGTTGTTTGTCTTTTTAATTTTCATGCACCTCTGCATGTCTGTGCTTCTGCTGGAAACAGAAGTACCATAGTAACACAGGAATGCAAATTGTGGTTATTTCTGGAAATCTCATGGGAGCGGCTTGTTCTCATGAGATTTCAAGCTCTATTTCTTAATCCGCAGTTTGTAATAAATTAGTAGCAGTAGTGGGTCTGTGTGGCACTCCACTGACATCACTGGGGCTCCGTATGAGTGCAGGAATCCACTTGCAGGCACTCTATAAGTGCCTAAATAAGAGGGACTTGATGTTCAGAAGTGCTGAGCACTCAGAACATTCTCTGAAGTCAATAGGAGCTGTGGGTGCTCAGCACCTCTGAAAATCAAGTTACTCTTTTTAGGTGCTTAAACTTGGATGTAGTTGCTTAACTTTAGGCACCCATTTGTGGAAAATTTTGTTCTTAAACCTTGGGTGTTTGGTTCACTTAAACACCTTGAGGCTTGCCTTTTGCCAGTAGATATGACATGATGGATAAGAAGGGTTTTGTTACTAGGAAGAATATACGTTTTATTTTCCACTTGTGAAGGAGTTCATAAAACCACAAGCATACAAGACCATTCACTGGAGTCTGTGTAAAAGTCACAAATAATGCATAAGAACAAATGGGGATATTACAGATTAATGACAAGATTAAACTACCCAGAAACTTTATGGTCGTCTGCTTTTGTTGTACATCTGAAGCAGATGTGTTAGTTGCTGGAAATTCTGGATAAATGTTGAATGAGCTAATATTGTCTAGCAAAGAGGGTTTATTTGTATCCCTAGGTGTATCCTCCATGTCCTCTTCTTCTTTTCTACCTTTCATGGCCAGCATACAGCCTTCCAGCTGAGGAGGACTTGACAGGACTTCCTCTGAAGTTAGGCAATGCAGCTCCTAAACAGGCTGCAGGGCACCTGCTAACAATGGGCCAGACTGTTCCCCCGCAAATCCATGGAGGAAGACCCTCCATACAGTGATACCACTCTGTTCTGGCATGCCAGAGTACAATCCACCATATCCCTGCACCCTGCAGACTCCTTTCCACGAAGTACAGAGGCCAACAAGGTGGCAGTGGTTGGGGAGTGGGCAGACTGGAAGGGATGCAAATCATCCCTCCTGTGGTCTCACAGGACTTAACTAGACTGTTACCTTTTCCATAGATGTCCCTGTTCCCTCTGGAGACAGGGGATCCTTTGCTCCACTGCAGCCATGCTGTCTGGGAGAGGGGAGGGTACTGCTAGAGGCCAGAACATCTGCACAGGTGTCCCTGGAGTTTTGTGGGTTTGTAGAAGGACATCCAGGCATTTTCCACCAGGCAGCCCCTTCCCGTCCTCCTGACAGAATTGCCAAGAGGAATCGCAACCTGTCTCCTCCTCTGGGTTTTAATGTGGAAAGAGATGAATATTGTCCATTGTGAGGAAATTAGCATGCTGCTTTTATAATAAACACAGCTCTCCAGCAAGACATGGCAAAGTATTGCCGTTCATCTTGGCTCAGAGTATTATTCTTTGGTGACACTTAAAAAAAATAAATATTGAATGCTGGAAAATTTGCATGGATATTAAACTCCAAACTAAAAAATTCTCACCTTCACTGCTTCCATACAACTTCACAGCTATGCATGTGACCTGAAGATTTCACACAGCCATTCTAAGAGCTTTACTTTAAAAAACAAATGAACAAAAAAACACCTTTCTGAGCCCTGAAGATAGAGGAGAAAAAAGACTTTTGATCAAATATCACCACATGGAATTTGCTTTTAAATACCATCTGGGGAAAATGGCCATGCCACAATGGCACTCAAGATGTAGGATTTCATGATTATATTTTAAAATACTCTGTAGGATTAACAACTTTGGTTTTTGAGGTAATGTTAGATGTTTTCCCTGTTTTGTTTTATGTTTAATATAAAGTTAATATTCATCAAAGCCTTTGTAAGAACTTGAAACTGTATCCTGAAAGGAGTGATCTCCTTGAGAATTTAAGCCTCTCGTTTTTACCTTTCCTAATAAAATTAAAGTACTTCGTGGGTATGTCAACATAGCAGCCACTGGGAGTGTGCTTCCCAGCACAGATAGACAAGACATGTGCTAGCTCCACTTGAGATAGCATACTAAAAATAGCACTGTGGCATTGGGCAGCAGCTGACACTAGCCATTTGAGTACGTACCCAGGGGTTTAGACAGGTTTGTACTTTTGTGGGTAGCCTGAGCTACTGCTAGTGCCGCCATAGCCATGCTGCTATTTTTCACACACTAACTTAAGCAGAGCTAGCATGTCTGTCTGTTCATGCTAGGAAGCATGCTCCCAGCTGCTGTGTAGACATTTCCTGTGTGTGCATGCACACATTTGTATAAATCTCTCTATTCTTTTTATTTCTGTCAGGGTTCCAGTTATTTCAGACACTTGAAAAACAGCCCAAAAATAAAACTAACATTTGTATAAATTACAAAGAAAATAAATACTCTATATACAGTAAAAAAAAAATATTTAATTTGTAAATAGACTCTCTGTTGGTCATCGATCAGTACACTGACGGTTACTTATTTGCCTGCATGCTTTGTGCTACATGCAGCTGTTAGCAGACCAAAGCTGCTTACGTCAGTTATTTTCCTTCCAGAGTAAAATCTTCCATCCAAAGGAAAAAAAAGTTCAGCTCGTCAATCATTAATACTGTAGGATCTGAATTAAAATCATTTCCTGTAAGCAGGAAGGAAATCTCTGCTGTTTAAATGAATACTTTGTGAGAAGAACTGCAGTGTCCTGTTAAGCAAGTTGATGTAAAATGTCAGTTTTATATAAAATCTGTCCGCGCTAACTAGTTACTTCATTTCCTTGCAGGAGAGTGCATGTGCAAGATGCATGTTCAAATGCTGTTTCTGCTGCTTTTGGTGTCTAGAAAGGTGCCTAAGATACTTTAACCAGGTACAATACATTATATCGAGTGCATATCTAAAGTAATCTACAAGTAAAGTTATTCAGTACAGTGAAGGCTGTATATAAATGAATTGTACTCTGTCCTAGAGTTCATTTCAGACTGAGACTTTGTCCACATTGTGTCTAGCTATATTAGTTTAAATGTTATAAAATATTGTCTACAGTATGGGAGAACCCTGTCAAACACAGGCACAATCTTGGTGTGTAACATCAAGGAGATTAATGTAGACATGCCAGATGAGTGATAAGACTGTTTTAGACAGCTGCAGCGGCACAGGAGCCAGCAAACAGAGCTGTAAACAGGGGAGTTTCAGTGGGAGTTTGCAAGGGGAGTTTGCGGAGGAGACTAAGAGAGCTAGGCAGAGGAATAGATAGGCTAGTGGTGGTTTGGTTTCTGTTTCCTGGACTAACAGGTTTTAGGTGGGAAGTCTATGACCAATACAGAGGCAGCAGTGGAAGACACAATGAAGATGACTGGATGTGGAAGCTGCGGCATGTACATGATACTGGAGGGGGTACCTGATAAGAGTTTAATCTGCATGAAGTGCCGCCTGATAGAGCTGATGGTTGAGTTTAGATGGGGGTTTGAGCAGATGATGGAGCAAAGACATAAGGAGGCTGAAGGGAAAAGCTCAGACTTGCAGATGTAAGCAGGACCAAAGAACTCTGAGGGGAGACTGCTGGGTGAGGAAAGTGGATGGTGTAAGCATGTGACTAAGAGAACCAGGCAGGGGAAAAGACGGGCTAGTGAAGGAGAAATAGAGCTCAGGAACAGGTTTGCGGAGTTGGAAAATGAAAAAGGGGCACAGCAGGTGGTCGCTGAAGGTGAGAGGTCAAGGAAGAAGAGAAGAGCAACTAGTCCTATAGGAAGAGGGGAAGAGTCAATGGAAATAACACCAAATATTAGCTCCAGGAGATACGGGATGGGTTGCAGAGGACAATAGAAATCAAGAGGACTTGCAGCCAGAGGGAACAGGGGATAGACCGGAGAATCGCACCATCACCAGGAAAAGGCAGGTCTATGTGACTGGGGACTCCTTACTGAGAAAAATAGACAGGCCAGTAACTAGAGCTGATCCAGAGAACAGAAGGGTGTGCTCTCTGCTGGGTGCTAAGATACGGGATGTGGACCTGAGGTTGAAAAGGATCCTAATGGGAGCGGGAAAGAATCCACTGATTGTTCTTCATGTGGGAACAAATGATACGGCTAGATTCTTGCTGGAATGTATCAAGGGAGACTATACCCGGCTGGGGAAGACGCTTAAGGAGATCGAGGCTCAGGTGATCTTCAGTGGGATTCTTCCTGTTCCTAGAGAAGGGCAAAAAAGGTGTGACAAGATTATGGCGATCAACAGATGGCTCAGGCAGTGATGCTATAAGGAGGGCTTTGGGATGTATAGCCACTGGGAAGCATTCATGGACAGAGGACTGTTCTCTCGGGATGGACTTCACCTGAGTAAGGAGGGAAATAGATTTCTAGGATGGAGGCTGGCACAATTGATTAAGAGAGCTTTAAACTAGGAATTTGGGGGAGATGGTTGGGAGATGTCCAGGTAATCTCCATGCCAGAATTTAACATTGAGAGGGAAGAAAACAAAGTAAGAAAGGGTACAGCCGTGGGTATGAGAATGGACATAAGGAGGAAGGGTAGTGTAGATACCAGTCTAATAGATGATACTGGTGGTAGAATGTCTGTGCCTAATCGGGTAAAGAATGTCAGTGAAACCAAACGGCAAAAATTAAGATGTTTGTACACTAATGTAAGAGGAGCCTAGGTAACAAAATGGAGGAACTAGAGCTACTGGTGCAGGAAGTGAAACCAGATATTATAGGGATAACAGAAACATGGTGAAATAGTAGTCATGACTGGAGGACTGGTATTGAAGGCTATGTGCTGTTTAGGAAAGACAGAAATAAAGGCAAAGGTGGTAGAATAGCATTGTATATCGATGAGGTAGACTGTAAAGAAATAAGAAGTGATGGAATGGATAAGACAGAGTCTATCTGGGCAAAAATCACATTGGGAAAGAAAGCTACTAGAGCCTCCCCTGAGATAGTGCTTGGGGTGTGCTACAGACCGCCGGGATCTGATTTGGATAGGGATAGAGACCTCTTTAATGTTTTTAATGAAGTAAACACTAATGGGAATTGTGTGATCATGGGAGACTTTAACTTCCCAGATATAGACTGGAGGACAAGTGCTAGTAATAATAATAGGGCTCAGATTTTCCTGGATGCAATAGCTGATGGATTCCTTCACCAAATAGTTGAAGAACCAACAAGAGGGGATGCCATTTTAGATTTGGTTTTGGTGAGTAGTGAGGACCTCATAGAAGAAATGGTTGTAGGGGACAGCCTTGATTCAAGTGATCATGAGCTAATTTAGTTCAAACTAGATGGAAGGATAAACAAAAATAGATCTGGGACTAGGGTTTTTTATTTCAAAAGGGCTAACTTTAAAGAATTAAGGAAATTAGTTAGGGAAGTAGATTGGATTGAAGAACTTGTGGATCTAAAGGCGGGGGAGGCATGGAATTACTTCAAGTCAAAGTTGCAGAAACTATCAGAAGCCTGCATCCCAAGAAAGGGGAAAAAATTCATAGGCAGGAGTTGTAGACCAAGCTGGATGAGCAAGCATCTCAAAGAGGTGGTTAAGAAAAAGCAGAAAGCCTACAAGGAGTGGAAGATAGGAGGGATTAGCAAGGAAAGCTACCTTATTGATGTCAGAACATGTAGGGATACAGTGAGAAAGGCCAAAAGCCATGTAGAGTTGAACCTTGCAAAGAGAATTAAAACCAATAGTAAAAGGTTCTATAGCCATATAAATAAGAAGAAAACAAAGAAAGAAGAAGTGGGACCGCCAAACCCTGAGGATGGAATGGAGGTTAAGGATAATCTGGGCATGGCCCAATATCTAAACAAATACTTTGCCTCAGTCTTTTAATGAGGAGCTTAGGGATAATGGTAGGATGACAAATGGGAATGAGGATATGGAGGTAGATATTACCACATCCGAGGTAGAAGCCAAACTCGAACAGCTTAATGGGAAAATATCGGAGGGCCCAGATAATCTTCATCCAAGAATATTAAAGGAACTGGCACATGAAATTGCAAGCCCATTAGCAAGAATTTTTAATGAATCAGTAGACTCGGGGGTTGTACTGTACAACTAGACAATTGCTAACATAGTTCCTATTTGTAAGAAAGGAAAAAAGTGATCTGAGTAACTATAGGCCTGTTAGTTTGACATCTGTAGTATGTAAGGTCTTGGAAAAAATTTTGAAGGAGAAAGTAGTTAAGGACATTGAGGTCAATGTTAATTGGGATAAAATACAACATGGTTTTACAAAAGGTAGATCATGCCAAACCAACCTGATCTCCTTCTTTGAGAAGGTAACAGATTTTTTAGACAAAAGAAACACAGAGGATCTAATTTACCTCAATTTCAGTAAGGCATTTGATATGGTTCCACACGGGGAATTATTAGCTAAATTGGAAAAGATAGGGATCAATATGAAAAACTGAAAGGTGGACAAGGGACTGGTTAAATGGGTCATACTGAAAGGTGAACTGTCAGGCTGGAAGGAAGTTACTAGTGGAGTTCCTCAGGGATCAGTTTTTGGACCAATCTTATTTAATCTTTTTATTACTGACCTTGGCACAAAAAGTGGGAATGTGCTAATAAAGTTTGCAGATGACACAAAGCTGGGAGGTATTGCTAACACAGAGAAGGACCGGGATATCATACAGGAAGATCTCGATGACCTTATAAACTGGAGTAATAGTATTAAGATGAAATGTTAATAGTGAAAAGTGCAAGGTCATGCATTTAGGGATTAATAACAAGAATTTTGGTCATAAATTGGGGACACATCAGTTGGAAGTAACAGAGGAGGAGAAGGACCTCGGAGTATTGGCTGATCACAGGATGACTATGAGCTGCCAATGTGATATGGCCGTGAAAAAAGCTAATGCAGTCTTGGGATGCATTAGGCGAGATATTTCCAGTAAAGATAAGGAGGTGTTAGTACTGTTTTACAAGGCACTGATGATGCCTCATCTGGAATATTGTGTGCAGTTTTGGTTTCCCATGTTTAAGAAGGATGAATTCAAACTGGAACAGGTACAGAGAATGGCTACTAGGATGATCAGAGGAATGGAGAACCTGTCTTATGAAAGGAGACTCAAAGAGCTTGGCTTGTTTAGCCTAACCAAAAGAAGGCTGAGGAGAGATATGATTGCTCTTTATAAATATATCAGAGGGATAAATATCAGGGAGGGAGAGGAATTATTTAAGTTTAGTACCAATGTGGACACAAGAACAAATGGATATAAACTGGACATTGGGAAGTTCAGACTTGAAATTAGACGAAGGTTTCTAACCATTAGAGGAGTGAAGTTCTGGAACAGCCTTCCAACGGGAGTAGTGGGGGCAAAAGACATCTGGCTTCTAGACTAAGATTGATAAGTTTATGGAGGGGATGGTATGATGTGATAGCCTAATTTTGGCAATTAATTGATCTTTGATTATTAGCAGATAAATATGCCCAGTGGTCTGTGATGGGATGTTAGATGGGGTGAGATCTGAGTTACTACAGAGAATTCTTTCCTGAGTGCTGGCTGATGAGTCTTGCCCACATGCTCAGGGTTTAACTGATCGCCATATTTGGGATCGGGAAGGAATTTTCTTCCAGGGCAGATTGGCAGAGGCCCTGGAGGGTTTTCGCCTTCCTCTGCAGCATGGGGCATGGGTCACTTGCTGGAGGATTCTCTGCACCTTGAGGACTTTAAACAACGATTTGATGACTTCAGTAACTCAGACATAGGTTAGGGTTTGTTACAGGAGTGGGTGGGTGAGATTCTGTGGCCTGTGTTGTGCAGGAGGTCAGACTAGATGATCATAACGGTCCCTTCTGACCTTAAAGTCTGAGAGTCTGAGTTCAAATTAATTGATTGCTGATTAACCTGAGTTAGCTAACACATTTGTCCATGCGAGTCTGGATGCACCACAAATATTTGTGATGTGTCCAGACTAGTATGTAACCCCAGTCAACTGGCAATCAATTAACTTGAGTTTTAAAAACAAAGTTGTGTAGACAAACTGAAGATAGGTGTTGGCAGCATTTCTCCAACTATATCTGAGGAGTTTTGTGGGTTTTGTTTCACTAGCATTGTCATAGGTCTCACCCCCACTTGGAGCTGTTGGGCTCCAATGTGGGGACCTGACTTGGTTTCCCTCTAAACTAAAATCCTAGTTTAGATCTAGTAAGCTGCCACCACTCAATCAGATATGTGGATTGAGACACAGTCCTTCCCCAAAATCCTAGGGGATTCCAAGAGCCCCAAATCCATGGAGTTCTTACACCCAGGAGAAATAAACCATTCCCCCTGCTTCCTCCCCCCTCCCTTTTCCTAGGAGAGATACCGGGATCTAACTACAGAGGGATACCTCCCCCTCCCCTTTCCCTGAGAATCCACCCAAGGAAAGACCAAACAAGTCCTTAATAGAAAAGAAAAGAATTTATTAAAGAATAAAAAGAAAGTAACTTGTCTCTGTAATCCAAGATAGAACCATACAGGGTCTAAACTTATCAATCTCTGGAGAGAATCCCCCCTCCTTTCTTTCTCAGTAAAAGCAAAGTAACAGCAAACAGGAATAAAGAATTTCCTTCAGCAAAACACACAATTGCAAATGTAGAAATCAAATTATAAAACTAATTCGCCTTTCTAATTAATACTCTCTATTAAATAGTAGAAACTACTCCAGGAGAACTTGGAGACATGACTGACCTCTCTTAGATCCAAAGAGAGCTCTAACAAAGAACACAGACAAAGGCTTCCCTCCACAGAGATTTGAAAAAATCTTGTCTCTGGTCCTCGGGTCAGGTGGTCATCAGGTACTGCATGTTAACCCTTTACAGGTAAAAGAGACCTTAACCCTGATCTGTTTATTTATGACAAGCATATCCAGAGGCGCCTGTGGCAAAGCAACAGGGAGATTGCAAACAGCTATAAGTAGCTGGGTGTAAAGGATGGTGTAGCAGATCTGATAATTTAGAACAGTGGTTCTCAAACTTTTGTACTGGTGACCCTTTTCACATAGCAAGCCTCTGAGTGTGACCCCCCCCTTATAAATAAAAACACTTTTTAATATATTTAACACCATTATAAATGCTGGAGGCAAAGTGGAATGGAGTGGAGGCTAACAGCTTGCAACCCCCCAAGTAATAATCTTGCCACCTCCAGGGGGGTACTAACCCCAAGTTTGAGAACCCCGATTTAGAAAGATCTTATTAGAAAAACTATAGTGGGCCTTCCCCATCTTCAAGGGTTAGAAAGCCAGAGGGTTCTATGAGTCAGGTGACAGGCTATTGAGATGTAGAGGGCCCAAATGGAGGATCTAGAGCAGGGGTCGGCAACCGGTGGCTCGCGGCTCGCCAGGGTAAGCACCCTGGCGGGCCGGCCCGGTTTGTTTATCTGCCGCGTCGGCAAGTTCGGCCGATCGCGGCTCCCACTGGCCGCGGTTCGCGGTCCCAGGCCAATGCGGGAGGCAGGGAGCGGCGCGAGCCGAGGGATGTTCTGGCCGCGGCTTCCTGCCTCCCGCATTGGCCTGGGACCGCGAACCGCGGCCAGTGGGAGCCGCGATCGGCCGAACTTGCCGACGCGGCAGATAAACAGGGCCGGCCCACCAGGGTGCTTACCCTGGCGAGCCGCGAGCCACCGGTTGCCGACCCCTGATCTAGAGGATGCAGGAAGCCTAATTGAAGATGATGTCCAGTTCCTGATGGCTTATGGACGCTGTGTGGCTTATTGTTTATTATTGTGTTTGTAGGACAAACAGTACCTAGAGGCCTTATTCATTCAGTATAGGGAACTAATTGTGTTGGGCACTAGACAAACAGTAAAATACATGGTGCTTGCCCTGAAGAGTTTATAATACAATCTAGATGGATAAATAACTGTCCACCCAGGAAGCTTTCACTAACAGAAAAAACTCTTACTGGTCTTTTCTGATTTTCAGTATTACTTTATCTGGAATATAAACCAAAATGGAGCATCCACAAAATACAGTATTCCCTTTCTTAGAAAGACAACTTTTTTAACTGTTATTTTCCAAGGTGTTTTTATTGGAAATGATTGATCTTCTACATACTGCCAGTTTTCAAATACTTGACTTCTACTCTTTTCTTCCTGGTCCTTTCTTCCACATTTCCCCTAACTCCATCTCCATTCTTGTCTATACTTATTTCTTGTGTTTTTACAATGTCGCTTCATCATCTGTGGTGGCTCTGACATCCTTTGCTGTTAGAGTGGAAACAGTAAGAAGATCTTCTTCACCCTAAAGATTATGTATGGCAGCGGTCCCCAACCTTTTTGGCACCAGGGACCGGTTTCATAGAAAAAAAAATTTCCGCGGACCTGTGGGATGGTTTTGGGACGATTCAAGCGCATTACATTTATTTTTGTACTTTTATTTCTATTATTATTGTAATATATAATGAAATAATTATACAACTGACCATAATGCAGAATTAGTGGGAGCCCTGCCCCCTATCTAACCCCCACCCACTTCCTGCCCCCCTGACTGCCCGCCCCCCTCAGAATCCCCGACCCATCCTGCTCCTTGTCCCCTCACCATCCCCCAGAGACCCCCACCACCCTGGGACCCCACCCCTGCTCCCTGTCCCCTGACTGCCCCAACCCCATCCCCCCCCGCTGAGTCCTGACAGACCCTCCCGGAACACCCACAATCCAACCCCCCCCCATTCCCTGACCGCCCCCCCAACCTCCGCCCCCTCTCTGTGCCCTGACTGTCCCCAGGACTCCCTGCCCCTTAGCCAACCCCCCTGGCCCCAGCCTCTTACCCCCGGCTCCCTCCTCACCCGGAGCCTCAGTGCCTCGCCCGACAGCTGCAGCGTGTCCCCGGCGGGGCCTGAGCTCCGTCCCGCTCAGAGCCGCGTGGTGAGGGGGCGGGGCTGGGAGCTCCACGCCGAGCGGAGGCAGCTGAGCTCAGCCCGGAGCTCGCAGCCCTGCCCCCTCCCCACGCGGCTCTGAGCGGGGCGGGGTTCAGGGGCCCCGCCGGAGACCGGCCGCTTGATGTGGTAGGGGTTGGTTCGGGGACCGGTTCCTAACAGGCCGCAGACTGGTACCGGTCCGCGGCCCGGGGGTTGGGGACCCCTGATGTATGGTGTTCTTCAGGGTTCTAGTTTCACTCCAGTCCCCTTTAATACTTTGTATGCTACAGTTCTGAAGATGCCATTGGGCAGTACAAGTTGAGCTTTGATAACTCTTAAATCAGATTCTGCTAGAGCTGCACTTTGCTATTTTAAAGTGGCTGCATAAATGAAAATGAATGCTGAATGGCTTGAAAGAAATAGGATATGTCTTAGTCCAGACCACACTAAATTCTTGTTCAACAAAATCATGAGTTCCGTGGGATGAACTTTCTCGGCTCACATTCTGGGTTAGATCTCATGGTCACTGACTTGGTTAAGAGCCTTGTAGTTAGTTGGACTCCAAGCATGTTATTGTCACCCTTCACCTTGGCTTCCTGCCCTTCGAAGATGATAGCCAATATAAAAGCATTTGCTTTCTCCAGCTGCTGTTGTATATTATTTATGTTTTTGTTACAAGAATACCTAATTATTGTAATGCTGTCTGCTTGGGTCAAAGGCTTGTGCTTCAGTTCTTACTTTGTTAAAAGATTTCCTGTTATTTTCCTTGGCCATTGTAGTAAAAAATAGATCTTAAAAAAAATAAATAAAAAACGGAGGGTTGTTTTTTGTGTGGTTTTTGTTGTTGTTGTTTTGGTTTTTTTAAATTCAAGATCATATTACTGTGCCTGTTGTTAAATAATTGTTTGTTTGGGTATGTTTTTGGCAAAGATGACCATGGCTCCAGCTTTGTAAACCAGAGCAACGTAGCATATGGGAGAAGGTTAGAAAAGAAGATAACCATAAACCTTTTGTAAGGTAACCCATAGAAGTTATAGCTGTATGAAAACAGTAAGAGCAAGCACAGATGAGTGTATTATGCAGGATAATCAATTTGTCTAATCCTTCCCCCCTCTCCTCCCACAAAATAAGGTGTATGCAGGTTTTTGGGGGGTGGTTAGGTAAATAAATCTGAACCAGGCTTCAAGTTTGCAAAATTGTGACCAAGATTTTCAAAAATACAAGCCCAGTTTTAGGTATCTAAATAAGTGGCTTGAATTTCAAGAGTGCTGAACATTCAGCTACTCTCATTGAAATCCGTAGAAGTTGCTGAGTGTTCAGCACTTCTGAAAATGAGGCCACCTATCTAGTTCCTGAATTTGGACTTAGGTTCAGGGCCGCCCAGAGGATTCAGGGGGCCTGGGGTCTTCAGTGGCAGGGGTCCCCGCTTCGGTGGTAATTTGTCGGCGGGGGGTCCTTCCACTCTGGGACCTGCTGCCGAAGTGCCCCGAAGACCCGCGGCAGAGGCCCCCCGCCACCGAATTGCTGCCAAAGACCCGGCACTTTGGCGGCGGGTCCCGCTTCGGCGGCAATTTGGCGGCGGAAGGGACCCCCTGCCGCCGAATTGCCACCAAAGACCTGGAGTGGAAGAAGCTCTGGGGGCCCTGGCCTTGCGAGAGTTTTCCGGGGCCCCCGGAGCGAGTGAAGGACCCCACTCCAGGGGCCCCGAAAACCTCTCGTGGGGGGTCCCTGCGGGGCCTGGGGCAAATTGCCCCACTTGCCCCCCCCCACCCAGGCAGCCCTGGTTAGGTTTGAACCTAACTTTAGGAACTCATTTTTAAAAATTTGGCCTGTCTGTATATTTTTCTGATATTTTTAAAGCTTTTAGTATTTTTCAGATTTTTTTAAAGAGGGGTTTAAGTTACTCAAATGTAGAACAGTTGTCATTGAAGTTGATCCTAGAGTTACTGCGTGTACTGACATTTTCCATTCTGTGTTTGTCCTTTGTCACAGTCTTGTTCATCAGTAATAATATTCCCTTAGCAAATGCATCATTACCTGGGAATTCTAAAAAGAAATCCATTGAGAACTCTGATAGGTGGGAAGAAATCACATTTTAAAAAAATGATTACAAATCTCTCCCCATCATTTCAGCACTGATATTTTCTTCTCCTGCCTGTCTGAGGAGGAGTTAAGTAATCCGATTGACACAAATTCCGATCTTGCAAGCTAAGCAGGGTTGAATGGATCAGTACTTGGATGGGAAACTTGCAGAGGAATAACAAGTGCCCCAGGAAGTAATGTTGGTGATTCAGACTATAGCACTCTTATCTGTGAGATAGTATCAACCCAGTGGCACATTATGTTGTGAGTGGGCACTGTGCAGCTGGATATGCCATCTTTCAGATGAGATTTTAAACTTGGGCCCTGATTTTCATGTGCATCTCCTACAGGTGGAGAATTAGCCCATTGCCAACAATAGGGTATTTTACTATGTTGTTTTAACTGTCCAGTGCTGTGTGGATTTGGTGATTCCCCCTTAATCATCTGTTACAACATAATATTGTTCAAGTGTGGATCCATTTAGGCTTCTTATTTGCCTTTCTTTCCTTTTATCTATATGGTACAGTCCAAAAGATATATTTGTTCACATGCAATATGTAAAAACCTGCAAACACTGCATGTGGAATAGAAACAGTAGCTTGGATGTGCAGAATAGCATGACATTAATATTAAATATACCAAAACATGAACAGGATGCTAGATCTCTAAATAATGGAAAGAGATTATAACTGCCCTTTCACTCATCCACAGATTTCAAAAGTGGCTCAGGCAATAAGAACCTCTTACTGATTACCTTCTCCCTAGACCTTCCATTAAGGCCTGTTCACTGAATAAATGTCCCTTGTCTGTGGATTTTCAGGATTATCTGCACTGCTGTATCTCCACTCTTCTGTCTTTAGTTCACTAACTCAAAGCATCAGGTCCTAGGCTAGAAAACAGCTGGTATATAGTAATGTCTTATGTTCTTCTCCCCCCAGCTCAGTTCAAACACAGCCTCTGGAAGTGAATCATAATCCCAAAGCACTCATCTGAGTCTCATTCAGATCTCGAAGGACCTTGCTCAAGAGATGCCTAAGGGGGTATCTACACTGCAGTAAAAAACCCACTGGTGGCCTGTGCTAGGTGATGGGGGTTCGCAGGGCTCAACCTAAGGGCTGTTTAATTGCGATGTAGATGTTTAGGCTCGGGCTGGAGCCCAGGCTCTAATATCCTGCAAAGTGGGAGGATCCCAGAGCTCAGGCTGCAGCTTGAGCCCGAACGTCTGCACTACAGTTAAACAGCCCTGTGGGGCAGCAGTGGGTTTTTAATTACAGTGGAGACATACCTTCAAAGACATCCTGCCATTACCTGGGTTACTCGTTAGTCACTAATAGTTATAACATGTGCTGACTATAGAGTTCTGTTGCAGTGGCCGCTTATAATCATTAAAGATTCAATGACACTTTCTGCATAAGCAGCAGTGTTAACCCAATGTCCTGTTTGGACTACAATTTGGGTAATTATATTCTGCCTGCCTAAATTCCCTCTATACTTGCAACTGGGTCCTGTCCTGTGGCGTAACGTTACTATGTTAAACAGTTCACCCCAAATCTGCTGTATTTCTGATTTGTATGTGTATAATACATTAGTAAAACTCTCTGGGATCTATCTGGATGAAAGGTGCATTATGAATACAAAATCATTATTCTTCTGTTTGCCAACATTTGTTAGAATTACCATAGATTTTTCATCATCTTGCATTCATGGTTTCAGTAAGGCCCAGATAAACCTATCCAAATCATCTCAAGTAAAATCTGGTGGATTGGAATTTCTCTTCCATAAAAATAATCCCCTTTTTTTTGGTTTGGTAGTCACAATTTCTGTCTCCTCTCTTAAATAGTTGTGGCAGTGCCTTAACTTTGGGTATTTCAAAGACATCTCTCCTTCCTTAGTCTTGTTTCAATAAATGTATTTTATAGTGCATCACCAGAAGTATAATTTTGCTTTTCTATGTCCGGTTTGGGTTGATCTGCAGCCAACTGGCAAGCACCCATTCCAAAGTGCAGCACATAGGTTTCTGAAGGAATTGCTGAGAAGCGTGTGGTTTCTTTATTCTAATCAGCACCATGATTTTGAGGCTGCAATGGCATATATAACCTTGTGGCGGCCATTAGTGATAATAGCCAGTGTTATGGCTCACCATTTACTGGTACTGAAATTCAGCAAAATTATGAAATTATTTTAACTGCCTTATTATATAAATAGAAAAGTACTAGTAACCCTGGTTAACAATCATATTCACGTCTACTGGTGTGCTTTCTTCTGTAATTTAAACCTTTGGGTGGCAGTCTGGCAAGAGCTTTGTGGTCATGGGATTAAAATACCTTGTGCAAAAGTGATGTGGATGCAGACAAAATCGAGAAACGCTAATATAAATACACTTTCTTCTGCAGACTGCCAAACATTCTTACTATCTTACCCCATCAGATACCTCTTCCCATCCCCATCCTCCCAAAATTACTGTATTTTAATGTTACTGACAGATTTGCTACTAGATGGTAGGCTAGAGTTTTCAGGCATCTTGAAAACAGTCAGCTAAAAGAATGAATAGTTTCAGTTAAATCATATTTTTTTAAAAAGCTTGTTTGCTTTCCCTAAGGGCCTTCATAAATGCCTCAACAGGAAATAAAAACTCTTTCAGTTTTATATATTCTATTGTATGGCTTACCATGTGGGAATTAGAGAACAATTATACTGTACTGGCCTATGATTCCATTGATGCAGGTTGAACTGAACTTTTGACCCCATAATAAGCTCTCAGTTAATAGCAAGTGTAGTTCATAGACCTGACTGTGATCTGTGAATGTCCATTAGTGTCTGCCAAATGACACTTCCTTTTTAAAACAAGGAAGCAGGTGCCAAGGAATTCAGAAACAGTGCTTTTGAGACGGGTAACTCCTGAGCTATGCTGGGGCTCAGCACAGGTTTATTTGAGAACATCCAAATGAAAATCAGTGTAGCACTAACTACAGAGAACATACATTATGGCTACGGGGTCGATAGAGACAGGATCCTTATCATTAGGTCCCACGGTTGAGGAAACCCAGATGCAGCAGTGAGTTGCTGAAGGAGAGGAATGGGGCTGAGACAGAGAATGTGCTGCTAGTACCGGTCTGTCTTTGATAGCCAGGGAGGGACTAGATTACATGCATGGGAAAGAACAAGAAGACAGTGGAGGGGCATGCGTAGTCCCTTGAGTGGGTCAAGGATTCAAGGATGGAAAGGGTTGAAGATCAAGGAGTTGAGAAAGGTAGGCCTGTGAGTCTGTGTAGGGCACGTCAGGAAAGTTGTTAGAGGGCCGCAATATTGGTGGCCTGGTGTTTTAATGCAGCCCTTTGGATGAGTAGCACTTTTTAAAATTTCCTGAGACTTCAAGAGATGGCATTTTCCAAGGCACTGAAGGAGTCCTGCATTTCCTCCCTGTTGCGGTTCTCACAGGCCCCATGTTGCTCTGTTTCTTCCCTCTATTCAAAGGTGGCATGACATGGCTTCCTCCAGAGTCTGCTCTGATACTGCTCTGTACGCTAGCCAGAGTTACATCAGAGTCTCCTATTTATCCAGCTTTCATTCTCTGAGCATGTCTCTATGGCACTCAGGATTCAAACTCAGATCCACCACATTGCAGGCCAGCCCTCTAGAGTCTGCGGCTCTATTGCAGCAAAGAGAAAATCAGGTCAGGCTGGGCAGAAGAAGCTGAAGTGGGATATCTAAGCAGCTTGGGTTTGGCTTCTTTTTTTAAGATGACTCTGTTGCTATGGCAATTCTTTTTCACTGAGCTCATTTTGTTATAGCCAATCCTTCAATGGAGGACTGCATTCAGCTGTTATACAAAGTAGCAATTATTCTCAACAAACAGAATTTATGGCCTGGATCTCTGCCACAGTGCTTTTCTCATGAAGCTAGCAGGTCAGTTTTTCCAAGACCCTTGACATTCTGTGTTGTGAAATATAGAAGGATGTTTTTTCTAAATAGTTTTCTTGCATACTGTGGTATTAGAAAATATGTAAACATTCACATTCCTTATTTATCTGTCCTGATACTGAGAAATATGTCTGGTTCCCAGGCTTCAAAGCAAAGAGGGCTGTGTTCTTCACAAAGGTAGTTTTGATATATTAACTCTTTTTAGTGAAGGAGTGAGGTTGTGTCTTATCTACTGCATCCCAGGCCCTTTGATTTGTGGCGCAGCTCTGATGTCATAACTGCTTGCCTGTGGTCCTTTGGGAAGGACTGCGTTAGTGGAAAATCACTAGTGTATTAAACAGAATCTAGTGACTAAGGGAAAAGTTTAAAATCTGTTGAAAAACATATTTATATTGCCTGTTTCCAAATGAAAACAAGTTCTAAATTGACTTTGATTTACATTCTCTTACTCAGCAAATATATCTTTCCATGAAAGGAAATGAGTTAGTGAATATTCCACTAACTAGAAAACAGTGGAACATTTAAGATTTCATAACATGTTGGAAATGCTGCTTGTGATTTAGGATTTGGGACACTCTTTCCAAATAGGTGTTAGGCTGAGTATAATGTGGTGTGTTAACTATTGTGACTGCTCAGTTTGGGGACACTGATTTAGCTATTGTCTGTCTGTGTTGGTTGCTGGTGATTGTTGCAGATCCTAGCAAGTGCCCCTTTTCAGCCACTCACTAGTACTGTTGTGAGGGAAATCCAAGCCTCTTTCCCTCTAGATTCCTGTGTGTTTTAAGCCCCTGGTGTATGAATGGAGTCCAGCCATTTCTGGGTCCCTAGGCACATTTTCAGGGCTCAGACCTTCCATCTAGCACCCCCTTGTGATCTGGAACTTGCTGTCCAGCTGCCTAATCCCTCTGGGTGCAGTGGTGACCCCTCAAGCTACCTTATAGTTAAACACACCCTCTCCCAAGAACTCCACCCCAAGGGATAAAGTTTCTGGTTTATAGTTTAATTCTCTAACGTGCATGCAGCGGTTGTGAAGCAGTTAACATGCACACAGAGTCTGCACGTCTAACACATTTATTCTCTTTTATACTTGATCATAAAATATCAGGATTGGAAGGGACCTCAGGAGATCTAGTCCAAACCCCTGCTCAAAGCAGGACTCATCCCCAGACAGATTTTTGCCCCAGATCCCTAAATGGCTCCTTCAAGGATTGAACTCTCAACCCTGGGTTTAGCAGGCCGGTGCTCAAACCACTGAGCTATCCCTCCCCCATACAAAATAATAAACACTAAATTCACATCTCTGTCTCAGTTTCCTCATCACTCCAGGGCATTCTTTTGGGCTGGGGTCGGAGTCCCATGGGTTTTCAGAGGCCTTGGGGCCATCTGGGAGTAGGAAAGTGGTCAGAGCACCTTGCTCCATGAGGCTGCTACATCCTGGGTGACCTTGCTCTCTCCTCCCCCTTGCTTCTTCCTCCTGTCTGGCTCTCATATTCCTGTGTGGCTTGCTTTTTAAACCCTGCTGGCTTCCTTTGTTCTACCTTTTAGGTAACTTTCTACTGCTCCTTCCTTCCTTATTTCTTCCACTCTTCAGGTGATTGAGCCAAAACTGGTTTTGTAAAGATGCAGCTCACTCATTGTACCTGACTAGGGTCACTGAGTCCTAAGCACCCCCATTGTATCAGTCTGGCGTGTACCTGCCAGCAGTGGTGGATCCACATACATATAGACACTTGTGATACAGCAGTCCTTCCTAAATCAACTTCACAATACCAACCAGAACTCTTATGTACAAGCATAATAGCCCCAGTTCTTCTTCGAGTGATTGCTCCTATGCATTCCAGTTAGGTGTGCGCGCTGTGCGTGCACGGCTATTCGGAAGATTTTTACCCCAGCAACTCCGGCGGGTCGGCTGGGCACCCCCTAGAGTGGCGCCGCTATAGCGCTAGATATATACCCCAGCCGACCCGTCCGCTCCTCAGTTCCTTCTTACCGCCCGTGACGGCCGTTGGAACAGTGGAGTGCTCTCTTGACCTCCACATCCCTAGCTTATCTCTGGTTCTTAGTGTAAATGTAGTGTATATAGTTCGTTAACATAGTTAGATTAGTTAGTTCGTTAGTAGTTTAAGGGGAATCGGGGGGGCTTAGCCCCTCTTTTTCCCGGATCGGTGCGGGCTCATGCCCAAGGCACCGGGGTTTAAGCCCTGTTCCGCTTGCCAGCGGCCCATGCCGATTGGAGACCCTCACGACTCCTGCCTGCGCTGCCTCGGAGAGTCCCATCGTGCAGATAAGTGCCCGATTTGCAAGTCATTCAAGCCGAGGACAAAGAAAGAGCGAGACTTTAGATTGAAGCAGCTCTTGATGGAGTCGGCACTTAGCCCTACGGTGCCGACACCAGCAGCTCAACAGTCCTCCTCGGTGCGGAGCGCACCAGCGGTCCCGAGCCGGTCTGGCACCGAGACTCTGAAAAAGCAACAGCCAGCACCGGCGTCCCAGCACCGTTCCCTCTCGCCAGCGAGGAAGCGCAAGCCGACGCAGGCAACCTCCAAGCCTCCGGCACCGGGACCATTCACCCAGCCACCGCCGGCACCTCTGGCACCGACTGTGGTGGTGCACAGGCCGTGCACAGTACCGTCGACTCTGGCACCGCAAGAGCCGTCGAGTCCGGTACCGCCCTGCTCCCCGGTGCAAACCGTGGTCGAGCTGCCTCTCCCGTCGACGTCAGAAACATTCTCGACAGCGAGAGAGCTCATAGCGCTCACAGAGCCACCATGCCTCCAGCCCCCGGTACCGCCGGTGCGGGCTGTGAAGTCAGTGGGCAAGCCGGCCATCATGAGGCCTCCTTCCCCTGACAGACGAGACAGAAGGCGTTCCAGGTCCCGGTCCTGGTCTCGATCTCGATCCCGGAGACGTTCGCCTTCTCGCCAGTCCAGATCCCGGCACCGGTCGCAATCCCGGTACCGTTCTCCATCTCGGCACCGGTCGCAGTCCTGGTACCGCTCCACATCGCGGTACCGGTCGCACTCCCGGAGACGATCCCGGTCCCGGTCGCCCGAACGTCTGTACCGCCGAAGGTCCGGATCCCGGTACCGCTCCCAATACCGCTCATCGCGCAGCCGCTCCCCCCGACGTCGCTCGCGATCTCGGTCGACCTCCCGGCACCCGCACAGTCGAAGGTCCCGTTCTCGCTCCCGGCACCGTCCAGGGACAGACCGACTGCATCGACGGCGCAGTCTCTCAGTGCCTCTGTCCCCCCGTGGCCTTCCCGCCAACCTTCAGTCGCCTCCCAAGCGGGCAGCGTTAGTGATCTCCGCGCCGACCCCCCAGGGGCAGGACCACGGACCTCAACAATGGGGCTTCTGGACACCCTGGGCCTACCACAAGACTCAAGGGGTCCCCGTCACTCAGCGGCCCAGAGCTTCCGACCACAGGGTGCCGGAAGCCACGGTCAGCAGACCTCCTCCATCACCGTTGGGGGAGGAACCGCCGCCACCGGTAGCGGGAGATCATTCCACACTCGCAGAGGCTTCGCAA
Organism: Mauremys mutica; assembly: GCF_020497125.1. NCBI lineage: Eukaryota > Metazoa > Chordata > Testudines > Geoemydidae > Mauremys > Mauremys mutica. The sequence goes on from NC_059079.1 coordinate 35,195,244, forward strand.
GGCGTGGACGAACCACCTCCGGAAGCCATAGTCCAGGGCCTATCCTCGTCTTCATCACCGGATGAGGCGGTGGCGGGGGCATCCACATCAGGTCCTCCACCAATTGACCTGCGGGCCCACCAAGACCTACTTCGACGGGTGGCACAAGCATTAACCTCCCTGTCAAGGAGGTCGCTGAGGACGATGACCCGGTGACCAGCGTTCTGGGAGCTGAGGCCCCGCTGCGGGTGGCCTTGCCTTTCATCCGGACCATACAGAAAAATGCCAATACGATCTGGCAGTCACCAGCTTCCATCCCCCCCACCGCTCGTACCCACTGGGGGGAACCGAGTATCTATACACGCACCCAGCTCCGGACTCCTTGGTTGTACAGTCCGTGAATGACCGAGAACGGCATGGGCAATCTGCTCCAGCGCCAAAGTCAAAGGAGACCCGGAGGATGGATCTGATGGGCCGGAAGGTCTATTCGGCCGGTGGCCTCCAGCTACGGATTGCCAATCAGCTGGCTCTCCTCGGTCGCTATACGTACGACGCCTTGGTCTCACTCTCCAAGTTTACGGAGCTGATACCAACGGACTCCCGACCGGAATTCTCAGCCCTTATTGAGGAGGGCAAGAAAGCCTCCCGGTCCTCCATCCAGGCCTCTCTGGACTCAGCAGACTCAGGAGCCAGAACCCTGGCCTCGGGAGTGACCATGCGGAGAATTTCCTGGCTGCAGGCCTCCTCCTTGCCGCCCGAGGTCCAGTACACGCTGCAGGACCTTCCGTTCGACACCAAGGGCCTCTTCTCCGAAAAAACGGACGCGAGGATTCAGACCCTCAAAGATGGCCGAATCGCCATCCGCACCCTAGGCATGCACACGCCGGCTACCCAGCGGAGGTCCTTCCGACAGCAGCCGTACCGCCCGTTTAATCAGGTCCGGACACGGCCTGATAATAGGTGCAGAGGCAGGGTGAACCGCCGTAGACCGTCGGGCAACCGGGGTAATCAGTCCCAGGCGCCCTCCAAAGCCCCTCAGGGGCCTAAGTCAGCCTTTTGATGGGACGCCCGAGGACGGCCCATCAGTGTCTTCACCGGATCCTTCCCCGTTATTTTGCCACCGTCTTTCCCACTTCCTCCCGGCGTGGTCCCAGATAACGACGGACAACTGGGTACTTCGCACGGTGGAGTCTGGTTACCGCCTTCAATTTGTTTCGCCCCCTCCCTCCCACCGACCCTCCCCGTTCCTCTTCAGGGACCCCTCTCACGAGCAATTCCTCCTGCAAGAGGTCGAGACTCTGTTGGGTTTGGGTGCCATAGAGGAGGTGCCGAGCGACATGCGAGGCAGGGGATTTTATTCCCGATATTTCCTAATCCCCAAGGCGAAAGGAGGTCTACGACCCATACTAGACCTCCGAGGGCTCAACAGATACCTACTCAAGCTCAAGTTCCGCATGGTAACCCTGGGGACTATTATTCCTTCCCTGGATCCGGGAGACTGGTTTGCCGCCCTCGACATGAAGGACGCGTATTTCCATATCGTGATTTACCCTCCTCATCGACGCTACCTGCGTTTCGTCGTCAACAACATGCACTACCAGTTTACGGTGCTACCCTTCGGCCTCTCCACCGCGCCACGGGTTTTCACCAAGTGCATGGCAGTGGTGGCAGCAGCCCTCCGCCGTCGTCGCATACACGTGTACCCGTATCTCGACGACTGGCTGATCCGCGGCCCATCCCGCCAACTGGTAGCGCGTCAAGTGGCCGAAATCCTAGCCCTGTTTCAGCGTCTCGGACTTCTAATAAACGCCGAGAAGTCCACTTTAACTCCATCACAGAGGGTGGAGTTCATCGGAGCGGTCCTGGATTCCAATTTGGCCAGGGCCTGCCTCCCTCGACCTCGGCACCAAACTATGCTTTCCTTCGTCCGGGACCTACAATCCTTTCCCACAACAACGGTGCGGTCCTGCCTCCGTCTCCTGGGCCACATGGTATCATGCACGTTCGTGACCATGTATGCGAGGCTGCGCCTTCGCACATTTCAAACTTGGCTCGCGTCAGTGTACCGGCCGCACCGCGACTCCATAGACATGGTAGTCACAGCCACGAAACCGACCCTCGATTCGCTCAACTGGTGGCTGGACCCAGAGGTCGTGTGTGCCGGAGTCCCCTTCCGCCCTCCTCGCCCGTCCGTCACCCTGACTACGGATGCTTCGGCGTTGGGGTGGGGAGCACACCTTGGCGACCTACACACCTAAGGTCTTTGGTCGCCCCGAGAGCTCTCCCTCCATATCAATGTCAGGGAGCTGCGGGCAATCCGCTTGGCGTGTCAAACCTTCCACGCCCATCTCCAAGGGCGCTGTGTGGCTGTTTACACGGACAACACGACGGCGATGTTTTACGTCAACAAGCAGGGCGGGGCCCGCTCCTCCCTGCTTTGCACGGAAGCGATGCTCCTTTGGGACTTCTGCATAGCCCACTCGATTCACCTGGTAGCGTCCTTTCTTCCAGGAGCACAGAACACGCTGGCAGACCATCTAAGCAGGTCGTTCCTCTCCCACGAGTGGTCCCTTCGTCCCGATGTGGTGCACACAATTTTCCAAAGGTGGGCCTTTCCCCGGATAGACCTGTTTGCCTCCAAAGAGAACAGGAAATGCCACCAGTTCTGCTATTACCAGGGTCGCTCCCAGGGCTCCCTATCGGACGCATTTCTCCGCTCCTGGACAGATCACCTGCTGTATGCCTTCCCTCCGTTCCCCCTCGTACACCGGGTGCTACTCAAGCTTCGGAGGGACAGGGCCCGCCTCATACTCGTCGCTCCGGCCTGGCTGAGACAGCACTGGTACACTGTGCTGCTCGAGCTCTCGGTACGAGATCCCATCCCTCTCCCCTTATGGCTGGACCTGATAACGCAGGACTTCGGCAGGCTCCGACACCCGGACCTACAGTTCCTCCATCTTACAGCTTGGTGCCTGCGTGGCTGACTCGCGCGGAGCGTGTCTGTTCGGCTGAGGTACAGCAAGTCTTGATGGAAAGCAGGAAGCCATCCACTCGCTCAATCTACCTCACGAAATGGAAGCGTTTCGCCCTCTGGTGCGATCAGAAAGGCCTTAATCCTTTCGTGGTCCCTATCCCGACGATCCTGGACTACCTCTGGTCCCTTAAGGAGCAAGGTCTCGCCGTCTCCTCTTTGAAGGTGCACCTAGCGGCCATTTCCGCCTTTCGGCCGGCCGTAGGAGAACGGTCCATCTTTTCTGGTTTCCCGCTTCCTTAAGGGCCTAGATCGCTTGTTCCCGCCAATACGACGTCCTACACCGTCCTGGGATTTGAACCTAGTTCTAACCAGGCTCATGGGAGCCCCCTTCGAGCCCTTGGCCACATGTTCCCTGCTCTATCTATCATGGAAAACGGCTTTTCTCGTCGCTATAACTTCAGCGAGACGAGTTTCTGAGCTTCGTGCCCTAACGTCTGGTCCACCGTATACCATCTTCCATGGAGACAAGGTACAGCTTCGGCCACACCCGGCCTTCCTCCCTAAGGTGGTGTTGGCCTTCCATTTGAACCAGGACATTTTTCTCCCGGTCGTGAACAACAGCTTCACATCCTCGACGTCCGCAGGACCCTCGCGTTTTACATAGATCGAACAAAACCCTTCCGGCGTTCACCCCAACTATTAGTGGCGGTTGCTGATCTCATGAAAGGCAAGCCGGTCTCCTCTCAAAGGATTTCCTCCTGGGTAACATCATGTATCCGGACATGCTATGAGCTTGCTCGAGTGCCGGCTAGCCACCTCACCGCTCACTCTACGAGAGCGCAAGCCTCGTCTGCCGCCTTCCTGGCCCATGTCCCCATCCAGGACATCTGTAGAGCGGCCACCTGGTCTTCTGTCCACACCTTCGCTTCCCACTACGCGTTGGTGCAACAATCTAGAGACGATGCAGCCTTCGGCTCAGCAGTCTTACACTCTGCCACGTCTCACTCCGACCCCACCGCCTAGGTAAGGCTTGGGAATCACCTAACTGGAATGCATAGGAGCAATCACTCGAAGAAGAAAAGACGGTTACTCACCGTTGTAACTGTTGTTCTTCGAGATGTGTTGCTCCTATCCATTCCAGACCCGCCTTCCTTCCCCACTGTCGGAGTAGCCGGCAAGAAGGAACTGAGGAGCGGACGGGTCGGCTGGGGTATATATCTAGCGCTATAGCGGCGCCACTCCAGGGGGCGCCCAGCCGACCCGCCGGAGTTGCTGGGGTAAAAATCTTCCGAAGAGCCGTGCACGCGCGGCACGCACACCTAACTGGAATGGATAGGAGCAACACATCTCGAAGAACAACAGTTACAACGGTGAGTAACCGTCTTTTCTTCACAGTGGCTAAGGCCACCATCCAATAAAACCCTCCAGTAATGTGCTTAATGTCAACCAGGCAGGTAGTCCTGTTTATTTCAGTAGGCCTGTTCATATGCTTAAAATTAGGCAGGTACATAAGTGGTTTAATGGATTAGGAACATAGAGACCTGAACTGTGAGACTGAGGTTTTATATGTGTGGAACCAATGTGGTGTTTCATTGTTTGTATAATAAACTGGTAAAATGTGATTAAAGTGCATGGAATTGCTTTCTAAACCATACATTTTATCTTGTACCTGTTAATTTGTTCAAAGCATGGAGATAGCTTGGTTTAGGAGATTTAGCCTGCACTGTGAAAGCCAGGAACTCCTGAGTTCTAATCCTACCTCAGTCACTGACTGCTTTTGTGACGTTGGTCAACTCACTCAATCTCTTTGTGCTTCTTTTTACTCCTGTAATATTGCATTATTACTTACCTGTCTGCCTTGCTGGGTGTTGTGGTGATTTGCTTAATGTTTATATGGTTTGAAATTTCAAAGCGTTGACTAAATGCTGCTGCTGCTGCTGCTTCTGTTTCTGCTTTGTTTGCTTGTAGTACCACAAATCATCATGCAGGTGCTATTCACATCCCAACATAGCTGGCAAGTGCATTTTTGTCTTTTGAAGGATGGAAGTAGTGTTTGTACAAAAGTACATAGTATTCTCTTGATATTCAAGAGAAGAGACTGTGCCAGTTATATAAGTAGAGTCCAGTCCTGCTTTCATTGAAGTTAATGGCAAAACTCACATCCACTTCAGTGGAGCAGGACCAGGTACATAGCCTTTACGCTTAGGATACTGAAGGCAAATAGTGTCACAGAGTGTTAAATAAATCCATCAAAGCTTGTAAAGTGCATTGAGATCTTCAGATGGAAGACGTGCTATGCCCATAGTATTACTAATTATTATTATTAACAGATACTTTAGCTAATATTTTTATACCCTGCACAGACATTGTTACGGTACTGGCAAGGAAAAGGAGCAGCTTGAGTAGAAATGAAACTGTCTAGTACAGGAGTCTGTTTTTCTAACCAGCTTATTTTAAATAATATGAACAAGCAGATATTCATGCACACGTTCTACATTCTGTGTCCATTCCGCTGTCTTATGTATGCATTGCCTAGTGCTGTAGAAATCAGTCTTGACATTAATTATTTTAAGCTCTGTGGAAGCGCTTGGAACACATTTGGTGCTATATAATAATTTCCCAACGAAAGAGCGTCATTGCTTACATGTCCCCACTGTGTAGTTTCACTGATTTAAGAACTGAAACTATTTCCCTTGTCTCATCAGATAAAATGAATATTCTGCTACTACAGTGTTTCTCAAACTGGGGTTGCCACTTTTGTAGGGAAAGCCCCTGGCAGGCTGGGCCGGTTTGTTTACCTGCCCCATCCGCAGGTCCGGCCGATCGCGGCTCCCACTGACTGTGGTTCGCTGCTCCAGGCCAATGGGAGCTGCTGGAAGTGGCGTGGGCCGAGGTACTTACTGGCCGCTACTTCCAGCAGCTCCCATTGGCCCGCAGCGGCGAACCGTGGCCAGTGGGAGCCACGATCAGCCGGATCTGCAGATGGGGCAGGTAAACAAACTGTCCCGGCCCGCCAGGGGCTTTCCCTACACAAGTGTCGACCCCAGTTTGAGAAACCCTGTACTACTACATTTATACCAAAAGTCTTAATTTGCTTTTATGAATTCCCTTTTTAAAATATTTTAAAGTACAGTCATATCAGTTTATATTATACCAGGACTTGGTGCCTAGATGTTAGTTATCAAGTTATGGAACATAACTGGGCATTCTAGGAATATGTAAAGTAGATAGATGCTATTCTGGGCAGTTCTGTATTTTGATTTATAATAAGAAAAAGTGGAAAGTTGGACCAGAAATCCAGAAAGAAATATTTCCTTCAGCAGATGCTGAGAATTTTTTTCATTCACAAGCAAAGCAGACGGTATTCTAATCCCTAAATAAATGGTGAGGCCATCAAATTCCTTTTGCACAAAAACTCTTCCATTCTGTTAGTCTTAGTGAGGATGCCAAACTTAATTAATGTTTTTAATACTGTATAATCTGGCTTCTTTTCTCAAAAACTAGTATAGCATAACTATGTTTTATATATCAAGTGACATTTTTCCTGCTCCTTATTCAGATACTAATTCAACTCCTCATTGATGATTTCTATCCATTATGTTGATATAAGCTATTTTGAAAAGATGCTAGAAGAATCCTATAGAAGTAGATAAGGCTGTCCTCCAGTCTGCCTTTGCAAAACTCCACCTGAAGACAAATAATACTAAAATCTTGCAAAATTCTCGGTACCTACTTGAAAATCCTGAGTGCCCGCAATTTCCACTGAAATCAACATATGTTTTCCCCACATAAGACCAACTGATCTAGTCCCGACACTCCCTGCCACTCTTTTATTATTCTTTTGTCTTTCTGTGAAGTAGTTTTTTTTATGGCTATGAGTCCATGAAAATTCAAAGGCTCAATAGTAAGTGAAAGGGTCACATATAAAACTTGTTTAATCATTGATTTTTAAATGTGAAAAGTTTAATAACAAGTGTTACTTTTTGTTTCATTTGTACAATTGACGAAACACAACACTCTAGCTGGCGTCTATATCGAAAAGGCGGCCAGCATGGCATATGTCCACATACGAGTTTCGTTGTAGTTTACATGTCATATTAGTTATTCATTACCGAAGGACATGGGTGTGGCTCTGCAGTGTTCCAAAAGAAATTGGAAAGAGGTAGTTTCAGAAACACAAATTTTACTTTTGTCCTTTTTTACCTAGCGCAGAAGTTATGTGAAAAGTCAGTTTGAAGTTACAGGCATAGTTAATATACTTGCTTGAAATTAAACTGCAGGACTATGCAAAATAACTCTTGTATGTGCAAGCACAACATCGGTATTTCCAAAGATATTTTAAGTCTTTCCTTTTCCCATAGTAAATTCCAGATTAAAAGATTTCTACCTTTTTTATTCTCTCATTTCAGCATGTATACACCACAACGGCCATAAATGGGACAAATTTTTGTACCTCGGCAAAGGATACGCTCTTTATTTTAGCAAAGAATTCTGCTAATATAGCATTCATTAATTGCTTTGGAGACTTCATTATTTTTCTAGGAAAGGTAAGAGACTGTAATTTACAAAGTCGATGTATAAACTCCTAATTATAGACTAACTATAGGCCCAATCCTGTAATAATGAAGACAAAGATTTGGGACTGATTCTCTTTTCACATACACTAAGTAAATCGGGAGTATGACTCTTTTGAAGTCATGGAGTTACACTAATGTAAAATGGGCTTGATGAGAGGAGAATCAGGTTCTTGCATTTTTGTTGGAGGAACTTAGTTCACCGCTTATTATATTTACTTCATTATTATCATTAGTATTACAGAAGCACCCAGAGGCCTCATTGCACTAAATGCTGTACAATCGCATGGTAAGAGAGAGTTAATGCCCGTTAGAACTTAGTCTAATTTAAGACAAGGAATGACAAGTGGGTATAACAAACATATGGAAGGGACATGGATGGGAGGACAAGAATAACAATGATAGTAAATCTGTGTATCCACATGTGTCCTGTGTGAACAGCTAGATGGTTTCAAATTGATTGATCTCAAGCCTTCTCTCCCGTTTATGAAATAAATTGTCTTTAAAAGATTAGCCAATAAAATATTTGCCATAGCTTTGGTGCATATTATAATATAGCTGCTTCCTTTTTTTCCCCTTTATACAGGTGTTTGTTGTATGTTTCACAGTTTTTGGAGGGCTAATGGCATTTAACTACCATCGCGAGTTCCACGTATGGGTAGTTCCTCTGTTGCTAGTTGCACTTTTTGCCTGCTTGGTAGCCCACAGCTTTTTGTCGGTTTTCGAAGTGGTCATGGATGCCCTGTTCTTTTGTTTTGCTATTGATATGGAAACAAATGATGGATCTCCAGAGAAGCCATACTTCATGGATCAAGAATTACTGGTAAACTCTTGTAGACACATGAGCAGGCAGATAAATTCAGTAATACGTTTTAATAGTGTATTGATCAAGTGGTGTTCTAGTGCCTAAGATTTGCTCTCCCCTCCTCCCCCAAACCCATAAAAACTAACCCACAATAAATGCCTTCTCCAGCTCCTTAGAAGATGTGGACTAAAGGATACAAATTATATAATAAAGTGAACATCTCCCATTGGGTCTCCCAGTGCATCTGCTTTAGTCTTTTAGACCCAGCCTCTCTGGATAAAGACCATCTTCATTTGTGTTTTTCATAGGTTAAATACATTATTGGTGCTTAACAAATTAATAGGTGACCCAGTATGTAGAGTCCCCATCCTACATCATGAAGACCTAAAACTAGAAATGTAGATTTAATGTATCTTAACTTGCATCCAGAAATGTTCCGTCTAGTTTTCAGCAGTTGTTCAGGTAGCTATGGTAAGCCCTGAAGACACTACAATTTTGAACAAACCTCATCCTTGTCTGGTAAACTTAATCAGTCTCTTTCCACTGGGTTGTTTGTTATCTGTACCATGAGAATTCCTGTGCCAGACTCCTGATGATACATGATGGAGAATCATTCAAAGGATTAGGAAGACAGTTGTAGTTTAAACAAATATTCAGTAGTTAGTGATGGTAAAAGGTACTTTAGTTACAAAGGCATGTGGAATGTTTAAATGTACATATACCTTTTCTTTCATATGGAGAGGAAGGTTAAAGAGACAGATGTTCTTTCCTTTTATGCTGCTTTCTGGCCAGGTCTGCATTTTTCCTCACATGCCATGTGACAAAGACAGTATTACTGGTCCATGAAAAATAAATTTAGCAGCCAGAATAACCCATAGAGGATGGATGCTCTTGATGGATTTCGTCAGAAAAAGTGCCATAATATCTGATTTGAAATAGTAGTTATTTTCCTTGTAATGTTCACAGAATTCAGTTTTTGGGGTGGGGGGTTTAAACACCCAAACTTCCTATAAATGAATATAACCCTTTGGCCAAAAGAAGACAGTTACATCTCTACCTCGATATAACACTGTCCTTGGGAGCCAAAAAATCTTACCGTGTTATAGGTGAAACCATGTTATATTGAACTTACTTTGATCCACCGGAGTGCACAGCCCCCCCCCCCCCCGCCCGGAGCACTGCTTTACCATATCCGAATTCGTGTTATATCGGGTGGTGGTATATCGAGGTAGTGGTGTATTTGGTTTTTCGTTCCCATTCAGGACAGCACTTAACCACATGCTTAAGGCTATGCATGTGTTTACGTTCTGTCATGAATAGCGATAGATTCTTGAGCATGGAACCTTTTGGAGTCTTGCCCTCCAAACTTTTCTTTCTTCAAATGAGAGACTTCTACTTCTGTCAACCACAAACTATTTGCCAAATGCCAGAATGTGTCTAACTTTAATTTTTGCCTCAAGAAGGCAATTTATAGCCACTCCCTGTCTGCACTGCACAGCTGTCTGTTTTTTCCTAATCCCTACTGCCAGGCTCTCCAACTCTGGCCTTAACTCCCTGTGCAACTTGCCATGCCCTTGGGGCCAGAGGGAAATGAAGCTTTCCAGTAAGGAAGATTGTAGAGAGACTGCCCTCTCCTCAACAGCTGTAATCATCCCACTAGACTTAGCCAATTTCCAGTGTCATCCACTTGGGAACTAGTTAGTTGAAGGGTTTAACGCTCCATGCTAATTGTCCTCCTTTTCAGTGTTTCACCAGGTTGTTGATTTATATAACAGTTTAAATTGTCCTTTATTTCTGCTTTGTAGAATTTTGTGAATCACAGCACCAAGCTAACAGAGTGGGAGAAAAACAGAAAGCAAAAGACCCCCCGAAACAATGAAGATGGTACAGAACTACAGCCTATGGTGAGACGGGAACAAAGACAATGTGATGAGGACATCAAATAACATGTTGTCTCCCAGGTGTACTACAAGAATGGGGATAGACTGTAAATATTTATTTTCTACTTTATGATTTCTTGCAGCAGCCAAATTGTTGAGCCCCAGGGCTTTCATCCTTTCATACTAATCATTGTTACTGACACTGGAAGCTCAGGGCCAGATTGTGGCCATGAATGACCAGCAGTGAACTCTGCTGGTGTAAAGCAGGCACAGCTAGCTTTTGTGCCAACCACCCTTCCCATCGCAAACATAGAGAGGGATGAAGAGGCGCAGAGAGAACATGTGGCGGGATTCCTCACAGCCACATTGATCCTCCATTGGCATAAAGATTCAAAAGGCCTTAAGTGTAAATTTCTGTAGTGCTAGATTGTTCTAATTCACACTGGGACTGGTATAGATATCCTGCTTCCATACACTGAGCAGTACTCAGATGTGGTGGAGAATCTGGCACATGTTTTAAGCTGATATTTTTGTTTGATTGTGCTTTACACTATTTAAAAATTATGAGGTGAAAGAAGGGAGATGCCCCCTCAAGATGCAGTTTCAGACTTAAAGACTAAAAGTGTGTCTTCAAGCACAATTAACTCAGGTTATAATTTGTGTTACCCCTAGACTCCCATCCATACTCAAATCTGTAGCTTGAGTTAGGCCATGTCTACACTACATAGTTTTGTCAACATAAGGCAGCTTATGTTGACCTAACTAGAGGTGTACACACTGCAATGCTCCTCCCGCCGCTTTAACTCCTCCTGCCACTTTAACTCTCACATAGCAACTGCCCAGCATGCTGGCTCCACGCAGTACTCTGCCTTGAGTACCTGGGAGGTGGTCGATCTCCTGGATCTGTGGGGAGAGGCGGCTGTGCAGGTGCAGCTCTGCTCCAGCCTCAGAAACTTGCTCGGGGCATGAAGGAGAAGGGCTCTGACATACAGCAGTTCAAAGAGCTGCGGCAGGCATAGCAGGAGGCAAGGGAGGCAAATAGTCACCTCTGGTGCGGAGCCGCAGACATGCCGCTTCTACAAGGAGGGGCTGGAGTCAGAGTGTTGGTGAATAGCTCCCCCACTTGAGCTCCTCTTATAGCCTTGTGTTTATAATGCCAGCACAATACTGAAGAGCAGTACAGGATCCATGCGTTCTGCCACACATGGCTGGCTCACAGGTGACCAGGGCGGTTGAAAAGCAGCTGGAAACCTAGTAGGATGCCCATGGAATGATGGGATTGAGAAACCTGCATCATGTGACATTGAACCTGCCCCCATGATGCATTGCAAACCCTTTCCAAAACACCCTGCGGCCAGTTGCACAGTGGGATAGCTACCCACAGTACACTGCTCTCTGTGTCAATACAAGAGCTGCAACTGTGGATATACTCCGCCCACACAAGGAGCATAGTGTGGACATGCAACAGCTGTTTAATTACAGTGACTTAACTTTGTAGTGTAGACATTAGCCTTAAATGGTGTTTTATGCTCGAGCCTGTTTGGGTGGGGGAGGGATGCGATAGTTTGAGACTGAAGTGATGCTGAAGCTCAAGCTCCTGATGCTGTGGGGATGTAACAGCTTGAGTTACAAGTCATTAGCAGCTAATCCAATCACTCTATTAACCCAATTACTCTGTACTGCTAATCAAATCACTCTGTGTAAGTCCATAGTTTTTTTTGTAGTGTGGTTGCTCTCGCTTGAGGTAGGCTAGCTCAGATGCAGTTTTTTGAGTGTACAAACTCGAGTTAAGTTGCTGTGAAGACAAGCTCTCAGAGAGAAAGGTTGCCAGTTGACTTTAATGGAGCTATGACAATTTACATCAGCTGTGACAATTTACATCATCATGCATCACTACTTGCATCCGACGAAGTGGGTATTCACCCACGAAAGCTCATGCTCCAAAACGTCTGTTAGTCTATAAGGTGCCACAGGATTCTTTGCTGCTTTTGCATCAGCTGAGAATCTGACTGTGTGTTTAGAACTCATCATGATTGTCACCCAGGCACAAAATATAATTCTCAGTAAAGCCCAGGGTTGGCTGATAAATGGTCTGCAGCAGCAGCCATTCCATGTCCTGCTAAATTGTGTCATGCACAAAAATGAAGTTGGTATTGTTGCCCCTTTTTGACCCAAGTGGCTAGTCAAAGTTTGGGGGCTGGTAAGTGTTCAGATGGGAGTACAAATTGGTGAAAGTCAAGTGTTTCTTTGATGCAGTTTTGGTTATTTACAACGAACGTACAAAGTTCTGTCTTTCTGAACACATAGGCAATCAAATAGCAGGAAACAGCTTCTTTTGCTAACAGGACCAAGAGCAGTCTTCAGTCTGCACCTGACCCAAAAACCTCTCCCCACGTGTCTTCCAGGGTGAGCCACCCGCTTTCATCTGCTTCTTCAGCCTGTCAGTGTCACTCACTCAGGCTGTGGCTACCCTAGAGTTTACAGCGGCAGAGCTGTACGCATGCAGCTGCTCTGTTGTAAGATCTCTAGTGGAGCCACTGTAAGCGAACAGGAGAGCTCTCCCGCCAACTTAATTAATCCACCCCAACAAGTGTCGGCGGCTATGTGGGCAGAAGCTCTCCTGCTGACATAGTGCACACCAGGCTTAGGTTGGTGTAACTTATGGCGCTCAGTGGGTGGCTTATTCACACCCCTGATTAACATAAGTGATAGTGTAGACATAGCCTCAGTCCATTCTCAGTTTCTTTGTGTTCTGTCTGCCTCTGACTTACCCATGATCACAATACCGAGGCAAACCTTCTGTCCACCTGGGGCCAGTGTCTGGGCAGACTTTATTAGGCTTTGTTTTAGGTGTGGCCTTTTAACTGTTTCTTACAGCTGGCTTAAATGGGAGACTCATTCAGACACCAGTTTAAAGAAGTTTTAACTCATCCCATAACAAGGTTTTATCCAGCTCATAACAATATATTTTGGTGACTATTTCTTGATTTATTTTTCAAGAGGTTGCAGACTGAGGGTGTGTCTATGCTACAAGTGCTGCAGTGGTACAACTGCAGTAGCATTGTAGTGTAACACTACAGCGATGAAAAGGGGTTTTCTGTCACTGTAGTAAATCCACCCCCTCTCAAGAGATGGTACCTAGGTTGATGGAAGAATTCATCCTTTGTCCTGTCTACATCTACAGTGAGGGTTAGGTCAACCTAACTACACACAGCGTGGAAAATTTTCCCCAGCTCTGAGCAATGTAGCTAGGTTGATCTAAGTTTTAGGTGTAGACCAGGCCTGAGGCACTTACACTTTTTTCATAACATTATTGTATAGAGAAATAACCTAAGCTCTTAGGTTAGCATTTGTTTTAAGTTTATTATCCTGATTATGAATGGCTGTACTTGGTGTCTTCATTACTTGTACTTTTGGTGAATTTAGTCAAAAATTATTTAAAAGCACAAAAGGAATACAAAATAGTTCTTTGTACCCTTACTTTCCCCCACCAAAGAAAATCCTGGATACACAGATACAAGAGTGCACAATCCCCCTTTATTTTCTTGAAAGATCACATTTTACAAATATGTTGATAAAGATGTCAGGGCCAGTGCTACATATTTGACTTCCCTCCTCTTCCCCCCCCCCGCCCCCCCGATTGTAGACTTGAACTTGAGATTGACCTTGAAAGCATGCAGTCTAAACAGTAATAGAAATTCAGACAAAATGAAGTGAAGGTTACAGATATGTTGCAACAAAGTAATTTTTAGATGTATAAACCCTGGTTTGTACCTCTTGCACTGAAGAAAAAATTAGAGATTTAATTATTGTTTAATTTTTTATGTACAATAATGGATTTTTCCAGCATATCTGATTTTATTAAAAAATGTAAAAGTATTTATGAAGTTTTATAAAAGTTGAATTAATAAACAAATCTCCTCCTGTAAGATTTGTGGTGCTGCTTGAAAACAGTAAGTTGACTAAGTCCAAGAGCTATCCTTTTGGTATCGGACCCGCTTGATAAGTCAGCTGACACGACCCAGCAGTAATTCTGTATGCACCTATCTGGAAAATATTGGTCAATAGTCCCTGTGTCAGTTGATGCACAGAACTGTAAAGAAGGTTCTTTTTAGATCATTCCCATTTGAACTATTTAATATCCTTAACCACTACACCCAATTAAGGAGCAACATTGAAGCCATTGGAAGGAAATTATCTCCAGTTTCCCTCAGCCAAGACAATGGCTACGAGGTACGTGGGGTTTGTGGGAGGTCGGTTGGTTGTTTTTTGGTTTGAGGAGGGTTTTTTTGTGCAGGTGGATGGGTGGTCTTGCTGAGGAGGAAAATTATGAACAGCCCTTTGGTTCCTCTCTGCAGGGTAGATGAGGGATAAATCCTCTAGATGTACTAAGGTTTGTAAATTAAAATGAACAGACATTTAGTATGTGACAGAAAGCAGCGAAAATAAGCTGGGCTCTTGATGTTGATCTGAGATCATAGGATGAAATGTCAGAGAGAGGCAGACGTAATTGGACAGAGGTTGAGACATTGGGGTGAAGAAGTAGATGTGGAAGTTTCTGGCATAGAAGTGGTAGTTTGGGGAGTGAAGAAAATTACCTCATGGGGAGAGAGTGAAGAGATGACAAAGGATGGAATCCTAAGCAGACTCGGGGGGAGAGGAGGAGCATCCAGAAGAGATGCTGAAGGAGAAGACAAAAAGTTTAAATAGCAATAATAAAACCCTCAAAGAGCATCAGGGAATGTCTTTTTATGCACAATTGAAGTTTTGTTGCGCTCGGGGGTGGGTTTGGATCCTGGATGTCATAAATTTTCATGAGGTCAAAATTTTCTCATTTTGTGAGATACATGGGTCCATTTCTCTATCTTTTGGGAGGAAATTGGAAAAGATTTCAAAAGATCAGGATATTATAGTGAGGTTTTGTTTTTAATTCATCTAGATCTGATGGTCGATTTTTACTCAGTGCTACACAATCCTTTTTTTTCCCCCAGAGCTGCTTTAACTTCCTGTTTTGAAGGCAGGATTGAGTGAGAGACCAGAAGATGTCTCTAGCAGAGATATACATGTAGTACAGATGGTTTCAGTCTATGAGCTGGAACATTTCTGCAGGTAAGAGAAAGTTCCTGTCTTTGCTGCCCTAAAGAACAAACTCAAAGGTGGAGGAGGACAGAGTTTGTTTAATAACTGAGGAAATATCAAAGGCAGCAAAGGCAATTAGTGGCAATTCTCTTGTCTTCTAATAAAAATTGGTCAGACCATTCCATTGAGATCTATGGATTCCCTCCCTCCTCCCCCTGCCATGTGAAAAGGAGGTTTAGACATTTCTGTATCAGCATTTCCTTATCCCCCATGTTTTCAGCCAGACATTAACACTCTATAGGTGTGGTGATCCATGCAGGGGAGGGCAGTGGGTGGGATCATCTCCAGAGGCTGTATTTAAGGGATTGCAGGGACAGCCACTGGCTGTGAGAACCCTATTGCTACTGGGATGGCCAGAGACACAGGTCCTCTATAAGGATAGACCCAGGGTATGTCTACACTACGGGACTATTCCGAATTTGCATAAACCGGTTTTGTAAAACAGATTGTATAAAATCGAGTGCGCGCGGCCACACTAAACACATTAAATCTATGGTGTGCGTCCACGGTCCGAGGCTAGCGTCGATTTCTGGAGCATTGCACTGTGGGTAGCTATTCCGTAGCTATCCCATAGTTCCCGCAGCCTCCCCCGCCCCTTGGAATTTCCGGGTTGAGATCCCAGTGCCTGATGGGGCAAAAATCATTGTCGCGGGTGGTTCTGGGTTCGTCAGTCACTCCTTCCTCTGGGAAAGCAATGGCAGACAAGCATTTCGCGGGTTTTTTCCCTGGATTGCCCTGGCAGATGCCATAGCATGGCAATCATGGAGCCTGTTTTGCCTTTTGTCACTGTCACCGTATGTGTACTAGATGCCGCTGACAGAGGCGATTCAGCAGCGCTACACAGCAGCATGCTTTTGCATGACAGCAGAGATGGTTATCAGCTGTACTGTACCATCTACCAATCCATAAATTGGTAAAAAGATGATCATGGTTACCAGTCCTTTTGCACTGCACCATCTGTTGCTGTCATAAGTGCCCCTGGCTGCTCTTAGCCAGGGGCGCAAAAGCCAAAATTGGGAATGACTCCCTGAGTCAATCCCTCCTTTTTGTTATCTAAAAATAGAATCAGTCCTGTCTAGAATTTGGACAAGTGTACTAGAGAACCACTGTATCATAGAACCAGAGAGCACAGCTGCTCTGTGTCAGATCTAGCAGAAATTGAGTTGTATGCTATTCACAGGGGGTGCTCCTGCAACAACCCCACCTGTTGATTCCATTCTTACCCCAGCCTTCCTGGGCTACCGTAGCATTGTCCCCCCACTTGTGTGATGAAGTCATAAAGAATGCAGGAAGAAGACACAGTGACTTGTTAGTGAGAAATGAGTGGAAGGCAGCCTCCAGCTGCTATGATAGTCCAGACAGGACAGTAAGGAGTGTGGAGGAGAGGAGCCCAGCATCCCTCTGCTAGTCCAGGGGCAATTGAATCTTTTCTTTACACATGAAGGGTGGGGGCTGATGGAGCTCAGCCCCCTGTTGCTATGATGAAGACAGTTACCAGCCATACTGTACCATCTACCAGGAAAAATTAGGACCAGGCGCCCTTGATTGACCTTACCGATGCTAGTCGGCATGGTTACCAGTCCTTTTGCACTGCCCCATGTGCCAATAGGCTGATGATGACGATGGATATCAGTCTTATTGTACCATCAGCCACCCATGGCGGGGGGGAGCAAGGATATTGGCGTTGAGTGCTGCAGCATCGCATCTATCTGCAGCATTCAGTAAAGATAGGGTGACATGTAAAAGAGTCAAGAGAGGATTGTTTTCCCTTTCACTTCTGGAGGTGGGAGGGGGTGCGTAAATTGCCGAGCTATGCCCTGACCCACCGCGGACACTGTGTTTGACCCTAGAAGCAGTTGGAGCTCAGCCAAGAATGCAAATACTTTTCAGAGACTGCAGGAACTGTGGGATAGCTTGAGTCCTCCAGTCCATGAGCATCCATTTGATTCTTTGGCTTTCCGTTACACTTGTCATGCAGCAGTGCGCTGAGTCCCTGCTATGGCGTCTGTCTGGAGATTTTTAAAAAATGATTTTGAATTTCGCCTTCTGTAACGGAGCGCTGATAGAACAGATTTGCCTGCCCTTACAGCGATCACATCCGCATGGTCCATGCGGGAGCTCTTTCTTTGATTTTTAACTGCATTACCACACGTGCTGATCAGAGCTCCACGCTGGGCAAACAGGAAATGATATTCAAAAGTTCGTGGGGCTTTTCCTGTCTACCTGGCCACTGCATCCGAGTTCAGATTGCTGTCCAGAGCGGTCAGTGGTGCACTGTGGGATACCGCCCGGAGGCCAATACCGTCGATCTGCGGCCACACTAACGCTAATCCGATATGGTAATACCGATATTAGCGCTACTCCTCTCGTTAGGGAGGAGTACAGAAACCGGTTTAAAGAGCCCTTTATATCGATATAAAGGGCCTCTCAGTGTGGACGGGTGTGGCGTTAAATCGGTTTTACGCTCCTAAAACCGGTTTAAACGCCTAGTGTCGACCAGGCCCCAGTTTCCTGCTTGTCCCAGGAGAACTGAGCATTTGGGAGCAGGACCTGCAGCCTTTTCCACATGAGCAGCAAGCCCAGCCTGAAAACCCAAGCACTGGGGAGAAAATTCCACAAAGGAAACATTATGGAGATTTCTTCCCCTTTAGCCCCGCACTGAGGTTCTTCCCATGGGACAGGGCATTTGGGTCCAGCGTTGAGAGAATTTAGTATAATAGAACCTCACAGTTTCGAACACCTCAGGAATGGAGCTTGTTTGTAACTCTGAACAAAACGTTATGGTTGTTTTTTCAAAAATTTACAGCTGAACATTGATTTAATACATCTTTGAAACTTTACTATGCAGAAGGAAAATGCTGCTTTTGCCTTATTTTTTTTTTAGTAGTTTACATTTAACACAGTACTGTGTGGTATTTGTTTTTTTGTGTGTGTCTCTCTCTCTCTCTCTGCTGCTGCCCGATTGCACACTTCTGGTTCCAGATGGTGTGTGGTTGACTGGTCAGTTCGTAACTCTGATCATATTTCTGAGGTTCTACTGTAAAAGGAGAATGACCCAACTGGCACATAGCTCAGCCAGACACTGTGAAAACTTCTCCAGTCATGGCTACACCTATGTTCAGCGGAAGTATATCAAACTCTGGTGGTATTTTGTGAGGGGGACTAAAATGAGTTCATTTACTTCGCTTCTGGCTCCCAGAAGTAAATTCCTACTATATGAGAGCCTGAACATACTAATAGCTGCTCTACCCAATTGGCAAGGACAAGGTAAGAAAGTCTGTTAGCCTAAGCTATCATTAATGATTCATTTGTATTCCATCTTTGTCTGTTTGAGTATCTACCCTACCTTTAGACACTGTCAGGACAACTTATATAGGTCAGTCCTGTGACCCAATATCCTCATTGTTAGATCAGCAGCCTTCAAGCCAAACAGAGGAGAGCATGTAATGTACTTCATCCACTCATGAGTCCTTCCTAATTAAACAAACAGCACAGACTTATTTTAAAGGCACATAGTCATCTTGAAAATAGTCCTTTACTGAAAATTTAGTAGCCATGATAGATGCAATCAACCCCTAGTGTAACTGTAAAAAGTTGGATTTTTTTTGTCATATAAGTTTTTGTGCATTTGATAGCACTTTATGTATAATCAGTTTCTCTGTTGCTGAAGACTTCTAAACACCAAGAGGGAAGTAGGAAATCATTTATAAAACTTTATTTATTTCTATTTTTAAATTTCTCTAAACATATAGTATCGTTTAAATGGGAGGTCATGTCAGAACCTGGAGTATAGTTTAGAATGGTAAATTTAACGCCGTGCAGGAACCCTAAAGCCAAAGAAAAGGAGACCTGATATTTAAGTACAATATCTTCCATAGTTGTTTGCAGTGGTGTTGAAGCCATATTGGTCCCAGGCTGTATGAGAGACAAGGTAGGTGAGGTGGTAATTTACTAGACCAACTTCTGTTGGTAGAAGGTACAAGCTTTGAGAAATGCAGAGATGGTCTTCAGGTCATCTTCAGAATCCTTGTGCACATTCCTACACCTCTACCTCAATAGAACGCTGTCCTCGGGAACAAAAAAATCTTACCGTGTTATAGGTGAAACTGCGTTATATCAAACTTGCTTTGATCCACCGGAGTGTGCAACCCCCCAACCCCCCCCGCCCCCCCGAGCACTGCTTTACTGTGTTATATCCGAATTTGTGTTATATCAGGTCGCGTTGTATTGAGGTAGAGGTGTATTTTAAAAATCTGAGTGCTCTAGCCCCTACCAAAATTACAGAAAATCTTAAGACTTAAGTATCCATGGCCATTTAGTATCCTACCTATCAGGTTTCTGAACAGCATATCTTTTCTTCTCAAAAGAAAGTCCTGGATTTTCAGTTCTTGTCTTACAATAATGTGTATAGTCCCTTAAACTTGTACAGTGTTATTACAGAGGAAAGATTTTTCCTTACCCTGAAGAACTTGAGTATGTTAAGAAAATTTGTGGATTACTGACCAGCTATCTTCTCTCATTCCAGTGTGTTGGAGGACAGTTAACTTGGTCTGGGAATTAAATGCAATAAAGCTTAACAGTAGTCTTTCATCATGGTTTCATCTCCATGTTCTCCCACATATATCTTTTAATGGTTTCCTATTTGAGTTTTTGGTTTATTTTAATGCAGTATGTGTCATCTTTCCATATTTACTAATACATTGCCACATCTGCTAGAAGTGGGAAATTAAGCACTGAAATATGAACATGAGCTTGTGTGTGAAATACACACTTCCCGAATATGTTTAACTACACCTCTTTCAAAGAATGCCTAATTGATCATTTTAAAAGGTATTTTAGAGTACTTGAATATCACATGGTGTCAGGTGCAACTGCCAACTTAATGCATTTAGTCTTTTGATGACCTATATTCAGTTGCCTTTACCTACTTTTCACCATTTATGCTGTTACATGTTGCTGTAAAACTAGGTTGGTCAGTTTCACTTTTTGCAGGCTCTTAAAAGTAAAATCTGATCCTGACGTATGTCTTAGCTCTTCATTCCTCTGATTTGCAACCTTAAGAGGCAGGACCAAACCTGTTGTGCATTGCTAGAGTGGGGTTTCCTTCCCTTCTAAAATGACTATCTTAAGAATTGTGATAAACAAGTTATAGTTACTAATAAACATCCCCTTAATTTTACCTACAGAGCATAATGGACTCAGATTAAGAATTAAATCACAAAGTTAGGAGGGTATCAGTTACTGCTGAAGAGTAGCTTTTTCCTCAGTGCAAAGCCCAGGCTGCTAAATGGAATTTCTATGAGTCTGGATAAGTAAGGGCCTTGAATCTTAAGACTTTCTAGAAGGGTAGAGGGAAGGAAGGTCTATTTGGAAAAACATACCTTCTCATCTAAGACCAGCTTTAAGACATTGTAGTGAAGGCTGCAATGCCACTGCCCTTACAGCACCTTTTCTGTGGCTAAAGGTCTTTATAAAATTTGGCAGTTTGACAGGCATTCACACTTCTTAGTGAGGAACTTTAAAATCAGAAGGGATGTTGCAGGTAAGAATCAGGCTGGAGTATGTTTCAGATGTACAGCACTAGTCTGGCCTGTACAGGTCTGCCCTGTGGAAGTCATGAGCATGACAGTACAGCATTAAGTAACTGACATCAAGATTAGTATATTAATCAATTTTATAGTATATTTCAAAGTACATGAATTTGAAAAACAATTGTACACAAAACATGGGCTTTTAAGAAAACAGGTAATGACATTTGTGAGTATGAAATTTAGAGAAGTGTATTTTTAAGCATTATGTGGGTATTTCCTCATGCCTACAGTGGGACTGTCCACTGAATTCATGAGGCCTTAAACCACTGAAAAATGAAAACTTGTGTTTATAGAGTGAGGAAAGGATTTGCACATTTCATGCTAATTAACTTGGTCCCTGTTGCATCATAATGGGAAGAATAATTATATGTATTTCAGTCTGATCCTGCACTGCTGACTTCAGTTGGACCAGGATTGTGGTCCTAATGAACAAGATTAGTTTAAACTACTTTCCTGGAGCTTGCTTTTTTTTTTTTAAATAACCTATCAAGTGACGAGTAATCATAATACTGCTTTTAAGCATTTTGTTTAACATGATAGGTGGGCACTGAGACTAATTACCTTCATAGGGATTTAACTCCTATGCTGTCCTACCCAGGACTAACTGCAGTAAAATATAGTTCACAGGTTTGATGGACAGTTCCTTTTCCCTCCTCTTAATATGTGAAATGGTTATTTTAATTCTGTTGACTCAGGCAGCTAGTTCAGGATGATTTGTTAGACATAAATAGCTAAGCTACAGTCAACAGGCCAGCTGAAAATGTCTGATATCAAAAGCAAACAGCAGGAACTCAGTAACAAACGGGCAGTTTATTTATCTTCCTGAAGGAAGGGCCCTTCACAAGCTCAGGATGCCTTGCTATTAACATGACTCCTTAAGTACTCGCTCACATCAGGGACCCCATCTAAAGTTGTTTTTAGCTGTCCCCCTTCCACTGCCAACAGCTTTGTTAGCATCTCTGGGAACCCTAGTGTTAGGCTATTGTTAAAGTGGTTAGAGAAAAGATAAGCCTGGTCTACAGCTCCCTTGCTCTGGGATTGAAAAAGCTGCAGCCCTGAGCAACAGTTGTGGCCAACCTAACCCCCGCTGTAGACAGTGCTGGGTTGATGAAAGAGGTGGATTACCTACATCAACAACAAGTGAAGCCTTCCTGTCAGCATAAGTATGTCTACATTGAAATGCTACAGCCATGCCACTATAGCGTTTCAAGTGTAGACAAACCCTTAGTGTTGCTTCTCAGTAGTCCACACAGAGGGAGACAGCCTTCTAGTCCAGTCACAAAGAATGCCCTTTTTTTTTGTTGTGTGCTGGCAGCTGCCTAAAACTTGTATGCTTGTAGTTTTTGAATGCTACACTTAAGTGTTAGTTGAAGCACCACCTCTGAGTAGCAGATATACTATGAATGTACATACCGGCCATGTCAATGGTGTAGGCTAAAGCAGAAGCTCTGTAGTAAATCTGCAACTCCTCACTGTGTTAACAAATGAACTCCTCCTATTCCCAAATCGTACGATTCTGGATTTTGTAATTGCATTTTAGTCATAAACCACTATTCTCCCCTCCACAGATTATTCTCACCAGGGTCAGTACAAACGCTGTTTCAAGTTGGTCTGCTTCTTACCTACAGGTGTTTGGGGGAATGAGAGAGGGTTAGAGCAGGTTCCTGCAGAATGTGTAGTTAGACCAGTGGTCCCCAACCCTTTTTGTCTGGCGGGCACCAGACGACGAACCACGGAGGACCGTGGCGGAGGACGAGCACCCACCGACAAGCCGCCTCTGGATGATGCAGCTTGTCAGCGGCATTTTGGCGGATGCTCATCCGCCGGTTAGTATGCGGGCACACTTAGATGCGTTGGGGACCCAAGTTAGACAATATTACTCTCTCAACATTAGGGAGGAGGACCTAGTGCTACCCTACAGATGCTTCATCCATGCCCCAGGTAGCTCATGGGATTGGAGAGAGTCTTCTCTTTTGTATGCTGCTCCCTGTTGAGATCTGCAGGGGATCCCCTCCCTTTCTAGGGCTTGGATGTTGAAAAGAACATTTCATACTGTGGCCTGACACAGGTACACTAGAATTTTTTTCAGAACCATTCTCTCATTTCCTGAGCTGTGGGGGTTCTAGATTACCTTGACACTGCCGAGAATAAGATTTGGGAATAAATTCTGTGGTAACTAATGTTCAAAGCATGGTAATGTAATAAATGAATGAGACATCAAAGTCATATACCTTCAAGAAAAAAATATTTATAAAAATACAATGGGATCAGTTTATGATAAGAAATGTGGCAATAAATACAGTTCAAGGAAGAAAAAGCATTTCTACATGGATATATTATGGCACAAACAAAAATAAATGCACCAGCAAAACCATGGGACTTCTGTGGGCTCAAGGACTTTGTACAAGCTCCCTTTTTAGTAAGACAACTATTTCTAGGAGTTTGGTCAGTTTAGATAATGGAATGACTACACAATCACAAATGCACATTTATCCTGTCTGACTTTAAACATAAGCAAACCACACTGCAGAAATAATTTACTAATATACTGCAGCTTAACATTAGCATTTAACGTAAGCATGGAAGTCTTCAGTATTCCATGCAGAAATTAGGTAAGTACTAAATAAGTAAAATGAGGGGTGGATGTTGTGTGTAAATACCTATTTAAGTAGAGGATTGCGAAGATGCATAGATCTTTATTAGAATTGGCTGTACATGAGTACTCCCCTTTCACCGTATTCCTTTTTACTTCATATGCAGTTATTGGTTGTGCTGTAGACTACAACTGTTACAGCACTAAAGGCAGCTAGAAGAGGGAAAGGGCAGAGAAAGGAAAAAGGAATGTATGTAAGGCAATCTTTCTTTAGGAACATTAAGCATAGTGTGTAGGAAGGCGGGTAACAATTCCACAAGGCTAGTTTTGTTTTTACTGAATAAAATAATGGACTAATATACTGAGCTTTTGATACAGATCTAGTAATCAATGCCCTGGTCACTGTACTGACCATGGTAATCTCTTTGATAGTCATCTTGGTACTCGCCATGATAGTCATCTGGATATTCTGCCTGATAATCACTATCGCTGATTTCTGACCCATTAGTTCCTGTTCCTTGGCTTCCATTATGAATTACAGGTTCTGTTGGAGCAGCACAATATTTGGGGTCATACACTTGTCGTCCAAGCCCATACACGCTCATTCCCTTCTGGGAAGCCACTTTGTTGGTACCCATTTGTAGTGAAATAGTAGAGTTGTCCACTGGTTGTAATGTGAGCTTCTGGTCATAAATATCTCTTCTGGTGCCTGGTGCCAGCATCCCAGCCTAGTGAAACAGGATAATAATAAAGTAAATTTATGTTAAGGTTACCCTAAAATTCAGTTAAGAATCTTGACAATGAATTTCAGAGTTCTGTATGTACAGCATCCACTTGTACAAGCTGAACAGTAAAAGTGACTTAAAATACAATATTACAGGACCAACAGTTAACTTTTTCACTGGTGTGTTTAGTAGGTGTTATGCTATAGCTCTACAACCCCTGGGGGAAGGCCCTAGTGAGAAGCCCAGTATGCCCCCCTTCTGAATGTTGCAAAGGGGATGGTGGACATTCAACCAGGATATTGCCCAGGGAGCTCTCTTTCATTTTGGTGTGTCAAATGGTACTTCCCCTTACTTTTCTGACAATACAGCCAGAGAAAGGGGCTTGCTGTAGGCACTGTTTTTTGTTCCTTCTAGTTCTTCTCAGCAGGAAGCAGATCATGTGCCCACAAGAGACTCAACTCTTGAATCATTGCAAGGAAGTACTACTGGTACTGTGCTCTCCCAAGGTCTCAACTGAAGACTCCCTTAGCAAGATGCAGATCCACCCCTTCAGCCTGTTACCTATCTGCTTGCTCACTGGAGTGTTGCAGTGTCATGACAATAGCTAATTTTGAAATACTGTATCACATGTAACCTTGCTTACCTGACTGGCCCCTTTGTTAGTACCCATCTGTAGGCTAATTGTTGTCTGGTCAAATGGCTTATCAGTTTGCATTTTTGGATCATAGAGATGCCTTCTGGTCCCATAAGCAGTCATACCTGCCTGGCTGGCACACTTGTTGGTTCCCATCTTTATAAAAAAAAGACAAAAAAGGGTGAGAGGGGAGTGACATAGCAACTCAAGGAGACCTAGTGCAGGACAGAGATACAAACAACAATTGCATTGGTTGGACCTTAATATAGAGAAAGCAGTTACAGCTTAGCCACTGACCTTAATGTTCACTTCTAAACAGATACTGGAGTTTCTCTTGAGCAAAGAATGACTAAACCAATGCCCTACTTGAATGGCTATGCAAGGGGGTATGCGTGTCCAATAGTGTGTTGATTAGAGAGAGAAACCGAATTTCATTTTGTGCACCAATGCATATTTTAGCCATATGGTCTACGATGGAAAGGCTAATTCATATCACATTACAGTAGAACCTCAGAGTTATGAACACCGGAGTTATGAACTGACCAGCCAGCTACACACTTCATTTGGAACCGGAAGTATGCAATCAGGCAGTGTCAGAGAAAAAAGCAAATACAGTACTGTGTTAAATGTAAACTATTAAAAATTGAAAGTTTAAAAAAACTGGACAAGGCAAGGAAACTGCTTGTTTCATTTAAATTAAGATAGTTAAAAGCAGCATTTTTCTTCTGCATAGTAAAGTTTCAAAGCAGTATTAAGTGAGTTGTAAACTTTTGACAGAACAACCATAATGTTTTTTTCAGAGTTATGAACAACCTCCAATCCCAAGGTGTTCGTAACTGAGGTTCTATTATACTTGCAGTTGTGTGGTACAACACATTAACATTTGATGCTATTGTCTTATTCTGATTGATTAGCACAGAAAACAGAGAGAACAGACCCCTCAAAATTCAAAGTAGCACTGCATCCAGCAAGCTTCCAACTTGCTTCTAAACCACTATTTCTTGGGATAGAGAAATGTTGTTTTACAAGAAACATTAAGCCCACTTCTCCATCCCTACCTCTATTATATTTAGGCCTGGCAGAATTCTATTTTTTATAGTTTTGACAGGTCAATGTTTATTTTTAAGCATTGATATCAGTTTTAAATATTCAGTTGTTTAAAATTATAGGTTGCACATTTTTCCCTCAATTTTTACTTTATTTAAATGTTCACAGTTGCAACATATGGGGAGATGAAAGGGGTCAGTGAATAATTATTTAATGATAGCAGATGCTGAGATTCAAAAAGTTTAAAGCTACCTAAACAACACCCCTGTTCCAGCTCTTCTAATGCTGGCAATACAACATGTTTTATAAACAGGAAGTTGGGACTCAGTCTGAAGCAGCATTTTTCTTTCTTTGCTCACTAGTACATTTTCATGAGTAGGAATGGAAATATCTTTCATCTACTTGTGTGTGTACAGTGAAATTAAGATTTATCAATAAATACCTAATTCTGCCAAGCCTAATTTAGAAATTACAGTAGAGGAAGAAACTCCTTTCACTGACTGTCACTCAATTTTAGAAATCCTATCAATTGTTTACAAGGACAGAAAACAAACTGCACACTAACAGCAGAAAGAGAACTTGTTCTAGGTGAGAAACCAGCAGCCCATTTTAGGGCTTGTCTACATAAACAGCATGCAGCAAGCTGCAGTATAAATCTACCTCAAAGGAGCCTGTTGCTGGGTACTACAAAGTGCACTAGAGAATTTTGTAGTTTGCAATGGCAATGTCCACATGGACAGTTTGTACATAGCAGGCTAGTGTTTGTTAGATTTACATTTGCCATGCACTAAATGTTCATATAGACAAGCCCTTAAGCACGTCAATCAATTGCTTTTCCAAACAGAAAATTATCGGTTACATTTGAGGATGGTTTCTCAATTTGGTTTACCATACACAAAACTTTAATCTCATGCTTACCTGCAGGCCAATTACACTTTGGCCAGCTTTTAGTTTTCCTGCATCAAAACTCCTTGCTTGCTTTTCTGCATATTTGACACCAAGATCAATTGTGGTATGGAATCCTTTGGTTTTTGCCTAAGTAAAAACAAGTCATTTAAAAAGTGACCACACACTTTTCAAATCATACTTCTTGTCCCCATCCACGGACAGCAGGCTAAGCTTTTCAAAAGTGACTAATAATTGAGTGCCTCAACTTTTGGGTCCCAAACTTAAGATGCCTTATGTGGGCCTGATTTTCAGAAAGTGCTGCATATCTGTACTCTGAAAATCAGTCCCTTTAAGGTGTCACTATGGGAACTAAAAAACCACCACCCAAAATCATTAGTCACTTCTTAAAAATATTGGTCAGCAAGTTTTATATTTGCTTGAAAAGAGAAAGTATTACTTGACTAAAGTCTTACATTTAGTATGTACATCTTTTACTGCTAGAAACATTTTCTAATATTAAACTACAGTCATCCTGTACAATTAGGAAAGTGTTCTTTGGCAGGATTTTTTCTATGGTTATGTAGCCAACCACACTAGTAATTATTCATATAGCCTTCTGAAATTTAAAAGGAGTAATACTTGTGATTCATTGGTTGTCTTCACCCTGAAAAATCCATGGGTTGGGGGGGGGGGGGGATTCTGAGGTTAACCTCCACATTTCTCAGACTTCATCTCCTCTAGTGAATGGGGTTTGGGTTGCTGTGTGTGTTCTGAGTACAAGGCCTTCCTACTTCACATACCTAGGACATCCCCAGTCGACAGAGAAAACGTAATCCTACTTACAGCTAACCCTCTTGGCTTCTGCTCCCTGCAAGCATAGCTTTAGTATATTTCAGGCTACCATTAGCAAAGTCACTCTGTGGCTGCTCAACAGCTGTTGTGGAGAAGATTTAGCATGAGTTACTACTGTGTCAAACTCATTCCCGGGTTGTCACATGTAAGCAGGGTACTATGCTGTTAAAGACAGCACTTTCATAACCCCAACTGCTCGTACCCCCTACCTTGACAAGGGAGACACCAAGGCACCCAAAGTGTGGCTTCTGAAGGACCCCTGGGGGAAGAGAGGAGCATACCAGAAGCACCTGCCTGCCAAGTTTTCCACACTTATGAGTGGAAGAGATGATTCTGGCCAGTGCATGGATTTCTACCAGTTCAGTGTGGTACAGTATATTCTGTGTAGATAAATACTTACCAGACCTGCTAGTGCCACGAGTGAAGTCTGAACTTGGGTCATGTTCCCATTCTCATAAAGATCATTTGCTTCAAAAATATCATGTGGCTTCATACCATAGACTTGGATGGCTTTGATAAAATTCCCAATGTTCTCCAACTGAAAAATAAAACATGTCAAGGCAAATGTTTCATTGTAGAAAATATTTATAGCTTCAAAATTACAGTAGGAACTTTGACAAGCTCCCTGCCTTGAAGAGTTTAGCCAAGATGCAATACAGATGGGACACAACATAAAGCAAAGTAAATGAGTGGAAAAGCTTATCAGAACACTCATTCGTTCTGCATTTGGACTTTTTGTTTTGCACATAGAACTGCTATACCCGATCAGACTGATGGTCTATCTAGTCTGGCCGCTGTCTCCAACAGTGGCTAGTGGCTGACATCCCTAGCAGATGTCTTTAACAAGGCACTACACAGCATCTGTCCGCTTTCTCCAGAGATGTTCTAGTTTAAGTCAGTGGTTCTCAACCAGGGATATGCATACCTCTGGGAGTACGCGGAGGTCTTCCAGCAGCTACATCAACTCATCTAGATATTTGCCTAGTTTTACAACAGGCTACGTACAAAGTACTAGCAAAGTCAGTACAAACTAAAATTTCATACTATGATTTATTAATACTGTTCTATATACACTATACACTGAATTGTAAGTAGAATATTTATATTCCAGTTGATTTATTTTATAATTATATGGTAAAAGTGAGAAAGCAAGCAATTTTTTTCAGCAACAGGTGTGCTGTGACACTTGTATTTCTAGGTCTGATTTTTTATGCAAGGTGAAGCTTCGGGGTATGCAAGACAATTCAGACTCGTGAAAGGGGTATAGTAGTCTGGAAAGGTTGAGAGCCTCCGGTTTAAATATGTCCCTGCCCCCTTCAAAAAAAGGTCAAATTTCTGTGCTAGTCTAGTTTCATTGAGTTATGTTATAAAAAATACTTTTTTGAAGGAAGAACTACAATGTGTAGAAATTATGGAATAAGGGATTTGTTTCAGAAGGTACTTAGTGTCCAGCCTAACTTAAACTGGTCCATTAATAACCTGTCAAATGTGAAATACCTGTTTTTACTGTGCACCTTACTGTTGACTCACTGGGACATGTTCAACCCAACTTCAAGTATTATTTATTAGTAGTTTTTGCGTAGTGCCTATAGGTCCCAGTCAGGATGGGGGGGGGGGGGTTGCATAGAGCATAAGTAAGGACTAAATTGGCCTTTTCTTTCAGAGGCACGACAGAAGAACTGTTCTTAAGGCTGTTTAGTTTAGACTAGTCCTAGACCATTTACAAGGGACTACCAAGCCTAACATGTCTTGTGTACTAGACAGACTAATCCTTATGTACAAAAACAAATTTGTAGCCTAATTTAAATTTTAATCTTGATATCAGAGATACAATTACTGCTTGTGCATTTTGCCATTTTAATCTTTTTCTGAGTTATATACCAACATTTCATCCAACACTGCTAAAAAACAAAGCATAATGAAAGGATTTCAGTAGTATTTATTCCTATTTTGCAGAACGACATTTCATGCAGTAATCTTGAACAGTATGGCACACAGGGCTGTTAACTTCATATGGCATAGACTGTGGCATCTAGCAGCTTTGGCTGGTGGAAAGTTCCTGTTAAAGTTTAACTAAGACAGACATTTTAAAAGCCTTTCCTCCTAAGGAAGTATCTTGCAATATGTCCCATTTGTCTACTACCTGAAATTTCTGCTAGTAATTAAAGCTGCTATTAAACATTTGTACTGAAATAGCATTTAGAGGACAATCCAGTCTACCCATTTGCTTAAGACTTCATACACATAGTTAATCAACCATTGGAAAGTTTTAAGTAAAGAGGCAGTAATATCCCATTCACATCAGTTCTGGAAACAAAAGTAGTAGGATTTTTTTTTTTTTTTTTACCTGATGCCAATTTAGTTCTGATTGATTGATTTTCTTCACTGATCCTGGCTGCAGTTTGTTTATAAGTCTGGAGAAAAATTAATGAAATGTGTAAATAGTGAATTTCATTTTCACACTATTTGTACAGGCATTATGTAGAAGTCTTTATTGTCATGCTACTGTAGATGTAGTGACTTGATGCAAAACAGGTCTGGTCATGGTTAAATGATTTAGATTTATGTAAAGGGCCTATCTTACGCTCAAGGACATCTGACAAGTGTCTCAATTCATACACAAATCCATTAAAATGTGCCAGTTTCATACTGTAGTATCATATCTTTGATACATTTTGTTGAAATGCTGGTGATCTGGGTTCAATTCTTAAGTCTTTCTTGAGCCCAGGGAAGAGAGAGCAGACATGGAAGCAGTCTCTTCCTTGGTAGCAACTGTATTCTGATTATTGAGAACTGTGATATATTCAAAAGGAAGTCCTCAGCTAGTGCTCTCTAGAACCTGGAAAGAGCAAAACTACCTAAGATAAAAAAATTTGTTTCTTACTCGCATAGGATTATGCCATCCTTTAAGCCCAACTGAAAATTTACACCAACGCTCATCCCCGTAACCTCTTCTATCCAGTTGCGTAGATCTTCTTCTGCCTGTGGATCATATTTCAGGGCAATCTGTAATACAAATTAGTTACTTAAAGAGATATGTCATTGTGCTCTCTCCTGAAATATTTTAGTCCAAAGGTAAAGCTAATTTGTATCTCAGGATATTCTCTAACATTTCACAGACATACCAGTGTTCTGATAATTTCCCAATGCAGTAGAAATTGGTTAGTCAAGCTCTACAATAGCAGCAAGTGAAATAGCAACATATAAATAAACACTCATCTTATGAGAACAAGGGTTTTTGGATCCTGCACCATGACTGTGATATTAATAAGAGCTGGAACTAAGGGCACGGACGGGTGCTGTAGCACTCCTTGACTTGAAGTGGTTTCCATTATATATAGGATTTACAGTTTAGTTCAATGGCTCATAGCACCCCCCCACTATAAAAGTTGTTCCAGCACCCTTGGAGATATTGCTCAGATAATGAATTAGACACCTCTGGCCATTATACAGAGTGTCTTATAGGTAACCAAGAAAGGATTAAGTTGGGTTTATGCCCTTTCCTGATTCTCTATGATTTGTGAAGACTGTAGAATTGCTGCCTCCTCCCCCACCACATCTAAAAAGTTCTCTTGCTTGTCTTTTACCTTAAATATCAGGAATAACAAGCCTGGCTTGCTTGAGGATTCTCTAGATGCCTAAGAAGGTATGAATTGTAAGACCTCATAATTCAAGTATGCTGACCCATACTTCAAAGAATAACACAGACTTCCTCTTTCTGAAGGTAAGGAGGTCTTAACAAAAACAAAGTTTTAAATGGTCCAACTAAATATCCTCCTGACCCTTTCAAATACTCAGATTTTATTCTGACATGTGAGGTCGTCATTTTATTTGTTCTCTAGTAACCAGGGGCCTTCAGTACAGGCAGAACCCAAATTTCTATTACTAAAAACAATGTTAAAACTAACACATAAAAAGGCAAAAATCCAATTGTTTTCCTTTGCAGGTCACACTGAAGATCAGTTAAACATTCCTTCTATCTACACCAACAATTCCTTCAGTACTACTAAGGCTAGGTCTACACTGGGGAGGGGGGAAGTCAACCAAACATATGCAACTTCAGCTACGCGAATAGCGTAGCGTAGCTGAAGTCGGCGTATCTTAGGTTGAGTCAACCGCTGCCGCTCCCCCATGCCGCGGTGGAGTTCTGGAGTCAGCGGCAGCGCGATCGGGGAATCAATTGTAGACACAATAAATTGATCCCCAATAAATCCATCACTACCCGCCGATCCGGTGGGTAGTGTAGACGTACCCTAAGGTTCTGCTTAACCCTCCTACTGGGGATACTGCTTATACAGGCAAAAGAGTTCTTTTGTCAGTATAGTTTATACCAATTCCCCAAACAAAGCAAAGCAATCTATACTGTCAAGAGAACTTTCCCCCCCCCCCACAATAAATACTTTTACACTACAGCATCACAGTTATATCATTTAGGGGATTTTTATATATATATTTCTAACCAACATAGCTATGCCAACTAAACTGTAAGTATAGATCAGGCTTAAGTGTGACAGCTTCCATGAACAAACATAATAAATTACCATGACAAACCCAACAGTCAAGTGTAGAAAATAAACCCATAATATTTCTGTTTAATGGAAAGACAATTCAGCTAAAGAATACAACCAAAACACTACTTAACAAGGAAGACATGCCTAGCAGGTAACATATGTTTATAGTTAAGACTTGTCACATTCACTCCTAGACTGCAGCCCCCAAAAAACCTGTGGTCAGAGATCAGAGTAGCAGCCGTGTTAGTCTGTATCCGCAAAAAGAACAGGAGTACTTGTGGCACCTTAAAGACTAACACATTTATTTTAGCATGAGCTTTCGTGAGCTGCATCCGAAGAAGTGAGCTGCAGCTCATGAAAGCTCATGCTAAAATAAATGTGTTAGTCTTTAAGGTGCCACAAGTACTCCTGTTCTTTTTGTGATCAGAGAGACCAGTGACCATTTTGAGAAGGCATGGCACTGATCAGATTGATAGACTACCAGGACTAGAAATGAATGACTATTTGTTTCTAGCCTTAGTAATCCACAAACATGAACTGGCTAAAACCAAACCAAGTAATCACATCATTTTGATTAGGTCTTGCTGTCTAAGGGGAATGGAAAATGACTATAACCTTAGCTTTGCTTCAGGAATTTGTCTGAGTTTTGTTTATATTTCTGAAAGTATTTTTAAAATTTTATTGCAATAGTGCCTGGGAGCCTCAGTGCATGCAGAATTCATGTCCTGCACCAATTTCTTTGCTTCCCCACAGAAACATAACTTCTGACAGGGAAGCAAGGGAAGTCACAAAGCAGTCACATGCCCCTCCTCAGCAGCACAGACATGTTTCTGGCACCCAGAGCAGCTGGTGGAGAAATAAATCACGGAGGGGAGGCTAGGGATGCCCCAGCTGGTGACTCCTGACCTGCACCAGGCTCAGCTGCTAGTCCCAGCTTGGAGGAGGAAAATAGGACTTCCTCTTCCCCTGCAAGGTGCAGCCAGGGCCAGGTTTGGGTCAGACCCACCCTAGAAACCTCTGTACCTGCCCCCCCCACTTCTTGCCCCCACTGCTCCTTAGCTATGGGGCAGTGGTCACTGTATGCTGGGAGCTGCTCCCCTGTCTGCCCAACTACCATGCATCTAGACCCCTCCCCCATGCCCAAATCCCTCATTGACTTTCACCCCCTCCAGAACTCCCAGATCCCTCGCTGCACCCAGACCACCCCCACCAAGCTGCCTGCACCCAGATTGCCCCACACAGAACTCTCTCACTCTACACCTGGATCCCCTCACAGTAAGCCCCTTTACACTTGGATCCTGCATGCGCCTCACCTGAATCAAGGCATGCATGCAAGTTTCTGTCCCTCTTGCTTGCTATCTTGGTGCACCTGGCACGGAGGGGCAAGGCCCTGGGGTGTTTCTGGGGCAGGCCCAGCCCTTGCACTGGGTTGGGTGCAGCCCCATCACTGAGTCCATATCCTGAGGAAGGGGATACAGGGTGATCTCCTACCTCCATGCAGCCAGTGACCTGTGCTCCCCACTGCCATGCTGGAGCCTCCACATTTTTTTGACATAAAATATGCAGAATTTTAAAATATTGTGTGCACAATTTCAATTTTTTGGCACAGAATTTCCTCGCAAGTCCTCTTCACTTTTCTCTCATCTCTATTTAGTATAAAAACTGTCAGATTTTACTCATCTTGTTTTCAGCACAAAATGAAAAGTATATCAGTACAATGAGCAACCCTGCAGAATAACTGCTGCTCTTGCAAAAATCTTTGTGTTCCACCTTCTCTCTCTTTTTAGAGAAACCAAGAGGAGAGAAATTGACTGGAGCTTTTTTTTTTTTTTTTTTTAAACTGGGCAGCATCAAGTCTGGCTACTTTGTTAGTTTACCGTACTCACTGGATATTAGACAGAGATAGAGATAAGTCATAAGATGGTTAAGGATTTAAGAGTGTAAGGTTATCCCAAGCAAAACGGTCAGAGCCCAACACAAACCATTGGTGGTAATGGTTGCAACTGGCAAATGGACCCACGTTGAGTTATTCTCCAGTGAGTCATGCATTAGATGTGGTGACTGCACAGAAAAGTTTAGGAGACCACTGCAAAATTTGAGCCAACAGGTACACAAATTAGACAGATGAGGAGTGGAGTTTTTTCAAAAATTTATTGATCTGAGATCAGGGCCTGCTCTAACTTTTTTGCCGCCCCAAGCAAAAAAGAAGAGCACTGCCCCGCCGTACCCCCTCCCCACGAGTGCTGCGCCGCCGAACCCCACACCCCCTCCAAGCACCACATTGCCCCAAGCCCTCGCCCCTCCTCTGAGTGCCGCGCCAGCCCCTGTCCCCCCGAGCGCCACGCTGCCGGAAAAACAACAACCCTCCAGCGCTGCCTCAACGAACCAAAAAAAATTAAATAAATAAAACCCGAGCGCCGTCCTGCCCCAAGGTGCCGCCCCAAGCACGTGCTTGGTCAGCTGGTGCCTGGAGCCGGCCCTGGCTGAGATCCTAGGTGGATGCACTGGGTAACTTCTGGGTGGTTAACAACAAATGGAGAAATCAGAGAAATGCAAGTGTCTGCTAAATGCAGGGGAAGTCTGTTGCAACATGAGCAGAGTGATTTATGACCAGATTACTTAGGGGATAACTCCACAAAATCAGAGTGAGGCCACATCTGTCTGGATCAGACACAGAAGAACAAAGAGAGGCACTTAAGACTAGATGACATTGAAATGAGCTGTTTGATGGCACAGAGGGGTGGCACTGCTGGACCACATACAGAACGATGTCATCAAGAGTGAGAGAGACCAAGGTCTGCAATACCAGAGAAGCTATAAGAGAGGAGGCTGAGATGGTATGGGTACGTAAAAAGCATTTGAGACGAGTCTGCAGGTGGAGAAGCTGACAGCCAGGAAAACAGTAGGTAGACCGTTTAAGGGAGGATGGAGTAGCTGTGGAGTGAGTACTGGACTGGCAAGCCTGGAAAAAACTGATCCAGCAACCCAGATTCAGCTAAACTTATCTGTTTACAGGTAACATAGCCCCCACCATTCTTTCCTGTTCACCATGATCATATAGCTCTGCAGAAGATCAGCCTGGCTTTTGGGGGTGGGTGGGGAGGGGTACATGCTGTTTTCACCCCCCCACACCCCAGTTGGGAAGGGGACAAGTTTGCCCAGGCCAGGGAAAGAAGCTGCCTAGCTGTCTCTGGAACCTGGCCCAGATTGTGAACTGCTGGAGCTGGAGCTGCATTTTGTTCAGAGTTACAAACATTTCAGAGTTATAGACAACCTCCATTCCCGAGGTATCCATAACTCTCAAGGTTGGATCTATAGTAGAACTTCAATGTATTATGTATTGTCAGATTGTAGACAGGTATTTTGGAAAAGTGCAAACAAATGTTAAAAATAAATATTGGTCTGGGGACTTAGCCTCCAGAACACACTGCAGTCTAAAATATTCATCCCAATAGAGGATGCAGGATGATCAGAAAGGCCAGCATACATTCTGGATTCCCCTTCAATCCACTGTAGCAAGGGGGTGTGGCCTCCCTCTGAGATTGATGGGGAGGAAACCCCACCCACCCTGGGTGGGCAGAGCCAGGACAGCCATGCTCACCCCACCAGAAGCAGAGAGGTGGGACAGGAAGTATAAAAGGTGGGCCTTGCAGCAAAATGGGGCTGGAGCCTCTGGAGGAGACAGATGCCTCCCACCAGCTGCTGGGCCTGGAGTCCAAAGAGGATCCCTTGCCAAAGCTGCCAGCCAAACCAGGCGGTGAGGAGCTGCGAGGACTGTTGCTGGCTATCTACCCCGGGGAGAGGGAGGACACCAATGTACCAAATGAAGGTAGGAAGTAGCCCACGGACACTAGACTATAGTCTGGTTGGATTGTTGCCTCAATCCAGACCGTGTTTCAGGCAGATCCTCACTGACCCTGTGGCAGAACACTCTGCCACTGTTACAGCCCTTGGCTGGGACCTGGTGGAGTAGGGTGGGCCTGGGTCCCCCTACCCCCTACTGCCACCCTGGGGTGGCAGCCTCCCGACCTTAGGTCAAAAGGCCTGTGTTTGTCTTGCAGAGCTAGGGAATCAAACTGTTTGGGGCTCTGCCCTGCCTACAGTCAGGGCCCCAGACTACCTGCCGCTTGGCCACACTTAGAGGGCCAGGGCCTTAGACACTGCTAATCCTGCACCAACCTTTGTCTAAAGAGGGACCCGAGAGCGAGGGGGCATGGCCTCCCTCTGAGATTGACAGGGAGGGACGGCCATGCACTCCTATACCTACTTAGATTTGGACTGACTCATGGCACTTTGGTAAATACCTGCTTTTTTTTTTTTAATACTCCAAAAACTTCTAAAAAAAAAATTAAGTCTAGCTGATTTTTCAACCACTTATTGGCAAACACATTCCTCACTGTATATTAAGTACATTCCAAGTTTGATGTTTTAAAATGAAGTGGTGAGTTGAGCACAAAAGATCATGAAATATCTCTCCCTTTACCCCCATGTTCGCATAACTCAGAAATATCCAGATGGAATTTTACTAAACCCTACTGAAAAAATATTTACTTTGGGTTGAATGCATAGATGAAAAGTACAGGCCCAATCTGCAAATTTTTTTTTTTTAAAACAGGTCTTAAAATATTTTAAGAGGATAAAATGATCCAGCCTTCTCAACTGTAACTGCTGTGCTTAAAGATGCAAATGAATAATGGATCGTACACGTTGTGGAAAGTCTTATTTTATCAGCACTAAAATCTGTTTCATTGTCAGCTTCAGTGATTACACAATAATGCAAGGTTATCGTGATTTTTTTTACTGGTCTGGGATTAGATGACTCACTCATGGCACATAACAGAAACTTCTTTGGACTAGTGAAATATTTGATTGTCAAGAGTCCAAGAAAAGAACTGGTGGCAGTTTCTTCAAGAATTTGTAACTTATAGAATCCAACAATACGTTGGCACAGCAAGGAACTGACTCCCTATCCTGGAGAGTTTACAATCTAACTTCAAACATGTGACAAGCGTTAAGCAAAAGAGAAATTAGGGTGAGGAGATATAGGGGTCAAAGATATAAAAGTGTATAATACTGGATAATATTTCTTGGTCTTAATGACAGACTCAAAAAAGTTACATAACATACTAAACTAGAGAATATTTCAAATTTTCCATAAGTAATCTGCCAGACGTGTTCAAATTTTCTTTTGATGGCTATCAGAGGGAAAATTGGAAGCTTTAATATACTGAAGTACTAAAACAGATTCCTTTTTCCATTATTACTACCTTATGTGCCAAGTGACAATTTGAATAGCAAGATCTGATTCTTTAAGTGCTGTAGTTGCATCAGAAGGTTTTTTGTTTTTTTTTTTAAACCTTTACAATTACATCTGTGGCAAAAGAAAAGACGGTTACTCACCGTTGTAACTGTTGTTCTTCGAGATGTGTTGCTCCTATGCATTCCAGTTAGGTGTGCGCGCCGCGCGTGCACGGCTATTCGGAACATTTTTACCCTAGCAACTCCGGCGGGCCGGCTGGGCGCCCCCTGGAGTGGCGCCGCTATAGCGCTGGATATATACCCCAGCCGGCCCGTCCGCTCCTCAGTTCCTTCTTGCCGGCTACTCCAACAGTGGGGAAGGAGGGCGGGTCTGGAACGGATAGGAGCAACACATCTCGAAGAACAACAGTTACTACGGTGAGTAACCGTCTTTTCTTCTTCGAGTGATTGCTCCTATGCATTCCAGTTAGGTGATTCCCAAGCCTTACCTAGGCAGTGGGGTCGGAGTGAGACGTGGCAGAGTGTAAGACTGCTGAGCCGAAGGCTGCATCGTCTCTAGATTGTTGCACCAATGCGTAGTGGGAAGCGAAGGTGTGGACAGAAGACCAGGTGGCCGCTCTACAGATGTCCTGGATAGGGACATGGGCCAGGAAGGCGGCAGACGAGGCTTGCGCTCTTGTAGAGTGAGCGGTGAGGCGGCGTTCTGGCACGCGAGCAAGCTCGTAGCATGTCCGGATACATGCAGTCACCCAGGAGGAAATCCTTTGGGAGGAGATCGGCTCGCCCTTCATGCGATCAGCAACCGCTACGAACAGCTGGGGCAAACGCCGGAAGGGCTTCGTCCGCTCAATATAAAAAGCGAGGGCCCTGCGGACGTCCAGGGTGTGAAGCTGTTGCTCACGAGGTGAGGCGTGCAGCTTTGGGAAGAAGACCGGAAGGAAAATGTCCTGGTTGAGGTGGAAGGCCGACACCACCTTAGGGAGGAAGGCCGGGTGTGGTCGAAGCTGCACCTTGTCTCCATGGAAGACAGTATACGGTGGACCAACCGTTAGGGCACGGAGCTCGGAAACTCGTCTTGCTGACGTTATAGCGACAAGAAAGGCCGTTTTCCACGAGAGATAGAGCAGGGAGCACATGGCCAGGGGCTCGAAGGGTGCTCCCATAAGCTTGGCCAGAACTAGGTTCAAATCCCAGGACGGGGTAGGACATCGTATCGGTGGGTACAAGCGGTCCAGGCCCTTAAGGAAGCGGGAAACCATCTGGTTGGAAAAGATGGACCGACCTCCTATGGATGGACGAAAGGCGGACACGGCTGCCAGGTGTACCTTCAAGGAGGAGACCGTGAGTCCTTGTTCCTTAAGGGACCAGAGGTAGTCCAGGATCATAGGGATAGGGACCAGGAAGGGATCAAGGCCTCTGTGATCGCACCAGAGCGCGAAACGCTTCCATTTCGCGAGGTAGGTTGAGCGAGTGGAAGGCTTCCTGCTTTCCATCAGGACTTGCTGCACCGCCGCCGAACAGTCCCGCTCCGCGTGGGTCAACCACGCAGGTACCAAGCTGTAAGATGGAGGGACTGTAGGTCCGGGTGGCGGAGTCTGCCGAAGTCCTGCGTGATGAGGTCCGGCCATAACGGAAGGGGAATGGGATCCCGAACGGAGAGCTCGAGCAGCAGAGTGTACCAGTGCTGTCATGGCCAGGCCGGAGCAACGAGAATGAGGCGGGCCCTGTCCCTCCGAAGCTTGAGTAGCACCCGGTGTATGAGTGGGAACGGAGGGAAGGCGTAGAGGAGGTGATCCGTCCAGGAGCAGAGGAATGCGTCCGACAGGGAGCCTCGGGAGCGACCCTGGTACGAACAAAACCGGTGGCACTTACTGTTCTCCTTGGAGGCAAACAGGTCTATCCACCTTCGGAAAATTGTGAGCGCCACATCCGGACGAAGGGACCACTCGTGGGCAAGGAACGACCTGCTGAGATGGTCGGCCAGTGTGTTCTGCACTCCTGGAAGAAAGGACGCTGCCAGGTGAATCGAGTGGGTTACACAGAAGTCCCACAGGAGCATCGCTTCCGTGCAAAACAGGGAGGAGCGGGCTCCGCCTTGCTTGTTGACATAGAACATTGCCGTCGTGTTGTCTGTGAACACCGCCACACAGCGCCCTTGCAGATGGGCGCGGAAGGTGTGACACGCCAAGCGGATCACTCGCAGCTCCCTGACGTTGATATGGAGGGAGAGCTCTCGGGGCGACCAGAGACCTTGGGTGTGTAGGTCGCCAAGGTGAGCCCCCCATCCCAACGCCGAGGCATCCGTGGTCAGGGTGATGGATGGGCGAGGCGGGCGGAACGGGACTCCTGCACACACGACCTCTGGGTCCAGCCACCAGCTGAGCGAACCGAGGATTGGCTTCGTGACCGTGACTACCATGTCCAGAGAGTCTCGGTGCGGACGGTACACCGACGCCAGCCAAGTTTGAAATGGGCGAAGGCGCAGCCTCGCGTACGTGGTCACGAACGTGCAGGACGCCATGTGGCCCAGGAGGCGTAGGCGGGACAGAACCGTTGTCGTGGGAAAGGCCTGCAGGTCCCGGATGATGGAGACCATCGTCTGGTGCCGAGGTCGAGGGAGGCAGGCCCTGGCCAAACTGGAATCCAGGACCGCTCCGATGAACTCCACCCTTTGTGATGGAGTTAAAGAGGACTTCTCAGCATTTATGAGAAGGCCCAGGTATCGAAACAGGGCTAGAATCTTGGCCATTTGACCTGCCACTAGCTGTCGGGATGGCCCTCGAACCAGTCAGTCGTCGAGATACGGGTAGACG
Organism: Mauremys mutica; assembly: GCF_020497125.1. Taxonomy (NCBI): domain Eukaryota; kingdom Metazoa; phylum Chordata; order Testudines; family Geoemydidae; genus Mauremys; species Mauremys mutica. Next base: position 35,235,508 of record NC_059079.1, read on the forward strand.
TGCATGCGACGACGGCGGAGGGCGGCGGCAACCACTGCCATGCACTTGGTGAAGACCCTCGGCGCGGTGGAAAGGCCGAAGGGTAGTACCGTAAACTGGTAGTGCGCTTTGTTGACTACGAACCGCAGGTAGCGCCGATGGGGAGGGTAAATTGCGATATGGAAGTACGCGTCCTTCATATCGAGGGCGGCAAATCAGTCTCCCGGATCCAGGGAGGGAATGATGGTCCCCAGGGTGACCATGCGAAACTTGAGCAGGTACCTGTTGAGCTCCCGGAGGTCTAGTATAGGTCGGAGACCTCCTTTCGCCTTGGGGATGAGAAAATATCGGGAATAAAATCCCCTGCCTCACATGACGTTCGGCACCTCCTCTATGGCACCCAAGCTCAACTCTTGTAAGAGGAATTGCTCGTGAGAGGGGGTCCCTGAAGAGGGACGGGGAAGGTGGGTGGGAGGGAGGGGGCGAAACAAACTGAAGGCGGTAACCATACTGGACCGTACGAAGAACCCAGTTGTCCGATGTTATTTGGGACCATGCCGGGAGGAAGTGGGAAAGGCGGTTGCAAAATAACGGGGAAGGATCCGGTAAGAGTCTGATGGGCCGTCCTCGGGCGTCCCATCAAAATGTCTGCTTAGGCCCTTGAGGGGCCTTCGAGGGCGCCTGGGCCTGGTTACGCCTGTTGCCCGACGGTCTACGGCGGTTTAGGCTGCCTCTGCGACTATTATAAGGCCGTGACCTGGAATGAGTAAATGGTCAGTATGGCTGTTGCCGGAACGACCTTCGCTGGGTAGCCGGTGTGTGCATACCCAGGGTGCGGATGGCGATTCGAGGGTCTGAATCCTTGAGTCCGTTTTCTCAGAAAAGAGACCCTGAGCGTCAAAGGGGAGGTCTTGCAGGGTGTACTGCACCTCGGGCGGCAAGGTGGAGGACTGCAACCACGAGATGCGTCTCATGGTCACTCCCGAGGCCAGAGTTCTGGCCCCTGAGTCTGCCGAGTCCAGAGCGGCCTGGATGGAGGACCGGGAGGCTTTCTTGCCCTCTTCAAGGAGGGCCGAGAACTCCTGTCGGGAGGCTGTTGGGACCAGCTCCGAGAACTTGGACAGGGACACCAAAATATCATAGGTATAGCGCCCAAGGAGCGCCAGCTGGTTGGCAATCCGGAGCTGGAGACCACCTGCCGAATAGACCTTCCGGCCCAACAGATCCATGCTAAGCCCCCCTAATTCCCCTTAATCTACCTAATTACTAACTTTACTAACTATTTAAACTGACTATATACACTAACTACACAATGAGAAACAGAGAGAAGCTAGGGATGTGGAGGTCAAAGGAGCACTCCACCGTTCCAACTGTTGTCACGGGCGGGAAGAAGGAACTGAGGAGCAGATGGGCCGGCTGGGGTATATATCCAGCGCTATAGCGGCGCCACTCCAGGGGGCGCCCAGCCGGCCTGCCGGAGTTGCTAGGGTAAAAATGTTCCGAAGAGCCGTGCACGCACGGAGCGCACACCTAACTGGAATGCATAGGAGCAATCACTCGAAGAAGAAAGCATGTTCCAGTGAAGATAGAAAAACTACTTAAACAGCTTCATTTACAGTACTTGTCTTAAATGCTGCTATAAATTATTGTTTGCAGGAACCTTTTCAGATAAGTGACCCTTTTATAGCAAGTTGATAATCAATTTAATTATTTTAATTTAACATTGTACAATTAAGTACTTAGGTCCCTTGAGTATCTGCATTATGATACAGTCCATAATTGAACATGCTATTTCTTAAATACTGCAAACACTTTCTACAACGTTAGATACACACATAGAATTTTGTAATTTTTCATTCTTGCACATTAACACTTTAATTTTCATAACACTGGGTACGAAAGACACAAAGCAACAGTCGGCAGATTCAGAATGAAATCACTGTCCATCTTTGGGCTTGGCTACACTCGAAACTCCAAAGCTCTGCCGCGGGAGCACTCCCGCAGCAGCGCTTTGAAGTGCGAGTGTTGTCGCGGCGCCAGCGCTGGGAGAGAGCTCTCCCAGTGCTGCATGTACTCCACCTCCCCGTGGGGATTAGCTTACAGCGCTGGGAGCCGCACTCCCAGCGCTGGGGCACTGTTTACACTGGCGCTTTACAGCGCTGTAACTTGCTGTGCTCAGAGGGGTGTTTTTTCACACCCCTGAGCGAGAAAGTTGCAGCGCTGTAAAGCGCCAGTGTAGCCAAGTCCTTTGTTTCATACCTGAAATGCTAATTATTTTTTTGAAAGATGAAAAGTTTGTCTTGCCCTTCTCCAACTCACTTTCCATGGAAACTTCCCTACTAGTCAACAAGTTACTCCTGGGGGAATTCTGCACTACCATGTGCATAATTGAGCTGTGCATATTTAAATTTTTGCGCAGAAAAAGGCTTTGGCTGGAAAGTTGCTGAGTTCCACCTTTTGCCCACCTGAGAGTGGTATGGCAATAGAACAGAGCAGCAGCTTCTAGCTATCTAGGGAAGAGAAAGAGCCTGCCTTCTTCACAGTGCCTGTCAGGCCAGGTCAGGAGACCGGCTATGGGGAGACAGACAGCACAGGGCTGCTGGGGGGAGGGGATTAGACAGGGCATAAGGACTAGTGGGGGAGGACAGACTGCAGCAGGGGTTGAATGGGAGTGGAGGCACAGGGCCAGAGGCGGGGAGGGAGATGCAGGGCCATGTGGTGACGAGGGAAGGAGGACAGGGGGGTGGCTAAGTGGGGCACAAAGACACAGGGGAAGGGGTGCTGGACCACATGGGGATGGGGGGAGTAGGTGTGGTGGTGGAGGGACACATGGGGACAGGGGCAGATGTGCCTCACTGAATGGGAGAGGACAGGAATCAGCCAGGTTTCTGCATGGAGGAAGTCCCTAACAATCCCTCCCTGCCTCCCCACCCCCAAAAAAACCTGTTCTATACTTTTCCCACCCATACCTAACAACCCTCCAAGTTCCCAGCAATTACTTCCCTCTCCCTCAGCTCCTCCGTTACCCGACTCCCCCACGCCTTTGCACTGCTTCTGAGGAGTGTGGGAAATATGGTTCTGTATTGTAATTTAAATTAATTACTCAGAGTTCTGTATTAATATGCCCACGAAGGAATCTATTTGTCAAAAAATATTTCCTGAATTTTTTTTGTCGTCTGTATTGTTAGATATACTTGCTGACAGGTATTTTGAAATAAATGACCAAAAATAATTGAAACTGGAATGATTATAATGTTGTTTTGACATATAAAATATACAGCATTTTAAAATAGTGTGTGCAGAATTTTTAATTTTTTTGGCACAGAATTCCCCCAGGAGTAACAAGTGTTTTTTTAAGCCATGCTGAATATGCATCCAAGGGTACAGAAATACATATTATATGCTATTTGAGAAAAGGTATGGTCATGGTGAGAATGCTTCATAATACATAAGGAAGTAGTGTTCAGGTTGCATATGCAGACTTGACTTTGGGCTTTCCTGACTTTTGTGCATACTCATGCAATTTCAGTTTTGCTTTAAAGAAACACCAACTTGCAAAAAGAGCTAGAAGTTTCAAAGGCTTTTTCCCCACTATCCCTGATGCTGTATAGAAGACCCACACAATCAAAAGGAGAAACTGTCTAACAATACAAAGGAAGCAGTGACACTACCTATGTTCAATGCTGTCAAGTTCACAAATGAAACTAAAAAACCTCTCCAATTTCACTATAGTATTCTTATGTAAAACATTTTTACACAATGTTATGTGAAGCTGGTGTCCCTTTATCTTCTTTTTGCATTTGGTTTATTACCAAAAGGAAAAAAAAAAAAGGAGGGAGAGTAGGAGGAGCAAGGGAAATGAACACCAGGACTTTAATGCTCTGCTGGCTGGCAAAAAATTGCAAGTAGTTCCATAATACAAACATCACCTGACCACTTCTATCCTGAAGCAGGCTTCCTGGGTATGAAGGAAATACACCTTTTATTGTGCTTGGCAACAGATATCCTCCATTCTAAATCTTAACACGGAATTTCATACTTGGTTAATGACCATTAGGCCACTTGGCACTAGCTGAATTTATGCTAATAAGTTTAGTGCAATAAAACTACGATAGCCTAAAATTGATTTATTTGGAGAAATACCAATGTATGGTGTCCAATGAAATATGTAAATTACTCTAGAATACGTTAATTATTACATAGCACCTTTCACCAAAGAGTTCTTGATATCACACACATCTAATTTTCAAATGACTAAGCCATCAATCTATAGAAATGGCATGATGAGAATTCAAAATCCTTCAACTCCCAGCCTGATACTCAGGTACTATTCTATTCAGGTAGGTATTTGGTTTTTGTTTTGTTTTTTTTTTAATTATACAAAATCTTGTCATCACCATCATTTGAGCAACCAGGAAATTTTAGTGACAAAGGCAGCAAGCAACGGCATAACTATTCCTTTTTTAAGTACATGGAGTCCTAGAAACATCTGTAAAATTAGCCTGAAATTAGCCAGGATATCCAAGGGACCAGAGCAGATAACTGCAAAATTAACAAAAAGATACCTAACACACTGAGGGCTGACATCTCAATAAATGTAGCTGCAATTCATACTGTGCTGATCTCATGTAGACTTTCAATTCTCTTTTATACTAACCTTTTCAAAAATTACAATGCACATAGTACACATTAAGAACTACATGTATGCCATATTGTAAGGTTTAAGAGTTTAGCACTTTACCTGCTATTCCTCTGAAAAAATACTTTAGCCATTTTTAAAGAACCAGATTTTTAAAAAACCCAAACAGCAGTTTTGCTCAAGCTTTCAAGGAAAATTCACTTTAGGATATACCAGCATGGAAATTTAAGATCCAAAAGGTGAGTTTCAGAGTTGTTAGTGAATGGAAGCAGGATTATAATGGAGATTGTTTTGATGCTCTTTGCTGTGATGCCATAATACTTAACATGTACATAGTATTTTGTCTAAAACCACTTAATATTAACTGCTTAGACCTCAAAACTCCCCTACCAGGTAGGCATTAAGGAACAATTAGATTAAAATAATTTTCTCAAGATTCATACATTAAACCTCCAAGTCAGGATTTGAACTTGTAACCCCCAATTCTCAGTTCTGTACTCTTAACCACTTGACCATGCTATTCTTACAGGAAGAGCAAGTTACAAAGCACAAGCAGTGTCTGCAACTGATTTTAAGTCTAGTGTGCTTTGATTTCTCTTTCAAAAAGGAATTTAATATGTATCAATAAACTGTAATTTTCACCTGAAGAATGTGTTCTGTGAGCCAGATGTTTTATCAGCTAGAATATATGTCAGACTGAATTCAAAACATCCTGATCCATGGATCTAGCAGCTACTATTTGTATTCACAAATCTTATATTAAATATTTAATAAGTATTCTACTTCAAATGTAAACAGTGCTGGAGCTGGCAGTGCTGCCACACTGCTGTCTTGGAGGGGTTTTTCAGTTTCATCTGCCCCAGGTCCCGCCCTAACTCCACCCCTTCCCCCAAGGCCCTGCCCCCGATTCATCCCAGCCCCACCGCCAGGCACATCCCCCCCTCATTCCTCCTGCACGCCACAGAACAGCTGATTGTGGTGGGCAGGAGGCACTGGGGAGGTGAGGCACTGATCGGGGGGCTGCCGATGGGAGCTTAGCCATTTTTACCCCCATGGGTCCTCCAGCCCCAGAGCCTATGCCCAGAATACAAATTGTTCCAGCACCCCTGAAAGGAGTTCTCGTTTCACTTTTTTCTTATAAGGCAACTAACTGCATGCTACGTCAGAACTGGAGACATGACCAGAACTTTTCTTTGGGTAAAAGGATAAAGTCTGAGATTATGCACACACCTCAATATGTACTTTTGGTGAAAAACAAGAATTTATTTAATAAGGACTTCAGTTTCAGGAGTGAATATTCCTGATAGAAAAATTTGGCAGGGTTCACAGCCTTATTTAAAACGACACATAAGTTACAGTTTTTCTGCCAAAAGAGAAGCAGAGGCAGAAGACTGGTGGGAGAAGTTTGGGAACATATTAACCTCATACTGAATTTCATCCAAATCCAGCTAAGATTTTTTTTAATACCAATATTCTACTCACACATTTAGTGTCAAACTATTACGAAACAAATATAAAGGTAAACAAAAATCAACTGTATAGTTTCAGGATTAAGGTTAAGTTTTAAACAAGTTTGTTAGCAGAGCAGCTCTTCACTTTGAGAGAATGCATTTCCACTGTCCATCTTATTTATATCACTGAAGTTGAGTTTGCTGGTTTCTAGTGGATATTTTCCCACAAACATGCAATTTGCCATGAAAGACCCTGTGCTCAGAAAAGGCATTCTTGGCCTCTTCAAGTCAAGAAACAGGCACATGGTGTTTATACCACTTGTTTTGCTATAGTGTGTGCTGGGAGCCTCTTTTCTCATTCTTCCCATAATAGACAATGGAAATCTCCTGCAATATCCTGGACGAATCTTATTCAATTTTGAATTAAGTTAAACCATATTGATTTAAGTTTCAAGTATCTTACACATTTGCATTTTAATATACATCTATGTATTATTGTGGGATTGTATTGAATGTCTCTAGGGAGAAGATATGGCTAATGTAAACCCTGGGAAGTGTTATGAGCTTCAAAGGACTCTTGGAAACAATGTGCTAAAGCAGACAAACACTATTAAGTGGGACTCCTAGGAAATACTTGGGAGAAGAGGAAGTCTACTTCTCACCCCGACTCAACCTTTTGAAGCTGCACCTTGAGCAAGGGACTTTTATCTGCTCATTAACTATAACAAAGACAAGATCAGAGGCCCAGGCTGGATAAAACAGTGGCTCACAGACACATGGGGCTGCACGTGCTGAACAAAAGCTGTTATGAACTTGTGACCAGAGAAAACCCCCTTTGCGGGGTCTGAAGGACTGTTCACCTGCCAGAGTCCTTGTTGGGGTTGGGGTGATCTCTGGTAAGCTTATTAGCATGCATGTGGGTTCTTTCGTTATTTGCAATAGGTTTACTCTGTAATGCTTTCACCTCAAAAATAAGTGTGCTTGCTTAGAAAGAGCTGTGTGGTAATTTAACTGTGGGTAATTACACTGTTTATAATCTCTGAGGAGAGAAGTAAAGCATGCCTGCTTAGACAGTCTGACTTTGCTGAGGAATTCACAGTGTAAGCAGGGATCTGTGCAGCCTGGATATACCCCCGTCAGGAGGGAGAGAGACTTGCCCAAGAGAAGTGATGACGAGGGAGCCGGAAACCTAAGAGTGGGAGCCCTTGTTGGACCAGTTTCTCAGAGGAACCTGGACTAAGAAAAGAGACAAGCTTCAAAAAGTTCCTCCCAGACAAGTCATGAGCAACATTATATGTAACAAAGCTAAGAGCTGGGGATAAGAAAGATAGCCAGCCTCAAACCATGCTCCATTCAAAGTTTTGAAAACTGATGGAAAATATATTCAGAAATCAAACCCAATTATCTTATTTTTACTTATATTTAATCTACCCTTTTTCTGTTACAAAAACTTGCCTCTGTAGCAGAGACCATTCCAGACAATGTTTTCACATGCCACAGAGTATCTGATATATTACCAAGATAGTATTAACTAGAGCAAATTGACATGCTATCAGAAATTAACACACCTGTTGGCCATGCCAACAAGCTCTTCACTTAATCTCTACTGCTTTGCCCTCTACTTATGAGACGGGCTTTTCTGCCTTTAAAACACAACTTTCTGTTTTAAACATCACGATGGAAATCTTCTAGCATAGAAAATCATGTAGATCAAAGCTTTAACAGGAGAGAGAGGCAAGAAACTATTGCATATTTCCCTGTGCAACACTTCTCTTGAGTCAAAACAAAAAAATCTTTAAGTGTAGTCTTTAATTACACTGTCTACATGGCTCAAAGTTTCCAGTGTCTTAGGTTCTTTTTCTCAAACCACAGTGATTTGGTTTTTATCTATTGGGGGTTGGGAAAAGAAATGAGAATACTAAAATGATCAGGTGTCAGTGGTTGTTTTAATAGTTTCCTTTCAGCTACCACTAGTGAACTTCAGACAGACAGCTTCAAGAAATTCCAGTATACATTCTATCCTAAAATTAATACTAATTTCCCCTTTTAGTCTCCTGGGATTTTTTGCCCCACCTTTGATATTACCCACTAAGTAGCAGCAGTTGCTTATAAACTTAAAAGTCTTAGTGAGTTTCCTACTACAGTTTGGTTAAGTATCAGGATGAGAAACCCAGGGAGGGAAGGGAATGAAAAGTCAGAGAACAGCTGTACTCCCCTAACTCTGCACCAACAGCAGCAAAAGACCACATTTGTGTGTCTACTTCTCCTGCATATGTATCACAGCACATTTAAAACAACACAATGTACGAGCGGCAAAGTAAAATAAAGATTCAACTTCTTAAGCAACTGAATGATTCTGAGAGCAACATCAGCACAATCCTCCCCTAGCCTACAAGGGAATTTCAAAATAGAGAGCAGGGAGAAAAAGAAAGGAAGATCTGTCATGTCTTTAATCCACAATGCCCTGTCACAGCAAGACTAGCCCTTTTAAGAGGGGGCAAGGTCAAGTGCACCTGTGTTTCATCAGCTGCCTCCCAACTGGGCTTAAGAGAAGGTACCTGGGCAAAATAAAGGAGACAGAGTTAGTGGGAGTAGTGAGTGCTGTCTGAGAACAGAGAGGAGAGATAAGGAGCACTAGAGTTGCCAGAGGGAAAGAATTGTAGGAGACCTTGATCAGTGCAAGCTGAGCCCGGAAGCAAGGGGTTGACTCTGGAGGGAGGTCCCCAGGAGCAGGGATAGGATTTGCAGCTCAGGAGGACTCTTGAGTAGAACACTGCAGGGAGATCTGACTTGAAGCTACAGGAGAAAATGCTGGGGAGAGAAGCATATCTTGGACCCCTCAGGTAGATTAGCTAAGAGTGGGGCCCTTGGCAGGGAGCAAAAGGAACGGGGACAAGTGTTTAATGCAGGGGTTCTCAAACTGGGGGTCGGGACTGTAGTGAGGCGGCCTGGCTCCCAGCCACCCCACAGAGGGAAGAGCCCCTCCGGATGCCAAAGTGGGCGGAGCCACTGGAGCCTGCACCCACCCCCCAGAGGTCAAGGTGCAGGACAGGAAGTATAAAAGCCCAACCCCAGGGCTCAGAAGCTGCCTGGCCGCCGGAGAGGCCGGACGCTGGTGCCCTAGCTCCCACTGGGGAGATTCCTGCCGCCTGTGACCGCCCTGAGGACTGGCCCTACCTGTTGAGGCCGGACACCGACCAGACACCGGAGAAGCCAGTAAGCCTACTGGTGAGAAGGGACCCAGAGGAGCTGCCCAGCTTGCCGCTCGCGGAGTACCCCGAGGAGCCCATGGTGCTTGATGGCGTGGAAGATGCCGACCAGACGCAGGTACTGCTAGAGGGGGAGGCTGGAAGTAGACTGGGGGCAGCCGACTCTAGTCGGGCTGTGGCCCACCCAGAGCCGATGTCAGTGTGTTGCGGCCAGGAACCCCACTGACACAGCTGCAGGTCGCCTGCTGCTGTCAAGGCCCTGGGCTGGGACACAGTGGAGTGGGCGGGCCTGCATCCCCCCCTGCCACCCCACTCACGGGTGGCAGTCTCCCCCTTGCCCTGACGCTCAGGACCAGGAGCCTGGGCTTTGCTCATGAACTGTTGTTCACTGCCCCGCCCTGAGGGCCTGGGCTTACGACTGAACTTGGTGCTCAGCCCCTGCCTGAGGGTCTGAGCCCTTGACTGTTTCCTGCCCCACCAGGCTAACTCCCCGACTCACCGGACTTGTGTAGTGAGGCGGCCTGGCTCCCAGCCGCCCCAGAGAGGGGCGACCCCAACAACACACGCCTACAGGGACCCCTACGGGGGTCATGAGCTGTCAGCCTCCAAACCCCGCTTTGCCTTCAGCATTGATAATGGTGTTAAACATATAAACAAGTGGTTTTTAATTTGGGGATGGGGGGTGCACTCAGAGGCTTGCTATGTGAAAGGGGGCACCTGTACAACAGTTTGAGAAACACTGGTTTAATGACTCAGGTGGGTGACCTGGGAGTAGTAATTTCTGAACAGGATTGAAGAGCTGCTGTGTTACCTTACTTTACTTTGGAAATTTGGGAGGAACTGCTTTTAGTTTGAGGGATTTGTAGACTGGGGCCTTTATATGAATAAAGAGGGCTTGAATTTTCTGCTGGGACCGTATTCTCATTTGTAGGCAGATGGAGGGAAAACTGAAATAAGTAATATCTGTGCTACTGAGGTTGGCTACAGGGCACTCATGTCAAGGTCACCTTGTAACAACCCCCTTTGACCTCTGATTAAAGCCAACAAGAAAAAAATAGTATTTTACAAAAAAATAGCAACCATAAAGTGAAGCAAGCTATGGTTCAAGAATACTTTTCTTTTACTAAAAAAAAGAAATGTTTCAATATGTTGATAGAAAACATGCAGAATCAGTCTAATGCTAAAACACTCCTGTACCCAGAGGTCTGATCCACACTAGAAAAATCAGGTCAGATTAGCTAAATCGGCTGGGAAAATTCCACACCCCCAAGGTGTGTAATTAAACTGACCTAAGTCCCCATGTTGACAGCACTGAGATAACAGAAGAATTCTTAGGAGGAGGAGGATTACCAATGGACAGAAGAACCCCTCCCACTGGCATAGGAAGCCTCTATGGTGTAGCCTGATTTGGGGTGGGTTAGTAGGGTTGGTGGAATTTATTTAATTTAATTTTATATGGCTAATTAATTTTTAATGAATTAGTAATATTGATAATTAATATGGGTATGGCTCACCAATGTGTATGATTAGAAGATAAAGTTCATCCTGAATAAGGCGTCACAGAGTTTATAAAAGGAACTTCGGGGTATATGACAAGAACTTACACTGAGACAGAAATAGTTATAAAGACCTTTTATTAAAATTAATGAAACAATAAGTAAATGTAAAAACTGTTTGAGATTACAAAGTTACAAAATATTACAGTTCTTTAAGAGATATATTTATGATAATACACTGTTATAAACTCACTTGTGCAGTAGCACTTTGGGTGTTTATCACCTCTGATAGAGGAAGCTAGTTTAAGATTGCAGTTTGGTTTAAACCCTACATAAACTAGGTGCTTTAGAAGGTAAAGCAGAAATTAGATCTCTTTATACTTACAGCTTTTGAAAAGAAATAATACCACGGCCTATTAATAGTTAATAGCCTTTGTAGATGGGTAGCATCGATGCGTAGATGGGGTGGAAGCGATGGAGTAGACAGGAACAGATAGATGGGTGTATCGCCTGCCTAATGGTGATTTGTTTCACCTTTTATAGAGCATTATTCGGAAATCCTTCCTCCTATGACCAAATTTCGTCTTCCCCCTACGGAAATGTTAGGGTACACTTGCCTCATAGGCTAACATGTGTGTGCGTATGAGTGACAGTTATGTACGCATTTGTGGTGTACTTGTTAGATTTGTGGGCAAAAATCCCTTTTTCCACCCTTTACTGTTATTGGTTCAGTTAAAGGTCTCCAGACATCTGCGTAGGTATTTTGTCTTATTATTAATTACTTTTCTAAGTAAGGGTCCCAAAGGTTGCCTTCAGCGTCACACAGGATGTCTGACCTGTATTTCAGCTATTGCAAATCTATAAATTTATAAGCCTATTACATACTTAAATTTATCAAAAAGACATTTTATACAGACCAACAAATTAATCCTCAAGGCTACAATGGGTACGTCCGGACTACCCGCCAGACTGGCGGGTAGCAATCGATTTATCGGGGATTGATATATCGCGTCTCATCTCCGGAACTCCACCAGAGTGAGTGGCAGTAGCGGAGTCGACGGGGAGCCGCAGCCGTCGATCCCGCGCCGTGAGGACAGGATGTAAGTCGAAATAAGAGACGTCGACTTCAGATATGCTATTCCCGTAGCTGAAGTTGCATATCTTACATCGATGCCCCCGTGTAGACCAGGCCTATGTTGAAGTGCTACTGCAGCTCAGTTAACTCACATGATTAACTAAAAAAATTTAACCGCAATGAAAAATAATTAATCACAGTTTTAATCGCACAGTTAAACAATAGAATACCAATTGAAATGTATTAAATATTTTTGGATATTTTTCTACATTTTCAAATATTGATTTTAATTATAACACAGAATACAAAGTGTACACTGCTCACTTTATATTTTTATTACAAATATTTGCACTGTAAAAATGATAAAGTATTTTTCAACTCACCTCACAGAAGTACTGCAGCGCAATCTCTTTATCGTGAAAGTTGAACTTACAAATGTAGAATTATGTATCAAAAAAACGCATTCAAAAATAAAACAATGTAAAACTTTAGAGTCTACAAGTGCACTCAGTCATACTTCTTGTTCAGCCAATCGCTAAGACAAACAACTTTGTTGACATTTATGGGAGATAATGCTGCCCACTTCTCACTTTCTGGTAACACTGAAAATAAGAACCTGCGTTCGCATGGGACTTTTGTAGCCAGCACTGCAAGATATTTAAATGCCAGATGTTCTAAACATTCGTATGCCCCTTCATGTTTCGGCCACCATTCCAGAGGACATGCCTCCATGCTGATGACGCTCATTAAAAAAATAATGTGTTAATTAAATTTGTGACTGAACTCCTTGGGGGAGAATTTTGTCTTCAGCTCTGTTTTACCCACATTCTGCCATATATTTCATGTTATAATAGTCTCGTATGATGACTCAGCACGTTGTTCGTTTTAAGAACACTTTCACTGCAGATGTGGCAAAACACAAAGAAGGTACCAATGAGATTTCTAAAGGTAACTACAGCACTGGACCCAAGGTTTAATAATCTGAAGTGCCTTTCAAAATTTGAGAGGGACGAGGAGTGGAGCATGCTTTCAGAAGTCTTAAAAAAGCACCACTCCAATGCGGAAACTACAGAACACGAACCATCAAAAAATAAAATTAACCTTCTGCTGTTGGCATCTGACTCAGAGGATCAAAATGAACATGCATCACTCTACACTGCTTTGGATTGTTATCGAGCAGAACCTGTCATCAGCATGGACACATGTCCCCTGAAATGGTGGTTGAAGCATGAAGGGACATATGAATCTTTAGCACATCTGGCATGTAAATATCTTGCAATGCCCACTACAACAATGTCATGCGAATGCCTGTTCTGACTTTCAGGTGACGTTGTAAACAAGAAGCAAGCGGCATTATCTCCCGCAAACTTGTTTGTCTGAGTGATTGGCTGAACAAAAAATAGGACTGGGTGAACTTGTAGGCTGTAGTTTTACATTGCTTTATTTTTGAATGCAGTTTCTTTTGTACATAATTCTACATTTGTAAGTTCAACTTTCATGATAAAGAGATTGCACTACAGTATTTGTATTAGGTGAATTGAAAAATACTATTTGTTTTTTACAGTGCAAATATTTGTAATAAAAATATAAAGTGAGCACTGTACACTTTGTATTCTGAGTTTGTAATTGAAATAAATATATTTGAAAATGCAGAAAACATCCAGAATACCATTTAAATATTTTATTATTAACAGTGCAATTAATCACATGATTAATTAGGATTAATTTTTAATTGCTTTACAGCCCTATTAATATAAAATGGTCCAAGACACCAGCCCCCTTGAGTCTGTGTGCTTTACATTAGCAGTACAATTAAAAATTGTGCTCACCTGACTTCTAGAAAACTTATCACCAATGGTAACTCCCCAGTCATTTCCTCTTGTAACCCCTGATTTGGGTTACAAATTCACCATAGCTCATATCCCCATTTTTCTGAATTCCCCCAAATCTCTTCCTATATGCCAACCATGACAACACAACAGGCCCAATGGTGTTTGGCACCAGTAATCCCTTTTCCTCCAGAACCCAGTGATGATAGCTGATTAAAATGACTCAACACACTTTCTTCAAAACAGGTATTTATTCACCTAAAGGGTACATAACATGCGGAGCAAATGAATAAAATTCTCACTGGTAATAGCTTTGTCTGTCAGTTACATTTCCTGTTTGTTTCCGTCTAACATCCTCCTTTGATTTAACTCCATGCAGTCACACAGAATACAAATCAAGCACGCAAACTGAAGTACATATGATAGCCATTTAAAAAAAAAAAAAGGTATCTCCCTCATTCTCTACGAAACTACACAGTAGACCCCAACTCAGGGTTCTTAAAACTTGACTTCCTGTCTTGAAGCCATGCCCCTACAACCTGCTTGAAAGATTGGATGACTGCACATAAACGGCAGATCAAGGCAGCTCCCAGGCAGCTGGTAGACCTCTGCTATAACACTGTCTGTGTCAAGAACACACCCCCTTCTAGAATCCAAAAGATGGGAAGAAAAAATAAACCAGTCCACCAAATAGAGGAATGAGCAATTTAACTGCTGGGGCCACAGCAATTCTCCATAGGTCAGGACTGCAAGGAAGCTAGAAGAGATGGTGTGACAAAGTAAGGAAATGCTGCCTATTAGGACACTTTTCCCTCCCTCCATGCAGGTTTTGGGAGAAAGGAACCCCACCCTCAACTCCATACACAGAAATTCCCTGCAGCCAAGCCTCTTCTCCACTCTTCAGCCAGTTTCCTGGTGGGAGTGTAGTTGCCCATTCAAGCCCAAGATATGTAGTCTCCTTTCTCCAGGGAGTGAGAAGAGCTTATCCATCAGCTGCTTCAGACCCTTATGATCCTTTTTGCTCCACCCTCTGCTCCCCCAGCACCTAACAGACTTGGGAGGCTGTATTCACCAGCCACCTTAAGAGTCTGCTTCTGCCTCTGTATCCCATGGTGAATCCTTGTAGGGTTTAAGAATAGGGGGAAATGGAAAAGAAGTGTTTTCTTAACCCTGGTGTCCCTAAAGACATTGTCCAGTGCCTGATAATATTCTGGATCTGCCCATTACAGTACATCATTAAGTCTTCATCCAGGAAAGCTCTCTCTTAACACAGTCATAAGACGATCTAAAATTAAATTACTTTTAAATAAATACCACCAGCAGGGTCTCTTACCAGTAAGGTAAAATTAATTATGGTTCATCACTTAATAATTTTTGGGACAATAACTCCTTTTATATAATAGATTACGCATCATCTGACAGATTCTGAATAACCAACATCCGCTTCCTAGGACAAAGATTTCCTGAAAACAGCTGAAGTAAGATTAGTTACTTGTATTTTAAACTATTTTCCTTTGCTGATACCCTGTCTTTACTTATACAATAGATTTCACTGAACAGCAGCAACCTATTAACTTTCCTTCAATAGAAACATTTTGCCTGGAATTATCCAGCTGACTAGAATGTTAATTGGTCTAGTTATTGGTAACATGCTTGCTGTTTATTAGCAATTTTATTATGTGCCATGCAGCTTTGTGGGTCCCTGGCTCCTTCACTCCATGTGAAAAGCATGGCCACAGGTAGGTCTGTGGCATTAAAGCCAGGGATGAATGCACCAGGATGTGCCAAGCCCATGCCCCAGGGTAGGCTCTGAGCAGGGCAGCAGCAGGGAGTGGGGCTGCTACCCTGATGCCAGGGCTTTCTACAAGGAGTAGGGGCACTGGAGGCCCATGGGATTGAATGGTATCTCTGGGCTCTCCAGGCTGCATCCTCTGCTAGCACCAGGAGCCAGGACTCCATGCATCTTAACACTTCCATCCCTGGCTGTAATCCCCGGTTTCCTTGGAAAGCAGGTATGCGGGGCTGCAACTAGGGAAGGAAGCACTGGGAGCTGCCGAGCCCAGGCCCTCTGTGCCAGCACATGATAAAACGCAGAGTGCAAGGAGAGAGAGGTACCATGCAGCCCCAATTATTCTTTCACTGGCTGCAACCTGGAAGGAAGCCCTGGGACATGCCATGCAGCAGCCGCAAGCACTAGGACATGGAAGGCATGTCCTAGTGCTTCATACCCTGGACACAAACTGGCAAATCTGCTTTTTACTTATTAGCAACTGCCTATTACTGGCAACTTTTAACCATCCACTAAGGGGGTGTTAATAAGTGGAATCTACTGTAGATTCTACTGTAGAATCTACTGTTAATAAGTGGAATCTACTCTAGATGGATTTATATAAAGCACTAGGAATTCTAAAGTTGATACTGATCTTTTTCAACGTAATAAATGAAAACTCAGTAGTCACCGTCACCTCACCATATCACTGATTTCATATTACAATGATCTGTAGTCTGACACTATCTATTTGTATATAGTCTCTTCAGCGGTTCTCAAACTATGGATCGGGACCTCAAGTGGGTGGGGACCACATTTTAATGAGGTCACCAAGGCTGGCTTAGACTTCCTTGGGCCCAAAACCGAAGCCTGAGCCCCATCACCTGGGGCTGAAGCCAAAGCCCAAGCCCCACCACCTGGGGTCAAAGCTGAAGCCTAAGGGCTTCAGCCCTGGGCAGCTGGGCTTACGTTAAAAGGCCTCCTGCCTGGGGCTGAAGCCCTTGGACTTCGGCTTTGGCCCCCAGCTCAGGCTGGTGGGACTCAGGGTTTGCCCATCCCCACCCAGGGCGGCAGGCTCGGGCAGGCTTAGGCTACAGTCCCCCCTCCTGGGGTCATGTAGTAATTTTTGTTGTTGAAGGGGGTCTTGGTCCAATGAAGTTTGAGAATCCCTGGTCTACATTAAACCATCTACATTAATCCTATGGGGTTGGGCATGCCTAACTCCTCTAAGAAAAACCCAGATGCTGCAGGCAGTGGCACTTTTCAACCCAACTCAGTTCTGAAACAATAGTAGAAAGCACTACACTCATGGTAGTGCCATATTTCAGATGAAGTATAAAATGAAAGCCCTCACCATTTGTCCTTTGAAGGTTTCATGATCCCTTTTATAGGGTTAAATGTGTGCTGGGTAGTTTCTTGGCCAAACTCCGCATTAGTTAGTTACATTTTGCCTTCCAAATTTCCCCATCTTTCAAGAAAACAGCTCTTTACTTCATCCTAACCTGATGTCACTGGCTGCTCTGCTGTTAAAGTGCATTCTATTTCAGAAGGGTTGCATTTCAGTGTTCGTTTTTATACTTCATCTAATGTGCTTTGGGTACCTTTTTTTATTTAAAAGGGTACTATTGAGAAACAGCATACAAGTCTTTTTTCTAACTTTAAGAACATAAGGATGGCCATACTGGGTCAGACCAATGGTCTGTCTAGCCCAGTACCCTGTCTTCCGACAATGGCCAAAGCCAGGTGCTTCAGAGGGACTGAACAGAACAGGTAATCATCAAGTGACCCATCCCCTGGTTGTTCACTCCCAGCTTCTGGCAATCAGAGTCTAGGGCATGGGGTTGTGTCCCTGACCATCTTGGCTAATAGTAATTGATGGACCTATCATGAACTTATTTAATTCTTTTGAACCCCATTATAGTTTTGGCCTTCACAACATCCCCTGGCAATGAGTTCCACAGGTTGACTGTGCATTATGTGAAGTACTTTTTTCCTTTGGTTTGTTTTAAACCTGCTTCCTATTAATTTCATTGCATAACCCCGGGGTTCTTGTGGTACATGAAGGAGTACATAACACTTCCTTATTCATGTTCTCCACATCATTCACGATTTTATAGACCTCTTTCATATCCCTTCTTAGTTATCTCTTTTCCAAACTGAAAAATCCCAGTCTTTTTAAACTCGCCTCATACAGAAGCTGTTCCACACCCTTAATCATTTTGGATGCCCTACTCTGTACCTTTTCCAATTCTAATATGTTTTTTGAGATGGGGTGACCGAAACTGCATGCAGTAGTCATGGTTTGGGTGTACCATGGATTTATATAGTAGCATTATGATCTTTTATCTTCTTTTAATATCTACTTTCTTGAAGACAATCACCACTATTCACTAACTGTATTTAGACTAGACCACTGCTGCAATAAAAAGTTTCCTAAAACAAAATCTCCACAACAGAAGAAAAAGCCATTTAGTCAGGTATGCTCAGACTACATCTTCTGTGTGGAATTAAAATCTGTATACGATACTTGAAGTTTAATTTACTCATTCTTCAACATAATGCTCTTTTGGAAACTCTTTACTGCCAAGTTCCTTCAGCATAACTAAAACCTTTATGTTTTGGTATCTATTATGAAATGTTAAATCCAGTCATGTCTGCTAGAGATAAAATGAGCTTTTGTGGAAACAACTAAAGATTATTGGGTTTTAGTATCTGCTATACAGGAAGTTTCTGCATTGATTTCAGAAATTGCAACAAACTGGAGTCCAGCTTTAAATATTTATAGTATTTAAAAAAATCTATTTTTGTTGCAGAGCAACTTCATCAGATTATTTGGTCAGTGAACATATTGTCACACAACACAAACTTAAAACATACTGTTAAAAAAAATCAAAACTCCAAATGTGAATTTATAGTCTCAAACAGTTACACAAGAGGTCGGGTTGAGGCAGAACAGTGTGCAGTGTTCAGAATGAACTACTTGTAAAGTATTTTTTAGCAAAAAGGTTTTAAAGGGAAGAAAGTGATTTTTCACATGATCTCACTTAGAAAAAATCTGTTTCAAATTGCCCTACGTGTCCTGGCCTCCAGCCTGTTTTATTGGAAGCCTTTCCTGTACAGTTCCATAGGGGATAGGAATCTCTCTAAAAAATTGTCCTTAAAAGGATATGTTAGATGCACTCTGTATATGGCATTACATAGCTACAGAAGCTACCAGTTCTGAATATAGAAAAGCTTCTATCTATCCTTTGTATTCAAAGGCAGGTTACTGCAAAAAATTAAGAGATGTCTTTTGACTTAAGATGCTCACAGATAAAGGTGAGAAAAAAAATCAAATTCACTGAAACTTCACTGGCATGAAACAATGAATGATTTAGTCATCCCCTTATGGTATTGATATGGCATCAAGAAGGTAGCAAAATTTTCTCTAAAATTTCAAAATAAAGTCACACTGACATTGCATTCAAAACAACTTCAGCTGTACATTTTAGCAAGCAACCATTACTGAACTGCAAGTTAAACCTGTTTAATTCAGAGACCCCCAATCCCACTTCCTCAGCTTGGTTCAACCAGGACTCAAGCAAATTGTCTTTCCCGCATTCTTAATTCAAACAGTCTTATGATGCATACAATAAGCGTAAGTCATGCAGTTAACTTTTCCGTACATGTTACTAGATTCTTGGATGATGACCTCAGCAAGCTTCATATTCTTCCATTACTGACAGTTTCAGTAAAGACTTTGGGGGACTGGTCAAATGAATAGTTAAGTTATTGCAATAAATATTAAATTTCTTTTATTGGACAAGTAATTATTTTGTTAAAACTTAAGTACATATTGGTCATCTAAAGGAGTAAGGAGATCAGTATTTCAAATCAGAGTCCATAGAAGTTCAAAATGGTCAGTTCTTCAAGAGACTTTTTTTTTTTTTTTAATTAAGGAAACCTCATGACACCAAAACTAGTTTATTCAATGATTGGCTGAAGCTTTCTGGGAAAAGTCAAACTGTTTAGAAACTTAATTCTGATTGTCTGTCCTATATTGGCAACCTTAAGAACTTTACAGTCACCATTTTACTGTGTCCAACTCAAGTGTCCCTCAACAATTTCAGGAATTGTTTGATAATTCTATTAATTAATGTAGGGTGTGATACTAATAAGGTTCTTTGTACTCTTCAAATCTGTGAAGTTCCTATTTATTTCATTTCAAATGAGATTAGTCTTTGGCTCAGCACAAACATTGCCACATTGCTCTGGCCAAACAGTCGGGTGTCACAACATGAGTGTAATCACAAATATGGGTCGTCGACTCTGAACGCCAACCAGCTTTTGCTACAACTGGCTTAGTACTTTATAGTAGGTCTGGTTCATATATTAACATTTTAGTATTAAACATTTATAGGAGTACCCAAAGGCATTCAGAATTGGGGTCCCATTGTATTTAGACAGTGGCCAGCAAAAAGTGGCCATTGGATAAGTTCTCTGGAACATCTAAAAAAGACAAGGATAGACAATGGGTTGGAGTCAGAGATATCCATGCAAAGGAACATGGTGGAGATTGGCATGATTTCATTAGTTACATGTTTTGTCAAGGTGGGGTTCTTTCTAATGGAGGTAAAGTGAAGGATGAAGTGAAATGGCATGGCAGGAGCAGGGGAGTTAGTAGTAGTTGATTAACAAAAAAGGAAGGCAGCGGAGAGAGTGGTCATTTCTCATCACCTGCCAAGTTGTAGTCAGCAGGAAGATTTCTGTAAGCATAGTGGGCAGAAGTGAGTTTTAAGGAAGTATTTGAAGGGGAGTAAGGTAGTGCCTGAATCATTTTTTCCCCCCAGGAATTTCCTATACATGAGGGGCAGCATGAGAGAAAGCACAAAGGTGTACAAAGGAAAAGCTGACTGCTCCACTCAGTTTCTAGTTTTTACTGCCCATCAAAGGTTGACGTCACAATTAAAAACTCTTCTTTGCTGTGCTGCCTATGCAAAACTTGACAATGGATAGGCCACTGATATCACTTCCCATCATTCTGACCAATACAATAACTCCTCACTTAAAGTCGTCCTGGTTAAAGTTGTTACATTGCTGATCAATTAGAGAACATGCTCGTTTAAAGTTGTGCAATGCTCCTTTATAATGTTGTTTGGCAGCCACCTGCTTTGTCCACTGCTTGCAGAAAGAGCAGCCTGTTGGAGCTAGCTGGTGGGGGCTTGGAACCAGGGTGGACCGGCAGCACCCATATCAGCTCCCCGCTCCCCTAAGTTCCCTGTGTGGCAGCCGCCCAGCAGGCTATCAATTGCCGGGCAGCTCAGCTGTCCTCCCCACACTGCTGTGCTGCTCCTGCCCTCTGCCTTGGAGCTGCTCCTGGGAACCTCCTGCTTGCTGTGCGGGGGGGGGGGAAGGTGTCACAGCGCACTATTACTGAAAAATTGCTTACATTCTCACTTAACATATAATTAGAAAATAAATCAACTGGAATATAAATATTCTACTTACATTTCAGTGTACAGTATATAGAGCAGTATAAACAAGTCATCTGTATGAAATTTTAGTTTGTACTGACTTAGCTAGTGCTTTTTATGTAGCCTGTGGCAAAACTAGGCAAATACGTAGATGAGTTGATGTATCCCCTGGAAGACCTCTGGATACTCCCATGGGTATCCATATCCCTGATTGAGACCTACTGTTCTAAATCATCCCCAATTTCCAATAAAACTTTTACTACCCCTGCTCTAAGCTGACAGAAATGAGCTCTCTCGTTTACTTGGCTACAACTGCTTGAGGGGGCTGGAGTAATTAAGTCAATGGGAGAAGCTCTCCCACCAACATAGCACTGTCCATACCAGCACTTAGGTCAGTGTAGCTTACATCACTCAGAGGGGTGGCTTATTCACACCCCTGAGCAATGTAACTTATACCAACCTAAGCTGTAGTGTGTACACAGCCTAAGTATAGAAAGAGTGAAAGTGACTAGCTAGAATATTCTATGCAAGCTATGTTACTCTGACAATTCACTTGTTTAGCTACATGGACCTGTGGAAATTCACCTTAACGTCAAGTCGGAAAATATATACAAACTTTTAACGTTAGTGATGTAAATGTATATAATTAGTGCACATACTTTGGACAGTGTCAGCTAACTGCATTAACAGAATGCAAACTTAGCTATGGTTTCACTATACCACAACGATATCTATATTTTGTAACTTGTTTCTTGCTGAATCATTCTCTCCAAGAATATGCTTATAATTATGCATCACTTCTTCCTGCGCTGGGTTCACTGCACTCAAATATTGCATATTGCTACGCTTCCACTAAAGTGAATAAAAATGCTCTGGTCAATATTCCATAATCCCTATGTATCAGTTAATGCAGAGAATGCTTAGGAGTAACTGCTAATAGGGACAATAGAGACACTTACAATTAATAGAGATGAATATTAGGGACAAAATAGAGACACTTACGATTAATAGATACGAATATTAGATTTAGAGAAAATACTTTACAACCACAGAATTATTTCCACCGCAGTGCCCTATTACCAAAAAGTCTGGAGTTTAAGTATTTCAATTCCTTTCACACACGGATCCAGAGAGTTTCATAGTTCCTTGGGAAACAAACTACAGAATTGAGACAAGGAGTAATTTTTTTAGTATTAAACGTCAGTTTGATTGTGAGTAACTAGTAAATGTTTATCCATTTTAAAGAGCTGTCAGATGAAAATAATGAGACTTGATTCCAGTTATCTGATCATAAGAACATCACATCACTACGTACTCTGAAATATCTTTGGGTTTTATAAAGGAATATTGCACTTAATTTGTAATCTCTTTTACAAAGAGTTCTACTATGATGGCAGATTTAATTTATTCTCCATACAAAGGAAACAAAAAGACTTGGACTATAATTCAAACTGAAAATGTTTGAATTTTAACATTGTAATTAAGATCATTTGCATGTTTTATAGGTGTTAACATATGCATTTACCTCACACAATGGAGGGACAAACTAGACTGCAGAAATCCTACATTTTTAGATCACCTCTGCAGAAGATCTCCTATACCTTTGCACACAACTCACCCAGAGAGACAACAATATGAGCACAGTGAGGGCATGTCTACACTTACCTCCGGAGTGATCGATCCAACGGGGGTTGATTTATCGCGTCTAGGGAGGACGCAATAAATCAACCACTGAGCGCTCTCCTGTCGACTCCGGTACTCCACCTGAGCAAGAAGCGTAGCCGGAGTCAACAGGGGAGCGTCAGTCAACTTACCGCAGTGAAGACACTAAGTAGATCTAAATACGTTGACTTCAGCTATGTTATTCAAGTAGCTGAAGTTGCATAACTTAGATCGATCCCCCCCCACTAGTGAAGACTAGGCCTCAAACCTACATGCTATTCATTTTCATTACACTCCTCTAGGTGATGCTACTAGAGATGTACTGTGTGCAGCAGCACATGTGCAATCCTCTGTTGCTATAAGAAAATTAGGCAAGGCAACTGAAACAACATGGAAGCAGAAGTATATAGTGTGGGAGGAGAAGGAAAAGATATACAGAAGCACATAGTTTATTTTTTAAATAAGTAGAGCAACGATATTTGAGTTTCAGTGAAGGTGAAGAGGGGAGGAGGGAGAGGAAAGAGGGCCAACCAGTACAGCTGGAGGCACCCAAGACTCTAACCCACTCCTAAATCACTAACCCTAAAGCTTTAAAAAGAAACTCCTAAGTAGGTAACAAAAATAAAAATTGCAAGTTTAAATATTCAGAAAAAGGTCACTTGTGGGCAAAGAACTGAATTCAAGGTTGGGTTTTCCCTACAATAACTGAAGATATCACAACCTAAAAAATTCTCTGTCAGCTGTTGCAGGAGAAACAAAGTCAAACTTCTTGGCATTATTCAGCCCAAATTTTTACTTAAACTCCTTCAAGTTTTCTCCTCGGGAGAGAGGCAGAGACAATGTTCCACTCCTGCACACTTTCAAAATGGGGAAGATGTTTTATTTCCAAGCTTCTTCTAGCTACCAATCTCCAACTTAAAATTAAAACAATTCACACACACACACTCCTGCATCCTTGCACTTGCCCTTTCAAGGTCACAGCTGCAGACAGGATAACTGAAGCTTAGTACCGTTCACATGGGTCAGAAAGAATATTTTTGTGTCAATTTCCTGCTGGAGCTGATGGTTTTTGCCAAGCACAGTATGGAAAGTGGCAGCAAGACAGGAGTGGGCAAACTACGGACCGGGGACCATATTGGGCCCTTCAGACATTTTAATCTGGCCCTCAAGCTCCTACCGGCTAGCAGGGGTGGAGGCTTGTCCTGCTCCAGCACTCCAGCCAGGGAGTGGAGTCGGGGGCTTGCCCCGCTCTGCACGTGCCATGGCTCTGCATGACTCCTGGGAGCAGTGGCATGTCCCCCTTCCGGCTCCTACAAGTAGGGGCAGCCAGGGGGCTCTGTGTGGTGCCCCCGCAGCTCCCATTGGCTGGGAACCAGGGCCAATGGGAGCTGCAGGGGTGGCACCTGCGGACGGGGCAGTGTACAGAGCTGCCCAGCTGCGCCTCTGCATAGGAGCTGGAGGAGGAACATGCCACTGCTTCCGGGAACTGCATGAGGTAACCACCACCCGGAGCCTGCCCCCAGAGCCTGTACCCCAACCCCCTTCTGTGCCCCAACCTTCTGCCCCAGCCCCGATCCCCCTCCTAACCCCTTGGTCCCAGCCTGGAGAACCCTCCTGCACCCCCAACCCCTCATCCCAAGTCCCATCCCAGAGCCCACAGCCCCAGCCGGAGCCCTCACCTCCTCCCCTGGCCCCCGCACCCCAACTCCCTGTCCCAGCCCAAAGCTCCCTCCAACAGCCTGAACTCCTCATTTCTAGCCACACCTCAGAGCCCTCCCCACCCCACCCACACACACACGGACTCCTCACCCCCTCCTGCACCCCGATCTCGAATTTTGTAAGCATTCATGGCCCGCCATACAACTTCTATACCCAGATGCAGCCCTCAGGCCAAAAAGTTGGCCCACCCCTGCAGAAAGATATAGGGAACACAATACCATGCCAAATTTAGAGACACACTCCCCCCAATAAGTTCAACACACTCCCTTTGTGTCTATTCTTCCTTTCTCAGTTGTGGGGGAAAATTAGACAATCTAAAAGTATAAAAAACCCATAACTCCCAGCAAAAAGGAGAAGCAGATATAGCATCTGGATAATGGCATTTGCTGGGGTCTATCAACAAATCCTAAAAACTTAGATTAGTAAATGCCCATACACCCAGAGATCTCATGCCTTTTGGATACCGAGGATGGGGAAGAGGCTTGCTTTTTTGTTGAGGCGGGGGGTGGGGGAGAGGGGAGGAGAGATTTGAAAGAGATGGGTACATGGCCCTGGTCCAGCAAGAAAATAATTCCTCCCTTTCCCCTACGCTATCTGGCACCTTATGTTTTCCACAAGGTGGAAGCACAGACTCCTGCCAACTGCAAGCCATTTCATTTGTAATAGTACACTGAGGGGTAAGTAAAATGTCAGGCAAAGTCTGTATCTTGACTGAGGATAGTTTTATTTGGCCCCCACTTCATTACTGATACCACAGAAATACTCTGTCCAGTCTTTTGAAGGAAACACAAAATATGGAATCAATCTTTGTTCTGAGACCTTACCTACACAAAGTTGTAAACAGATTTAAATTGATACAAAGTGATTTAACTCCCTTATGTGCACTCATTTTGCTTAGAGTACTTTCTATCAGTTTAACTTAAGTCAGTAAGTAATCAACTTAAGCTAACTTGATAGAAGATACTTGTAAACTGAAACAAAAGCATCCACACAAGAGGGTTGCATGGATTTAACTAACTCCGTACAATTTTCTTGTGTAGACAAGACCTCTGAATACCTCTGCTACCACCAATTATAAAGACATCTGTTTGAATGGGGGGGAGGAATGTTTTCCATAAGAGAGGCAAAGCACCCTATTAATAATGACTAAGAGGTTAGGAACAAAAGGGAAAAGACAAGTTCTCTCAGAGTAAACATGGAGTTAGAGCTTAGTAATGCAGAAAGTAGATGGAGCTTCTGAAGGTCCAAGTTACACTTCACAAAAAAAAAATCAAATAATGCTTTAGGAGCACCAAGATGGTATTAAAAAAAATATTTTACAAACAAAACAGTAACAAATATCTTTTTAAACTGTTACAATGCCAAATGAGATACTAAAACCAAATCAAGAGACTTCTCTACCCAGCTCAGAAAACCATCAAAACAAGACTAGTATCAAAATTTAAGGAAAAAGAATGTTTGCCATGTGCATGAATATTTTTAGAAAGCATGACTGGAAAGGTGAGACAATACTGGATCACTAAAGTAAAAAAGATGGATCAAACAACTGATGAACAAAGCTCATTCTCCAAAACACAAGAAGTTTTAGGAAAGGACCACCTGGACCTTAGTAGGAGCCATTTCTTCCTGATCTTCTGGAACTTTACATGAAGGGAAGACCTACAATAGAACCTCAGAGTTATGAACCCCTCAGAAATGGAAGTTATTCATAACTGTGAAATGTTTGTAACTCTGACCAAAATGTTATGGTTGTTCTTTCAAAAGTTTACAAATGAACATTGACTTAACACAGCTTTGAAACTTTACTATGCAGAAGAAAAATGCGGCTCTTTACTTTTTAGTAGTTTATGTTTAACACAGTATGGTTCTGTATTTGCTTTTGGGGGGAGAGGGGGAAGGTCTCTGCCACTGCTGCTGTCTGATTGCATACTTCTGGTTCCAAAGGAGGTGTATGCTTGACTGGTCAGCTCGTAACTCTTATGTTCATAACTCTGAGGTTCTACTGTACTTCACACACGTAAGATTCCTCTTAGGAAAGAAGCTGTAAGTCTGGCTGCACTATAATATCTCCTGTTTGCTCTCTGCATTAAGGACAAAATTCTGAAAACAGATGCCCAGTGCTACAAAAAGGAGAAATTAACTCCATTCTAAAATCCTTTATGTTGGTGTTGAGTTAATAGACGTTACTGGGTGAAGCCACAAGCCAGAACAGAAATCAATCGTAAGTTGCATATGGAGGGAATCTTTTTGGAAAGACAATCCTATTGAAGAAAGCAGAGAAACCAGTTCGTTACTCAGATAACAAGGACTCAGCAAGGTGAAACATTTAAGTCTCTATGGAAATGGGTTCCACAGTTTTATTTACTATTTTAGTATTATGGACTGCAGTCTGACATTCATGGGGAAGTTCCTCAGTTTAAGGAAGTTGATGACAATAAGTGGAAGAAAGAACACAAAACTTCTTTACTACTCCATGTACATAACTCAACTTGTAAAATGATTTCTCTTGTAACAGCCAAGAACCTTAATCAGACAGAAAGGCATTAATTCTTCTAATTAACATGCTCAAATGTTTTATACATTTTACCGTAACCTTACTAGACAAACACAACTCTAAAAATCTAAAAGAAACTCCTTGAAATAAGCATCTGTTTAGCCAGATTCCCCAAGGTTTGTAACTAAACATAATTATGTTGGAAAGTCAATAGCTGTCAAGGAAGAAAATTATATTTTGGATGTTTTGTAAAATCCTCTATGTATTTTTGGGCTAATCTTATGTGTAAAATAAACATGCATCTAATGATTCCACTAGACTATAAATCACTATGAAACAGCATATTAGAATTTAAGTCAAGTCTGATGCTGGATTTGGTACTTTACAAACAAGTGAAACAACCAGTTATGAAGTAAGCAACATGGTTGTTGTGTTAGTAGTGTACTTTGTGTTGAAAAGATTTTTGCCTGTGCCAAAACAACTGCTCAGCTCTGAATACTATCATTTAAGATTTGATTTAAATGGAATACTAATAAAAGCATCTTTCACAGAGCAGAATAATGGAAAAGAGAGAACAACCAAATCAAAAACAACAGAAGACGACCAGTGAAACGCTGCTCAGAGGTCTAAGAATTTATAAAAGCAGCCATGCTAGTAATGTTAGAACTGTTTTAATATCAAAACATAGGTACTTTGGGAGGTAGTTTCACATACATTTTGTAAACAGATTAAAATCACTATCAAAAGGAGAAGCAATTGCTGAATTAATATTATCTGTACCATGTGTCTCTGCCATGATTGTACTACTACAGGAACATATTTTATTGTGGCTTAGGTGCCACTGGAGCATGCCTTTTTGCAGTAGGCAATGAGATGAATGTGATGGTGGCAATCCTGAAATGCTTTATTTCCCCAGGAGACTAATGGAAACTAAAACCCCAGCAGCAGTAGCTGCTGTGGCCTCACCCTCCCCAGTCCTCCTTTGTGCGTCTCTTCTACCCACCCCCTTTTGGCTGGAGCAGCAGAGGAGACAATGAGCATTCTGTGCACAGCGCCCCCACCACTGGCTGGTCTCTCCTCAGTACCCCATGATGTAATATGATTGGAATGTATTGGAGCTTTGGGCTGGAATTATTGGGAGGAGAGGGGATTTCTCATCCGTTTCCCAGACCAAAGGGTTCACTAATTAACATGGAGACAAATACCACCCAGCTGCTCCTCCACCACCTTTCATACAGTCTGTTTGTATGCAAATCTAATAGAGAAAGCTACAAAGGTGAATCAGAAATTCCATCCCCTCAGCAAGTTGCAGACTAGAAAGATAGGGGAGGGAGAGTATATGCAAGAGTAGAAAGGCCCTGTTGGGGGATGGGGCGGAGAGGTAGATAGTAGTAAATGAAGGGATAAGCATGGATGTGGTGGGGGGCACTAGCAGTGATGCAGACAGGTAGAAGGAATAAGTCGCAATGTTGGGGGAGAAAGAAGGCTCTGGCATATTACACATTGATACAAACAGACACAAACTAGGTAAGTCTGCTGCTCCTAGGAAACTCTAGGAGGAAACATTAACTTTGAAAACACCGTATTCCTCAGTGTGACAACGACTTTTACTAACTAGACGAATATGCCCTGAGTGGTCAGGCAGAGTCAGGCATTTTGTCAAGCCCTTAATTTTTGCCAGGGTTGAGCCCCGGCACCTCTGGGCTCAGCAGTTCATGGCGCCGACTACCTCTGGGCTTGTCGCATCAGTTGTGAAAATAAACAAAATTGCTTACGCCCTGGTACCTAACTGCTGGAGCCCCAGGGCTCCCTCATGACACATTACGCACCGCTCGGCGGGCAGAGGGCTCAGCAGGGGGCTGCCCGAGGCGCACCTCAGACACGCCACAAACATCAGCAAGGAGCCGGACTCCAGCCACGTAGCCCGGAGCATCCCTCGCTCTCCCCATCCCCGGGGCCGGGCGGGTCACGGCCTCGCGGAGCGCAGACCAGAGGGGCACCCGCAGCAGCCTGCTCCTGCCGGCCCGGGGCGGGCGCACCCCTCTGGCTGCCTGGCCGGTAAGGGAGCCTCGTCCTCCTTTGTCTGGCGCGCCCCACCCGGCTCCGCGGGGGGAGCCCCGCTCCAGGCGGCAGGCGAGGGCCGGGGACGGCTGCCCCGCGCCCTGCCCCGGCGGAGGGAGCGATGGGCGGCGGTCTCGTCCCCCCCAGGCGGGCCGAGCGGGCCGGGCCGGGGAGACAATGAGGGATCCTGCCCCGCGCGGGAAGAGCCCGGCGGGGAGCGGGGAGCGGGGAACCCGCCCCCGCCCGCTGGGGGGCGCCCGGCCCCACCGCCCGCGCGCGGGCCCGGCCCCTACCTTGTTCTTGACCTCGGCGGAGAGCCCGTACGAGGGGCCCTTGTTGAAGTGAGTCATGGCGGCTGCGGAGGGTCCGTGTTCCCGGCGGGTGGCGGCCGCTCCCTGCGCTCTGCTCGCCGCTCCTGGCTGGGGCTGCTGCGGGGGGGAAAGTCCGGCCCGGCCGCGGCGGAAAGTTCTAGTCCCTCCCCCGGCCGCGGCCCCGCCGCCCCCCGCGCGCAGCCCCCTCCCTCGCCGCCGCCATTGGAGCAGCGCGCGGGCCAATCCGGAGTCCGGACCGGGGGCTTGGTAGGGGCGCGGGCGGGGGCCCGCGGGAGACGCCGGCAGGCGGAGGTGGGTCGGGGACTGGGTGCAAGTGGGGAGGTGCAGCGTGGGCACCTGCTGGAGCGAGGGCAGCGCTGGGAGCAGGGGGAGGGGGCAGCGCTGGGACTGGTAACGGGATCGGTCTGCTCGGCAGCTTTGCCAAGGCTGGGGGGAAACGTCAACAGGAAAGAATCCGCAGCCGCTCAAACCTTGCAGCAGCAGCAGCAGCATTATGGAAAAATCATTTCAGTGCCCTGGAACCTTGCTGTGGAATCTGAACCGGCCACTAATTTTTAACACATGCTACATCTATCTACACACAGAGAGAGACTTATTAATCAAATCGGAAATCATAGTCTGCTGTCTGAGATCACTTGCTTTGATGAGACCCCAGAAAGACTTCAAGGGATACAAAGCTACGGGGGGGGGGGGGGGGTAATAGGAGCCTTAATTCTGTTATCTTCTGCCAGTCTCCTTGTACCTCTCACCACCATGACAAATCTTGGCTAGTTCAAAAGACTTACCAAATGTCTCATTATCCTAAGCACCCAGTTCACATCTGGAATTATGATGATTGCTATATGTCACTACCTGTATTTTGCCAGTTCTATTCTGCTAAGCCATTGCAATGTTTCACAGCTACATATGCAACTAACATTGTTGCCTGCCCACCAACTGTATGCAAAAAGAATAGAAATAATGACTAAGGACCTAAGCGGTCACAGTTCAACATCTCTATATTCATGGATTTGTGAAGAAGTGTGAAATACTACAGTCATGGGATTCATGAGTATTTCACACCCTGTCCTCTCAGGAGCAACCTGACCAAGTTCCCATCTCTGACAAGTCACCTGACTCCCCAAGTTGCCAGCCTTACTACAACCTCTCCAGCAAACAACTTCATTCCCAGCTTTCCAGTTGCTGAACCACTATAGCCCTTCTAAGTAGAAATTCCTGGCTCCCGCCCCCAGTTGCTAATAGGTCGAAAAGCCCCAATACAACGAGAGGAAAAATGTCAAAAAAACCCACAAAAGAATTAGGAAGAGTTGAAAAGGAAGAGAGTGATATTTTGCAGTTTGGGTGACATCATGCCCAAGGAGGTAAGCCCGTACTCCTGACTACAAAAACCTGGGCTTCTAACTATTAAATTAAAAGATTAATTCCACTGGCTCAACCATTGGAGGAGACTGTAGTAGGTGTGATATGCCATCCAAAATAATGGTACCAGATTAAAAGGACATAAACCATTACACAGTCACTACTAGTCACTCACAAAACCAAAATATTTTTACACTCTGTAACTATGGCATCTTGAAACTTCAGTAAGTGAATTCACAATCAAGTAAAACTTCAGAAGCAGGTAAGACAGAGGAGAAGAGGAAGAACAACTGCAATGAGATTAAGGGTATGTCTACACTACAAGAGTAGTTCGATTCAACTTAAGTCGAATTTGTGGAATCGACCTTACAAAGTCGAATTTGTGTATCCACACTAAGGACACTAATTCGACTTTGTGAGTCCACACTAACGGGGCAAGCGTCGACATTGGAAGCGGTGCACTGTGGGCAGCTATCCCACCGTTCCCGCAGTCCCTGCTGCCCATTGGAATTCTGGGTAAAGCCCCCAATGCCTGCTGGGGGAAAAAATGTGTCGAGGGTGGTCTTGGGTAACTGTCATCATTCAACCGTCACTCCTGCCCTCCCTCCCTGAAAGCGCCGGCGGGAAATCTGTTCGCGCACTTTTCTGGTCAGTGACAGCGCGGACGCCACAGCACTGCGAGCATGGAGCCCGCTGCGATCATCGCTGCACTTATGGCCGTTGTCAACTCCTCGCACCTTATCGTCCACCTTTTTCACAGTCAACTGCTGAGAAATCGGGCGAGGAGGCTCCGGCAGCACGGTGAGGACATGAAGTCTCAGAGTGGCACAGACCTCTCAGAAAGCCGCGGAGATCATGGTGGCAATGGGTCATGTTCCTGCTGTGGAACGGCGATTCTGGGCCCGGGAAACAAGCACAGACTGGTGGGACCGCATAGTGCTGCAGGTCTGGGATGAATCACAGTGGCTGCAAAACTTCAGGATGCGTAAGGGCACTTTCCTTGAACTGTGTGACTTGCTGTCCCCCGCCCTGAAGCGCAAGGACACCAGGATGCGAGCAGCCCTGACTGTGCAGAAGCAAGTGGCCATAGCCCTCTGGAAACTTGCAACGCCTGACTCGCTCGGATCTCAGCGAAACCAATATCCCCATTGTTATTGCAGCTTGCTGTGTGCTCCACAATCTCTGTGAGAGCAAGGGGGAGACCTTTATGGCAGGATGGGAGGTTGAGGCAAATCGCCTGGCTGCTGATTACGCTTAGCCAGACACCCGTGCGATTAGAAGAGCCCAGCGGGAAGCGCTGTGCATCCGGGAGGCTTTGAAACCTAGGTTCCTCAGCGAGCAGCGTGACCTGTGACTGTTCAGTTTCTTTACAGAGAAGCTGAACCTGCCCCTGTTTCTTTGCCCAGTTACTGTTGACTATCCTCTGCAGTTACATACCCCGTTCACCCCGTTTCCCCCCTTCCAACACACGTGTAAAAATAAAATACATGTTCCATTGTTACTTAACAAAGATTTCTTTATTAATGACTTTGCGTTAAAGGGTTGAAACTGGGACGCAGACTGTGCTGGGTAGGGTGTGCAGTGATGTAAAGACCGCCTCTAAACTCGAGGAATGACAGGCTCCTGCTCCTAGAGCGGTCTGCAGTGCCGGACTGGTTGTTTCAACGGAGCCTGCCATCCCTCCTTTTTGGGACTCTGTGTGCGGGGGCTATGTGACCTTGTTGCGGAGGAGGACGGATACAGATTCCCCTGCTGCGTGGCTCTGTGGTCCAGGACAAGGACCGCTGCATAAGATCTGTAACCGCCCTCCCCCGCTACAAAGTCACGTACCCCCCCACCCACACAGAACCTGGAAACCACCTCCCATACCGACCAGGGTGCCTACTGACTGCACTGTGTGTGTGACCTGCTGCTGATCCTGCCCCCGTGTCTGTACCCTGGTAAAGGTGACTGTCCTATGCAATTACCAACCCCCTTCCCCACCCTCCCTTCAAACACAGTCTTCTGTACAAAAACATGACGGAAACAGTAATTAACAGCAAAGTATTTTTAATAATCAACTAGACAGGGGATGAAACTGGGATTGGGGCTTGGGTGAGTCAGGAAGGGAAGGACTTCTCAAAATTTAGGGAATGAGAGCTTTTGGGTAATTGAGCACTCTGCTGGGGTGCGGTGACAGTTTTCACGGCCCCTGGCGCCCCTCCTTCTTGTTATTTTGGGTGAGGGGGGTATGGGACTTTGTGGCGGGGGAGGGCGGTTGCAGATACACTGCAGGGGGGCTTTGTCCTCCTGCCTGCGGTCCTGCAGAACATCCACAAGGCGCCGGAGCGTGTCCGTTTGCTCCCTCATTAGTACAAGCAGCGTTTGAGTCGCCTGCTTGTCTTCCTCACGCCACCTCTCCTCCCGTTCGCTATGTGAGCACTGGTACTGAGAGAGGTTCTCCCTCCACTGGCTCTGCTGGGCCGCCTCGGCTCGGGAGCAGCCCATAAGTTCAGCGAACATCTCGTCCCGTGTCTTTTTCTTTCGCCGCCTAATCTGCGCCAGCCTCTGTGAGGGGGATGCTGGGGCAGGTCTGGAGACAGTCGAAGCTGTGTGATGGGAAAAAGGGAGTGAATTCCTTGCAAAGATACATTTTTGCGAACTATGAACATAGTCTAGTCGGTCTCTGTGAACAAGACCATGCACAGCACCTATCTCATGAGCACTGACTCAGGACAAGTTCTAATTTTCGGCTTTCGCTTTCATTGCCTGGGGTCTTGCACTGGAGATCAGACAAGCGGGGCAGGACAGCAGAATCCGTGCAGCAGGCAGGCATGGTAAGCCATAGACTTTAGGCTGCTTAAAATTGAATGTATGGCACTGTCCTCTTGCTGCAGGCAATCCGGAAAGCATAAACTCTGCCCCTGTTCCATCTCCTCGCGGCTGTTCCCTGGGAAAGATCCCTGTATGCTGCCCCTCTGCAGCCTCCACCACGTGGCTCTAAACGGAGGCTTATTGTCATGCAAAGGAACAGTCAAGCATTCCCAATACTAACAGTACACAAATTACTCTAATTAAATGCAGGAGTCTCCGAGCGAGATCACCCTGAGCAGGATCCATAGCGAGATAGAGAGCGCATGCTGCGTGAAAGCCAGCACAAACCAGGGGCCTATGCTGCCATGCTCATGGAGGCAATGCTCCCAGAATACCTCATGAAAGCCTGGCGCGGAAAAGTGTGCTACCATGGAGCACCCAATAAGGCAGCTCTCCCCAGGAACCTCATGCGGAGGGTTTTCGATTACCTCCAGGAGAGCTTCGTGGAGATCTCCCAGGAGGATTTCTGTTCTATCCCCATATATATAGACCTCCTTTTCACATAGTTCAGATTCCTGTTACATTAATAATAAAAGTTTACATGTTTAAAGCACTTACCGACTGATCCTTCCCCTGATTCAGGGTCCGGGGTAACTGCTGGGGAGGGTTGGTAGGGGATCTCCGTGAGGGTGATGAAGAGATCCTGGCTGTCAGGGAAATCAGCGTTGTAAGCGCTGTCGACTGCCTCCTCCTCCTCATCTCCTTCCTCATCTTCCCTGTCCGCGAACATCTCCGAGGAACTGGCCGTCGACACTATCTCATCGTCGGAGTCCACGGACACTGGTGGGGCAGTTGTGGCAGACCCACCGAGAATGGCATGCAGTGCCTCGTAGAAGCGGCATGTCTGGGGCTGGGCTCCGGAGCGTCCGTTTGCCGCTTTGATTTTTTGGTAGCCTTGTCTCAGGTCCTTGATTTTCACGCGGCACTGCGTTGCATCCCGGCTGTATCCTCTGTCTGCCATGGCTTTGGAGACCTTATCGTAGGTCTTTGCATTCCGTTTTTTGGAGCGCAGCTCCGAAAGCACAGACTCATCGCCCCACACAGCGATCAGATCCAAGACTTCCCGGTCAGTCCTCTTTCTACTCTGAGATTGCATGGACTCCTCTGCTGGAGAGCTCTGCATCGTTGCCATTGCTGCTGAGCTCGCCACGATGTCCAACCAGGAAATGAGATTAAAACTGGCCAGATAGGAAAAGGAATTCAAATTTTCCCTGGGCATTTCCTGTGTGGCTGGTCAGAACATCCAAGCTCGGACTGCTGTCCAGAGCATCAACAGAGTGGTGCACTGTGGGATAGCTCCCGGAGCTACTAAGGTCGATTTCCGTCCACACATAGGCTAATTCGACATAGCCATGTCGAATTTAGTGCTACTCCCCTCGTCGGGGAGGAGTACAGAATTCGACCTCTAGGTCGAACTAATTAGCTTCCTGGTGTGGATGGGTGCACAGTTAAGTCGAATTAACGCTGCTAAATTCGACATAAACTCCTAGTGTAGACCAGGCCTAAGAAAGAATAAGAATTTGGGGCGTTTCAGAGGTGCTTATGCCCCTGCACAGACTGCTGTGCTTATGGTATTGCACGATTCAGCACACATAACATTCACTGATGTCACTCCTTATTCAGCTTAATGCAATGAGGTAAGCATTCAGCTGTTCACCCTACAATGTTAGCATTAATCAGTCACATGGCTAAATTCAGCCCACTGTGCAGAATATTTACCCCAAGAATAGACTTTGATTTCTTCTTCTTCTTAGGTATCATCTCCATTACTGGAGATGTGCAACCAGGGGAGCTCACTCTGTACAATCCTCTGCTAATCTCTTTGTGGATGAGTAGTCCTTTTGATCTACCCAGGATACCATACTGGCTATTCAAAATCTTTTTCTGCCTTGTAATTTTCTGCCATCTTCTTCACAGCTCTTAAAATCTATAGTATAAATATCAAATTAAACACATTTCAGATTTAATAAGTTAGAAACTGTCAGTCAAAAGGTGAATACTTGATGGTACGCCTTGGTGCATAAAGGTTTGCAGGATTGGGCCCAGAAGCAGTAGCCCGGGCTGAGACTTTTTTCTGTTTGATTTCTGGCAAGACAGACTGGTTTGTTTTGGATCTTGTGTTGTAAATATAGCACTATAAATAGAAATAAAGGGCCGATCCAAGTCCTGTTGACATTAATGGGAGTCTTTCAATAAAGTTTCAGCTGTAGCTGGATCAGGCCATAAGAGTCTTGGGAGACACAATGGGTAGTGAAAAAGATTTTTTTGTTGTGATGTCATGAACTAGCTTAACCTAAACCCCTGCACAACTCTATAAAGCCTCTATGAAAAACAGCCGGAGTTGTTCATAATTAAAGGAAAGCAGAACTCATCTGTGCTATTCATCAGGAAAATTACCCCTTCGGCCATCTTAGAGAGACTGTACTGTAGATGAGAAGGGAGAGAACTGAAGCATGGGGTGAGGGAAATTATGACTTAGGTCAAGGATAAGATAGGTCAGTTAATTTTTTGGACACTGATTTTGGGATGACTGGTTTTCAGGCACCTCAAGGAACAAATTACCAAAGGTTTGATTCAACACCCATTTAAGTCAGTGGAAATGTGTCCATTAACTTCAACGAAAGTTGAATTAGGACCTTCTGTAACAATGCTCCCAACCATTCTTTCTAACCTCAAAAATGGTTGCGGGAATCCATGACATTTAAAATGACATTTAAAACTTTTCTTATGAGTTGCTATGCAAATTTCATATTTAATGCATAAAAAGACAAACATTTTCATGTTGGACAATCAAATTGTAAATTCAAATTGTCCTTAATTTTGTGATCAGTAGTGTACTTATGGCTCATGCAAAAATATGGAAAACACTGTATTAAGATGCACATGCATCCGACGAAGTGGGTATTCACCCACGAAAGCTCATGCTCCAATACTTCTGTTAGTCTATAAGGTGCCACAGGACTCTTTGCTGTTTTTACTGTATTAAGAAATATTTGATCTAGATTCACCAAAATGCTCTGCTTGCTTTGCACCATTCTGGCAACACAAACCTCATAAACCTATAAATCCATCTAGAATGGTAAAAACCAGCTGGTGCACACTGGGGAATCTGGCGTATTATATATAAATCTCTTATATTTTCATCATTTGTCTACATTCTTTATTACTACGGATATTTGTATGGGGAAAGGATTTGTACAAAGTAAAAGTTATTCTCCACATCAACTCACAATCCTCTTTGTTACATCATAATTATTTCATCAGCAACTATTTGTAAAGTCATAAACAGATTCCTAACAGCAATTGGGAAGTAGCAGGTGGGCTAGTCTCTGAATGTCTGCTTTTGAAGTCCTGTGAATGACTTGTCTGAGGGTGCAGAACCAGGAGATTGGGGTAGTCTAGTGCCAGGAAACCTGGGGTGAGGAGGGGCTATGTATCTTCCTGCCCCACCCATAACCACCACAATGTTTTCTGCCCTCACAATATCTTGTGGAGGCAAGAGCAGAACCTGGCTATTTTTCTGCCCCTGTGTGCATGCGTTGGAGTGCGGAGGCTAAAGCAGATCCCAGAGGAAGGTCTGGAGTGCCTGCTGCAGTGCATAAGGGTGGACCAGCTTCTGGGGAACAGGAAGAGCTCTCCTCTCCCCCTTTTCTTTCACTCGGCCATCTGCAATGACTGAATGAGCCAGGGAGGTGTGCAGGGACTGTGCAGGGATGATACAGTGTATGCCCCCAGCTGGTTGGGAGAGGTGGATGCTCATATGACTCCTTGACCCAGCTCCATCCCACCTTGCAGCCACTGCAGGTCCTAGCGGAGACACCTGGCCCAGGAGAGGGGCAGGAGCATGTGTGCCTACTGGTGGGGTGAGGGACAGGGTACTGGCCCCTGAGTGAGGGACAGGGGGCTGTTGGCATACAGGATGCTAGTTCCTGATGGAAGGGTGAAGCACTGGGCATCAGCTGCTGAGGAACTGCCATAAGGTCAGTATTAAGACTTCTGGGATGTCCTTTCCCAGCCTGGAGCTTGCTCCTCCTCACCTCCAAGTTTCAGTAGTTCCCCTCCCTCTACCTCCCCATTCACAGCAAGCTTCTCCTCCCCCTCTGCCTTGTGCTGAACTATTACAGACTACTGGAGGCCACTTGCCAGAAGGGAGCCTGAATACCGCTTTTGATTAGTTAGCTTGTTTTTCTTTCCTTTGCCATTTTTGGGAACTATGACTACCCTGGAAGGGGTAGATTCCTGTGGGCCTTCCCTGGAGGGCAGAGTCTCCCAGGCCCTAAACCTGTGCTGATGACTACCTGGGTATGGAAGATTGGAGGCTGGGTGACTCATACTCCCCAAGGTTGGCGACGGGGAGGGAGGGGGAAGAGTTCTGGGAGGAAGACAGACTTGTAATACCCTCTTTAGAGTAGGAGCCTGGCTGAGAATGGAGTCTGGTCATATGGCTGCAGATGGACCAAGTCCCCTGATTGAAAAGTGGACTGGACCCCCAATGATTGCCTCAAGACACTTTCTGGTAGCCCACTGAGGACATTAGGCCAGACTTCTTCTCATCAGAGGC
Organism: Mauremys mutica; assembly: GCF_020497125.1. Lineage (NCBI taxonomy): Eukaryota > Metazoa > Chordata > Testudines > Geoemydidae > Mauremys > Mauremys mutica. The sequence continues at coordinate 35,273,448 of NC_059079.1, forward strand.
AGAGGGAAGGTAAGCCCGTGGTAAGTTTGAGCTTCTTCATTTGTTTTTCCATTCTTCATTTTCTTTTCTCTTGAACCTCAGAAGAGATAAGCTCCAGCAGAATCCAGCCAGAGGGCTGAGTTTCCATCCCAGATCTGTATGATGAGGGGTTTTATACAAGATGCTGTCACACCCCAAGGATGTGTGATAGAGGGAGCAAAACCATGACAAACTCCATTGAGCTCAGTAGCCTTTCTCCAGGGATGAACCAACCCCTAGCTGTAGAAAATGTTGCACAAGATATTAGTGCTCTTATTTTAGGCCCCAATCCTGCAAAGACTTATACACGTGCTTAATTTTAAGCACATGAATAAACCTATTGAACTCAATGCAGGATTGGGGCTGTGGTTCTGTCCCCAACAAATTTTGAGATTAGTTGCCAGTCAATAAGAATAAATAAATGTTAGTATGCAGCAATATAATAAGCATAAAACTATTTAGGATAAAATCTTTACAAAATAATCAGACATGAAGCTTTATAGTACCAGAACCCATGCTTTCACGTGGTTACTTAATTTATCTGAACTCATTTTGAAAATGTCTTTAATATTTCTCCAGACAAGTCTGTATAATTTCTAGTGATGTGTTATCTAAAGATCTGTTAAAACTTTCCATGCACATAATTTAGTATAACCTGATAATTAGTTTCACAGTTCCTTGGTGCCTACAGTGCTCAGCAATAAATGCCCTCCATGCCATAATTAAAGATGCCCTACTGTGTGTATGATGCTATATCTCTCTGAACTACTTTAACAGATTTCTCTCATCTTCTCATCCCATAAGAGTTTCTCTTGCCTTGTAGAACAATTATTAATGCTATAAAGTGTTTGTATCACACTCATCTTTCTAGCAGATTGTAGAAGATAGATTTTCTTGGTAGTCATGAATACCTCATAAAATAGACATCATGATATTTACTAGCATTTCAAAATTATCAGCAAGAAAACCTAAGCAAAAAAGACACCGTACACTGAAATACGCAGGGCCAAATTCAGACTCAAATTCAGCCTGACTTTGTAACTACCTTCAATGGCATTGCACTCACACTATGTGAGTGAATTCCTGCACATGGGGCCTATTTGTGCTCTATTGAAGACAATGGCAAAGTTCACATAGACTTTGGTGTAGGATTAGGCCCATGATAGGACAATAGAATAATAAAATACAAATTAAGGTCCCTATTTAGGAAGGATGTATGGTCTTCACTGTTTTTTCTGAATTGGGCATAAGGCCTTGATCCAACAAAGATTTACCTATGTGCACACGAGTAAATCAATTGATTTATTGGAATTATTCATGTATGTAAGTCTTGCAGGAATGAGGCCTAAGTGAAAATAAAACTACATTTACCCCAAACTTGAAAGACTTACCTACATCAGCATTCACAGTTCAGTGCTTTGTTTGTTTTCTCCCTGCCATTGATTCCAGTAGATAAGATGTTTGTCCTGATTTCTCTTACTTCCTGCATGGTTGATGGAAAATGGTAGCTTTCATGGATAAATAAGTCATCATTCTTTTTAACTGTTTTTAATGTAAAAAGACAATTTATGGCACAAGTCTAGTTTATTCTTAAATTATGAGACAACAGTTGCCTTCCTTTGAAAGATGATACTGTAGCTACATATCCACTAGCAGCAATGTAACCAGAGCTGGCACAGTGGGTGCCAGAGTGGTTTCAGTCAATCAAAAAGGAAAAAACAAAATAACAAATGCAGAAACACACATGCACAGACAATCTGACTCAAAAGTAGGGAACCGTTCAGACTGATTGTGTTAAGAGTACATGAAAACTGACAGAGTGAGTCCCTTTCTTCTTAGTTATTTTTAATAAGACAAAACCAATAAACAGGGGAAAAATAGTAATAGCTTAGATTTTATCATTTGTAACATAATCAAAATCTGTCTAAAATGTTTCTTTAAAAAAAAACCAACAACCTCTGCTCCCTCAAAATGTAATAATCATAGTGAACAGGTTCATGAGTTTGCCCCAGAAGGATAGTTCTCCGAAGGTCGGTGTGCAATGGGAACCATCACATTATAAACTTAGGAACAACAAACTAAAAGGAAGAGAAGCTACTTAAAAGTCCAAAGGAGTTAGTTTTGCTCTCTTCAGAAAAAGAGAAACATTTAAGGACCTAGACGTGCTGCATAGCATACTTCATGGTTCGCTTGCCCCATCATACTTCTTTTTTGGTTAATCTAACTCCTCTTCTAGAAAATTAAAGGGTGAGAAGAAGCTGTAAATAATTACTTTGAATCCCTTTAAAAGAGAGAGGGAAAATATTTTTTCCAAGAGACCACAGACACTCAGCATATTCAATATAGTTCTGAAAAGACAATAATGCCATCCATTGATGAGGTTTTGTCATTAGGAAGGGCTAAAAATCCATATTCTTTTGGATTCAGTCTAATTATTTTTATTTGGCTCAAGCCAATGAAATAAATTCAGTGAAGGAGATATAGGTGTAATATGAATGGATGCTCTTATCTGTGTGCCATAAGTAACATCCAATAGGTATAAAATACAGTTGTTGGGACGTGAAATCTTCCAGCTTTGTTTTCATGGAGGACACAAAAAGAGGAATGTCAGACATGAGCGGAATAGAACCTAGTTTTCAGACCTAAAATCTCCAACCTCAGAAATCAGATTAAAAGGTCAGATCAGTTCATCTGTGCTGAATAAAATGGAATCTAGCCTGCTCAAGTGTCAAAAAGAAAAGGCTGTAACAAGACAGACACATCACAGAGGTTAAAAAAAAAGTCTTGATTTAAGCAATAATTGTTGATACACTTATTTTCTGGGGGGGATTAACTGCCAGGAAGTATGTGATGGAGGTCGTTACAGCTGTTAAAAAGTGTGACAATGTAAAAATCTACATAACTAGCAGATCTGCACATTCTTCTAAATAAGTCGTTTCTGTTAACTGGAAAAGAGCAGTACAGTAATCCACTGGAAAGCAGGACTTCATTCTTAAAATTCCATTCGGGTTGTAATTCCAAAGTGATTGTAGGAGCTTTTAAGTAGATGTTCTGTACAAATGCACATATCCTTAATTAGACATAGGGCCTGAGCCTGCTCTCATGGAAATTAATAGAATTGTTGCCATTGATTGCAATAGGAGCAGGCTCATGGTGTCGTCACTTGACCCTAATTAACCTCACACTGAGAAGGCAAAAATTATAATTAATTATTTTTTAAAATGTATTTACCGCTGTGATTACATGACTGTGACAAACAATCCTGGATTTGAACTGGAATGAGTATATCATAAAATAGAAATATATGGTCTGGAACAAATGTAGCCAGGATGACGTTAGCATTTGCTTTGTCTCTTTTCACAGGCTGTTCGTAAAGTACACCAGGGGTAGGCAACCTATGGCATGGGTGCCGAAGGCGGCACGCGAGCTGATTTTCAGTGGCACTCACACTGCCCGGGTCTTGGCCACCAGTCCGGGGAGCTCTGCATTTTAATTTAATTTTAAAAGAAGCTTCTTAAACATTTTAAAAACCTTATTTACTTTACATACAACAATAGTTTAGTGATATATTATAGACTTATAGAAAGAGACCTTCTAAAAACGCTAAAATGCATTACTGGCACGCGAAACCTTAAATTAGAGTGAATAAATGAAGATTCGGCACACCACTTCTGAAAGGTTGTCGACCCCTGGTTTACACATTTGGAATTTCTAAAGCCATAGGATACTCTTATCTTTCATTTTGATATCAAAGCCACTTAACTAACTTTCAAAGATTCAATTTCATTGCTAAGACTAAAATTAGAGTTAATTATTTAGGCTATGTAGCCTATACAAATTGCAGTTATTTTAAATTGTTTAATTGTTGTATGTTTCTAATATTGACTAGACTGTATCTAAAAGCAATAATAAAGTACATGTGCTTTTTTTCTGATGAGAATGTAATGGTCTGGAAGGTGCCTCATAGTGCCTGTTTATCCACAGATCAGTTGTTTCCCCACTCAGCCCTGTTCTGAAGAGTCTACTCTAAGGGTGGAGGCAGTTTAGGTTCCATGGCTTCTACAGTCATTGGCATCTTACATTTGCTGAGTCTGCAAAAAAGGTTCATTTGTTGCCTAATGTAGTGGTAGTTCTGTTGTATCACTAGCTCTTCAGTAGGAAATGGACTGAGGCTACTACATGGTCCATCACAGTCAAGACTGAAAAGAAATTGGACACCAGTCAGCTGAAACATCTCCAAATGATGGAAGACATTAAAAGGTACAAATTAAAATCAAAGGAAGAGATCCATGTTCTAACTAAACAGGTCCCGCACACTCAATGGTCCGTCCCACAGTGCTCCCTACAGTGATATGGTCATCTGCTCCAAATGCCTACCAACTACCCTGTGAGAATCATCTTTGATTTTGACCCACTTAACGCAGGCTGGAAAAGAGCATCTCCCTCTCCTGCCACCTCAGAAGAGCTAAAACACAATTGGATGGCATCAAAATCTATATGTCCCTCACAGGCATTCTACCTCATAAAGTGCCAGATTTGATTTGTCTCAGGACAGACATCACAGAGGTACATAACAGGTTTGATGGTTTCTCTGTTGTCCAATTGACAGCATAACATAAGCTACCAAAGGCCGTCAGATAGTAATAACTTCTAGTCAGCACCAAACTGAGCTTGATTTGAACAGGTGATTTAGGCCCAGTTCAGGAAAGCATCCCTGTTCAGGAAAGCAATTAAGCACATGCTTAGGTCCCACTGAAGTCACTGAAACTTAAGCCCAGGCTTAAAGTTAAGCATGTGTATCACTCTGTGACTGCCTCCTTTAAGATGGAGTGGGGTCCAGAGCATCTGTGGCTGGTCAGCTGTCTCCCAGTTGGGCTTAAGAGAAGGCACCTGGGCCATATAAAGGGGCTGCCTGTGAACAGAGCGTGAGAGAGTCAAGTAAGGCAGTTGAGATACTTGAGAACAGCTGTGAGAAAAGAGTAGCTGCAGGAGTCCTGAAGGACAACAGTAACTGTGAGCTGCTTGTGATGAGTTCTGAGGGAAACTGATGGGAGAATAGGCTAGAGCTGGGGAATGGCTTGTGGGAGCTTGCAGGAAGGCTTGTGTAGATGCCTTTAAAAATGAGGGGAAGAACCAGCATGGTCAGTGTAAGCATAGCCCAGAAAATGGGGGTTGATTCTGTAGGGTGCGTCCCCAGGCCAGGGGTAGGACTTACAGGCAAGAAGGCTGGGGGTGCGATGCTGCAGAGAGTCCTCTTGTGGGAGATCTGACATGGGGCTTCAGGAGACAGCTCATGGGAGAGAAGTGACTCCTGGAACTCTCTGATAGATGGATTGGAGAGTGTGGCCCTGGGACAGAATAGTTAATAACTCTTGGGTGGGTGGCCTGAGAATGGTAACCTTTGAATGAGATTGAAGAGCTGCTGCTGCATTGTAACTTTGTTTTACTTTAGTGTTTTGGAAAGAACTGTTTTTACCATGAGGGATTTGTGGACTGTGACCATCTATGCAAATAAAAGGGTTTGAATTTACTGCTGAGACATGCAATATTCCTTTGTACAGGCTGATGAAGAGGAAACTGAGGCAGGTCATGTTTGTGTCGCTGAGATTGGCTGCAGAAGAATGCCTATGTCAGGGTTTCCTTGAAACAATGTGCATAAGTGCTATTCTGAATCAGGGCCTTAGAAGGAAGATTCTCATATCCCATCACAAATCCCTCAAGCAATACAATTCCCAACTCCACCCCCCCCATTAATAGGTAATTCAATATCCGAGATTTAAGTTTAACAAGTGATGTTTTGTAATTGGATGCAAACCATTCAGATGGGATCAAAGTTATGTCATATAGATAATTATCTCATCTTTAAATTGGATATCAAGTGTAGAATAATTCTATAAAGAAATCATAATTCCTTATAGCTGCCACTTAAAATCAGCAAATCAGTTCTGTGATGGTCTAAATTACAGGAGGTTGAAAGATGTTGAGAATAGAGGGATGTTCTCTGATCACATTTAAGCCTTCTCTGCACCTGTTTACTGAAAGCACATTACTTTTGGTTAAGAAACTTAAAATGGGTGTCTAGTTACTCTGCATTGTAAATTGCGTAAAGAAAGGTGTAATGCTAGTGAAAAGGGAGCTACATGTGAAAAATACTATTAGGATTAGGAAAGAAACCACATTTTTTTTCTTTTTCCTTGGCTTGCCAATAAAAATAGCCTGCCTTGTATTGATTTAAAAGGGACTTACCTCACTTAAAGATGGCATTCAAAAAACTCTGCTGGAAACTTTCTAGTAAATACTCGTTTAATGTTTTGAATTCTTATTCCTTTTTTTTTCTCCTGTGTTGGTCTTGAGGAGATGAAGGTATTTCAACAATACAGGAGTGAATGCACAAGAGATGAAATTAACACAGTGGTCTTATGTGAGATTGAACTGGTGCATAGGACAAAAAGCTGAATTTCACCCCTGGAGAGTGAATGGATGAGATGTAGTAGCATTTGCCTCTGACTCAGTCAGGTTTGCTACAGTCCTGCTGGAAATCCTATACAGTACAAATTCAGGTATTCAGATCTCAAGAGAGATTGAGTCTGTTTGGATAAATACATTTTCAGATAATCAACAGAATTTTCAATTTATGTAACAGACATTGGAGGGCATGATCCAAATTTGGATCACGGAGACTTAGGAATAATTGATCTGATACTTTAGGTTACAGTGTAGTACAGAATCCTGAGTGATTTAACTACTGTATCTCAGTTTGCTTATCTTGCAACTATTGTGCTTGTGTTCAGTCCCGAGTTACCAGAAAAGTACAACTGGCAACATTGTGATTGCATTGTTTTTCACTCTTTATTCATTTAGGGGTAGATTTCAAAAAAAGATAGGTGCCTAAAGATACAGATAGGCACATTGAGTGGGATCCACAAATGGGACGTAGGTGTTGCAGTGCTGAGCATCTTGGCACTTAAAAAATCCAGGAACACACGGCAATCCACAAAGCCAAGTTAGGTGCCTAGACTCCCTATACAATGAATGAGGAGAGGTAGGCATCTAAGATGGTGATTCACAAAAGTTGGCAAGCTAGACATGTAGCCACCTAACCTAGCCAATGGGAGATGCTGATAAGAGGAATAGGCTCCTAAATCCAGTTTGCAGGGAGTTGCCTAGCTCTGCTTAGTGATCCACAAACAGGAACTAGCCACCTAGAGTCAGATGGCTTAGGTGCCTAAAGTGTTTCTTGTGGGAATGAATTGGATGCCTGCCTTGCTCCACACAAAATGGCTGGAGGAGGCGGTGGTGTTGCTCCTCATCTTACAACTTTTTGCCCAGTGGTTACAGGACTCATCTGGGCATAGGTGACCCAGGGTGAATTGCCTCCCTCTCCCACCCTGCTCTGTCAGAGGGGAAGAGAGGATTTAATTAGGGATCTACTGCCTCTGAGTTTTCCAGTCACTGAGCTATGGGATATTCTGATCCAGGACTCCTTCAATCTCTTCTGTTGAAGCTGTTGCATGCTGGATAAATAAAGAGTGGTTGTAGCAGGAGGACTAGACTTGGGGCCTCTGACCTCCCAAGTGGGTGCTTTCACCATTAGACTACAGAGTCAGTCTCTCTCTGGATTGTGGGACTGGCTGAGAGTGAGGCTGTCTTTGTGTTTCTATTTGTGTTTGTCTTGTTTTGTTAACTGGTGTTTCTCTCCTGTTTTTCTTTGCCGGGGGGTGCGGGGGAATGTGTGGAGCTTCTTCATGGTGTCCACTTCAGGTGGGTTTAGCGTTTTGCAAGCATGGGGTTCAGTGTGTGCCTGCTGTCTCTCGAGCTGTGGAGGATGTGTTGCTGAATGTAAGCAAAGTTATTGGCTGTGCTAATATAAAATCTGACTCTCAAATAAGCAAATCTATAGTGATTATTTTTCCTGGCCCAGGAGCAGTTTGTGAATTGTTTGGTACAGAAGGGGCTCTGGGGCAAGGAGTTTTCTGTTCCAGTTTTACCCTTGTTTACTTCTGCTACTGAAAGGGGTCTTTTCCAATGCCCCCCTTCACAATGAGACACACGTCTGCTCTCTCATGTTATGAGAAGGCAGTTTCTGCTGTTCAGGGATGATTCATTAAGCGGCAAGAACCCAAATGTGAGGCATGTTATGTCATTCTGGTGCCAGGTTGACATGATTTTCAATAACCCTGAACAGGCCTTGAAACTGGAGTTAAAGGACCACATGGATGGGGTGGATCATACAGTGTTTGCTAGCTCTGAAAACCTTAAATATTTTTTGTGTGGTGATCCTGGTCACTTGAGGGGTTTCTGCCCATGTACTACTGGCTCTGGGGTATCTGGTAAGAATGTGGGATCCCAGGGTAGGAGGCTGGGACATCAAGGGGACCAGCAGGAGACAGAGCCTACATCTGCACTGCCAAACTCTATCCTTGCCCCTTGCCTTATGTTGTCTGCCATTATCCAGGGAGCAGCACTCCCAGAGGATGCCTCTGTTGTGACCCCGTCACTTGTGCCTGGACAGAAGCAAGTACTGGAGGCTGAGGAGCACTTCTTTGTAGAGCAAGCAGAAGCAGGTTCTAGAGAACACACAGATGAGATGGATTTATGGAGAAAAATTAGTGGGTGCTCAGCTCCCACCATTCACAGCTGTTTGGTAGCACCCTCAATCAGCTAATCAAGGGCACTGCCAAACAGCTGTTTGGTGGCTTGGGAGGGGTTTGGGACAGGGTGGAGACCAGCCAGTGGAAAGTTGGCGGAGGCCTCAGTGAGGGGGCAGACTGGGAAGCGGAGCAAGGGTGGGGCCTTGGGGGAAGGGGTGGAGTGGGAGTGGGGCCTCAGAGTGAGGGTGGAGCACCTCTTTGGGAAAGTAAAAGTTGGTGCCTATAGGCTTCCCTGTGGCTTTTTTCCAAAGTATTTCCACTTTCCATTGTTTCTCTCTGCTCTTTGGCTCTCTCCTTCTAGTCTCTATGATGCTGATCAACTTCTAAATATAATGGATGCCAGGATGGTCATAAAAGGGCACAACTCTTTGAATTTCTCAGTCAAAAATGGGCTGCAGTTATCCTTTTGCAAAAGACTCACTCAGTCCATGATAATCAGGGGAACTGGCTGAGGGAAGGGGAAGCTTTTTTGAGACATGGCTCCAGTGTCACTGCAGGGGTAGCTGTTCTCTTTTTCCAGGGTGTAGGGGCACAGATCCTTTCTGAAGGAAACTGTACAGGGCTGGCTCCTCCAGGTGGAGACACATGTTGGGACTGTTTTCCTTCCCCCCCGCCCCCAATCTTTTTACTGTGTGTGCCTCCCACCCTGGGGTGAGACCATGTCTCCTTTTTGTAGACACTTGCCTATGTCATGCTTAGCTGTGACCCTGATATTACTGTTCTGGTAGGGGATTTCAGTTACACTGTAAATTATGTTTTAGATGGGAACCATGAGGAGCCACACTCTCAGTCAGCCAGGGAACTGTATTGTCTCCTGCAGACCTTTGGGATAGTAGATGTTTGGAGGTTCTCTCATCCCACTGTTAGGCAGGACTCTTGGCTAAAGGTTACTCACAACCATAACTCCAGGTCTAGACTGGGTTGCTTTTATACCATGAAGGCCAGTGTGAATATGTTTGTTCAGTTCTCCACGTCTCCCACTCGCTTGTCTTATCATCAGTGTCTCTCCCTCTTCCTGCCTGTGTTTCCCACTGGCACTTAATACCAAATTGTTTCAGGACCTGAATTTCATGTAGATGTTTGCTGTGTTTTGGGAGTGTTGGCATCAGCAAAAACTGCTGTATAAGTCCTTGAGACAGTGGTGAGATGTCAGAAATGTCCAGATCAAACTGTTCTGCCAGAAGTACAGGCTGCCATGCAGTCCTTGCATCAAGCCCTGAGTACCCTGGAATGAGACATCTTGGGCCTTCTTGGCAATCTTGATGTGGGAAACTTGGTGCAGATTCACAAAGCCTTAACTGAGAAGTACTGGCTCCTGAGGTGCTTGTTGGAAGAGAAGGTACAAGGAGCCCTGGTTTGGGCCTGTTTTACTCAGCTGCATTAAACTGATGCTCCTAAAAGGTTCTTTTTTGGGTTGGAGAAGACTATGGATCATTGACAGATTTTTTTTTCCACCTCCAGCTGCTGGATGGTCATCTGACAGCTGACCCTGCTGAGATCCAGAAAGCAGCTGTTTCCTTGTACAGTATTCTGTATTTGCCTGAAACCTGTGATGTGCTGGTAATGGAGGAGCTGCAGGTTACCCATCTGACTGATGAGGAAAAGTGGTGTGTGACCACCCGCTGTCATTGCAGGAGTTCTCTGTTGCAGTTCAGCAGCTCTCTGCAAGCAAGACCTCAACTACTGATATGCTGCCATCTGAATTCTATAAGCATCTCTGGCATCTTATCAGACATGACTTCTTTCTAGTGGTGCTGGAGTGTATCAAGGAGAATGAACTGCCTCAGTAACTGCAGGGCAGGTATCATCCTGCTGCACAAAAAAGGGGACCTCTGTGGGTATGTCTTCACTACGAAATTAAGTCAATTTAATAGAAATTGATTTTTTTTATAAATCGATTTGATACAGTCGATTATGTGTATCCCCCACTAAGCGCATTAAGTCAGCAGTGTGCATCCACAGTACCGAGGCTAGCTTTGACATTTGGAGCGTTGCACTGTGGGTAGCTATCCCACAGTTCCCGCAGTCTCCACTGCCCATTGGAATTCTGGGTTGAGCTCCCAATGCCTGATGGGTCAAAAAAATTGTCACAGGTGGCTCTGGGTACATGTCATCAGGCCCCCCTCCCTCCCTCCGTGAAAGCAACGGCAAAACATCATTTCTCGCCTTTTTTCCTGGGTTATCAGTGCAGACGACATACCATGGCAAGCATGGAGCCTGCTCAGCTCACTGTCACCATATGTCTCCTGGGTGCTGCTGGCAGACGCGGTACTGCAGTGCTACACAGCAGCAGCTCCTTGCCTTTGCAAGTTAGCAAAGACAGTTAGCAGCCGTATTGTACTGTCTGCTGCTGTCTCCTGGTTCCTCCTGGCCAGCCTCAGTGAAGTCGGTTGGGGGCGCCTGGGCAGACATGGGAGTGACTCCAGGTCATTCCCTTCTCTAAATTTCATCTAATGGAGATTCAGTCCTGCCTGGAATATCAGGCAAGCCTACCAAAGAACCAGAGAGGCAAACGGCTGCTCCAGGTCAGAGCCCCAGACATGCCACTTCTATGATGAGCTACATGCCATTCTAGGGGGTGCCCCTATAACTACTCCACCCCTGTGCTTCCCTCCTCCCCCACCCCTCCCGGGCTACGTTGGCAGTTATCCCCCAATTTGTGTGATGAATTAGTAAAGAATGCATGAATTTGAAACATGACTTTATTGCCTCTGCAAGCGGAGATCAAACGGGGGAGGGAAGGGCGGTTGGCTTACAGGGAAATAGAGTGAACCACCATTCTGCACTTGCTCAGCCTATAGTTGAACTGCTCTTTACAACTGTCCAGGCTTCATGAGCCATGGGAGCAAGGGGTAGGTGTGACCACGGGGTGCTGCTGACTGGGAAAGCAGCCTGAGGCAGAAGCCTCCAGCTGGCATGATATGCCAGGCAGGACTGAATCTCCATTAGATGAAGCTTAAAGAAGAGAATGACCTGGAGTCATTCCCATTTTTGTCCAGGTGCCCCAGACCGATCTCACCGAGGCCGGTCAGGAGCACCCATGTCTGCCCAGGTGCCCCTGACCAACCTAACCAAGGTCGGCCAGGAGCACCCACGGGACGATGATGACGGTTAGCAGTTGTATTTTACCATCTGCTGTCCGCGGGCAGGGCAAGGCAAGGCAAGGCAAGGCGATGGGGGAGGGATAGCTCAGTAGTTTGAGCATTGGCCTGCTAAACCCAGGGTTGTGAGTTCAATCATTGTGGGGGCCATTTAGGGGATCTGGGGCAAAAATCTGTCTGGGGACTGGTCCTGCTTTGAGCAGGGGGTTGGACTAGATGACCTCCTGAGGTCCCTTCCAACCCTGATATTCTATGATGCTGCTGTGTAGCACTGCAGTACTGTGTCTGCCAGCAGCACCCAGGAGACATATGGTGACAGTGAGCTGAGCAGGCTCCATGCTTGCCATGGTATGTCATCTGCACTGGTAACCTGGGAAGAAACAATTTTTTGCCGTTGCTTTCACAGAGGAAGGAATGGAGGTAGGGGGGCCTGACGACATGTACCCAGAACCACCCACAACAATGTTTTTGCTTCATGAGGCATTGGGAGCGCAACCCAGAATTCCAATGGGCAGCAAAGACTGCAGGAACAGTACAGTAAGCCAACCCTGTAAGCCATGTCGTCAGTCGCCCCTCCCTCAGTGAGAGCAATGGCTGAGAATTATTTTGTGCCTTTTTTCCACACAGACGCCATACCACGGCAAGCATGGAGTCCGCTCAGATTGCCACGGCAGTTATGAGCATGTAAACACCATGCTCATTATCTTGCAGTGTATGCAGCATCAGAACCTGCAAAAGCAGGCGAGGAGGCGACGACAACGCGGTGATGAGAGTGGTGAGGATATGGACACAGACTTCTCTCAAAGCACGGTCCCCAGCAATTTGGTCATCCTGGTGGCAATGGAGCAGGCTGATGCCATGGAATGCCAATTCTGGGCCCAGGAAAAAAGCACAGACTGGTGGGACCACATAGTGTTGCAGGTCTGGGATGATTCACAGTGGCTGCGAAACTTTCGCATGCATAAGGGCACTTTCATGGAACTTTGTGACTTACTTTCCCCTGCCCTGAAACGCCAGAATACCAAGATGAAAGCAGCCCTCACAGTTCACAAACAAGTGGCGATAGCCCTCTGGAAGCTTGCAACGCCAGAAGCTACTGGTCAGTTGGGAATCAATTTGGAGTGAGCAAATCTACTGTGGGGGCTGCTGTGATCCAAGTAGCCAATGTGATCACTGAGCTGCTGCTATCAAGGGTAGTGACTCTGGGATATGTGCAGGTCATAGTGGATGGCTTTGCTGCAATGGGATTCCCTAACTGTGGTGGGGTGACAGAAGGAACACATATCCCTATCTTGGGACCGGACCACCAAGGCAGCCAGTACATAAACCAAAAGAGGTACTTTTCAATGGTGCTGCAAGCACTGGTGGATCACAAGGTGTCACGGAGTGTGGGGGAGTCTGGCCCTGCACCCATCTTCCTGGAACTCACAGTGACTCTCAGCCAGCCAGTAAAATGGAAGGTTTAATGGACAACAGGAACACAGATACAGCAGGACTCGTGTTCAGAGCCAGGACCCCTCAATCTGGCCTTTCTGGGGGTTCAGGGTGTCTGGATTCCAACATAGGATCCCCTGAAGTTCCCCCCACCCAGCCACTAGCTGCCTGTCCCAACCCTCTCCACTCATCGCTCTCCTTTGTCTCCCTTCCCGGGCAAAGGTTTTGACCTCCCCTCCCCCGTGCCTAGCTCAGGTTACAGCTGCATACCTGAGTTTCACCTAAAATCCTCCCTGCAACTCTCCCCACCCCCACACAGACAATCCCTACTGCATCACATCTCTCCCCCCTTTGAGACTGAACTGAGCGGGGTCACTCTGTCCAGTGACCCGGGGAAGTTCAGGGCCCCCTCTCCGGGACAGCGCGTCCGCTATCAGGTTGGCACTTCCCTTCACGTGGACCTCGTCCATGTCATAATCCTGCAGGAGCAGGCTCCACCTCAGGAGCTTGGCATTGGCTCCTTTCATCTGGTGCAGCCAGGTCAGGGGAGAGTGGTCGGTGTACACGGTGAAGTGGCGCCCAAAGAGATAGGGCTCCAGTTTCTTAAGGGCCTACACCATGGCCAGGCATTCCTTCTCGATGGCCGCGTAGTTCCGCTCCTGGGGGAGCAACTTCTTGCTCAGGTACATGATGGGGTGTCTCTCCCCCTTCTCATCCTCCTGCATCAACACCGCCCCCAGCCCCGTGTCCGAGGCGTCGGTGAACACCATAAAGGGTTTATCAAAGTCTGGGTTTGCCAGAACTGGGCCACTGACCAGAGCCTCCTTCAGCTCCTGGAGAGCCTCCTGGCACTGCTCAGTCCAGACCACCTTGTCTGGCTTCCCCTTCTTGCACAGCTCAGTGATGGGGCCGGCTATGGCGCTAAAGTGGGGCACGAACCTTCGATAGTACCCCGCCATCCCAATAAAGGCCTGGACCTGCTTTTTGGTTTGGGGAGCAGGCCAGTCTCTGATCACCTCCACCTTGGCTGGTTCCGGCTTTAGGCAGCCGCTCCCCACCCGATGGCCCAGGTAAGATACTTCAGCCATCCCCACCTTGCACTTCTCAGCCTTTATGGTTAACCCAGCCTCCCGGAGTCGGTCCAGCACTTGTCTAACCTGGGACACATGGTCCTCCCAGGTCTGGCTGAAGACGCAGATGTCGTCAATATTCGCCACGGCAAAACTCTCCATCCCCCTCAGTAGCTGATCCACCAGGTGCTGGAAGGTGGCCGGCGCTCCCTTGAGGCTGAAGGGCAGGGTCAGAAACTCGTAGAGCCCCAGAGGGGAAATGAAGGCCGATTTCAACCTGGCATCTGCGCCCAGCGGCACTTGCCAGTAGCCCTTTGTAAGATCCATGGTGGTGAGGTACCGAGTGCCTCCCAGCTTGTCCAGGAGCTCGTCAGGCCTGGGCATGGGGTAGGCATCAGATACGGTGATGGCATTGAGATTTCGATAGTCCACACAGAACCGGATGGACCCGTCCTTCTTGGGGACCAGCACCACTGGGGAGGCCCAAGGACTGGAAGATGGCTGGATCACCCCCAAGGCCAACATGTCCCTGACCTCTCTTTCTAGGTCCTGGGCAGTTTTCCCGGTGACCCGAAAAGGGGAGCATCTTATAGGAGGGTGTGACCCAGTCTCCACTCGGTGGACAGTCAAATTAGTGCGCCCAGGCTGGTTGGAAAACAGCTGTCGGTACAGATGCAGCACCCCTCTGATCTCAGCATGCTGGGCCGGGGTCAGCTGATCAGAGAGGGGAATCGCCTCCAGGGGGAAACCAGCTTTTGTCCCTGGGAATAGATCTACTAAAGGGTCATCCCCCGGCTCCTCCCAATGTCCACACACGGCCAACACCATATTCCCCCGGTCATAATATGGCTTCATCATATTCACATGGTACACCCGGTGGTGGTGCGCCCAGCTCGACAGCTCCACCACATAATTTACCTCATTTAGCTGCTTGACAACCTTGAAGGGCCCCTCCCAGGCAGCCTGGAGTTTGTTCTTTCTCACGGGGATGAGAACCATCACCTGGTCCCCGGTGGCGAAGGTGCAGGCCCGTGCCGTACGGTCATACCAGACCTTCTGCTTCCTCTGGGCTCGGGCCAGATTCTCCCTGGCCAGGCCCATGAGTTCGGCAAGTCTTTCCCGGAAGGCCAGGACATACTCCACCACCGACTCTCCATCGGGAGCGGCCTTCCCCTCCCATTCGTCTCTCATCAGGTCCAGGGGCCCCCTTACCTGCCTTCCATATAACAGTTCGAAAGGCGAGAACCCAGTTGATTCCTGGGGTACCTCCCGGTACGCAAACAGCAGGTGAGGTAAATGCTTGTCCCAGTCCTGTGGGTGCTGGTGCATAAATGTTTTTAGCATCATCTTTAGCGTCCCGTTGAACCTCTCCACCAGCCCGTTGGTCTGGGGGCGATACGCTGAGGCCCAGCTGGGTCGGACCCCACATTTCTCCCACAGGGACTGGAGCAGTTTTGACATAAAGTTAGACCCCTGGTCCGTTAAGACTTCCTTGGGGAACCCCACCCGGCTGAAAATGGTCAGCAGCGCATCCGCCACGGTGTCTGCTTCGGTAGAGGACAAGGCCACCGCCTCGGGGTAGCGAGTGGCGAAATCTACCACCACCAGGATGTGTTTCTTCCCTGACCGGGTCGCCTTGCTAAGAGGTCCCACCATGTCTATGGCCACCTTCTGGAAAGGTTCTTCTATGATGGGCAAAGGCCTCAGAGCCGCTTTCCCCTTGTCCCGGGCCTTCCCCACCCGCTGGCAGGGGTCACAAGATTGGCAGTACTGCTCTATTTTTTTTATAACTTGTATAACTTTAATTTGTGATGTTACTGTTAGCAAACTTTGTGATCTGGATATTGGGCTTATTTCAGTGGACTAGGATAAGGCCTTTGATAGCATTAACCACAGTTATCTTTTAAAAACATTGTCAATTTTTGGGATTGGGCCTGTGTTCTCTTCATATATTTATTTATTGTACCATAAGGTTTTTTAGCATCCTAAAGATTAATGGGGGGTCTTAGCTGCTGCTTCCCAGTCCACAGAGGCATTCATGAGGGGTGTCCTTTTTCTGGGATGTTGTATGGTCTGATCTTGGAGCCTGTCTTGCACCCCCGAAGAAGCAGCCTGACTGGCCTTTCTGTGGCAGGGGTGCTGACTGATTTGTCTTTTGGCCTATGCTGATATCTCAGTTTTATCATGTCTGACAGTAATGTGTCGGCATGTTGTGCTTGCTTACAAGTGTCTGAACAGGCATCTTCTGCCTGCATTAACTGGGCTAAGATTAGGCAAGTCAATCTTACTGAGCTCTTGGCAGTGTAGCAGCACCCTTTTGTTGCCCCAACAAGTGCAATGGAGCACCTCTGGGATTGGGGTGTGTGTCTCTTTCAGATCTGAACAACATATGTTCAGGAGAGGGCTGAGGAGAAGGTGCAAGGTCATCTGCAGAAGTGACACTGGCTCCTTCCTGGATTCTCTTTTCGGGGGGTGACTTTGATTGCTAACAACCATGTGGCCTCAATGTTGTGGCACTGGCTAGTGTGTCTGGAGCTTCCCCCAGGCATGTTGGATCAGATTTAGAGGCACATTAACCATTTTAAAAAAATAGTTACCACTTATTGTGCCCTGCTTTGCTGTTCCTGCCATTAGATGAGAGGGCTCAGGGGCTCATTGATTAAGGCCATGTCTACACTACCATTTATGTCAGTAAAACTTTGTTGGCTCAGGGGTGTGAAAAAGCACACCCCTGAGCAACTTAAGTTTTCCTGGCATATGTGCACAGTGCTGTGTCAGAGGGAGATGCTCTCCTGCCAGCATAGCTACTGCCACTCATTGAGCTGGTTTTATGATATCAACAGGAGAGCTCTCTCCTGTCGGCACAACACAGCTACACGAGTAATCTCACAATGGCACAGCTGTAAGTGTAGATGTGGCTTAGTCAGCAGGGTAGCAGCCTTTTGCTTTTGGTCTGTTCAGCAGTTGTACTCTGACTTCCTGTTGGCCAGAAATCTCCTTGCCTCCTCTCTCCTTCATTCTCGCCTATTTTTGTTGGTACCTGATTGATTACAGGGTCTTAATTTGCCTCCATTCTATAATGGTCTTTTTCCAGGCCAGGTTGACCAAGCTGTCCCACCTGATTGTTCCCAGTTGGTCAAGATGGAAGTTGGCAACAGCTCTTGCTGTTCAGATTAGAATCCAGTCTGTGGGCTTTTTGGATAAGGTCCTTGCTGAAGTCCAGACATTGCTCCCTCACAGGGCTGATCAGTATTTGCAGAACAGGCAGGGACTGTTCTTCCAGGGGAGAATCCTGTGTTGCCTTCACTAGTTGCTTCTCTTATGTGGATGAGAACCTTGTGTAACCAGGCAGATTGTTGTCCTGAAAATTTGGTAAATGTTCTTTTTGCAACCATGACCAAGAAGCAGCTCTATGGCATGTGTGGCATTATGCCATGGTCCCCTCCCAGTATCCCCCAGAAGGGGGTGAGGAGGGTCCGTCATCCTTGGCCGGCTGACCAAACCTCTCTGATCTCCCTGAGACAGCCTGGAGGATGCTTATGTTTCTGAGTGACCCTGTCCCTGCCCTAGAGAACATTGTACAAGCCTCTTCCTAGGTGCTCTGGTGACTTACAGTGGAGGATGCTGCATATTATATAGCAACCAATCATTTAGTGAACTATATTACTCTTGAGGTGTCTACACAGTGCCCCTTCTGTTTGGCTTCAGACATGGTGTTTCATTTTCACCTATGTTGCCCCCATTTGGGGGGGTGTTTGGTTTTTTTTTTGTTTTTTTGGGGTGTTTTTTTTGGTAGCTTTTCAGTTTGGGACTGGTTTTCTCCACACTCCTATTTGCTCTCGGAGTGAGATGCAATGCTTGCAGCTGGCCGTCTTCCTACCTATCTCTTTGCTGAGTCAGGCAAAACTGGCAGCTTTGACTCTCACAAGAACAGAGTGGCTGGATAGAGGGGTGTGATGTACTAGGGCTGTTCAGCACACTGTCTGTGGCCTGGCTGCAGATTGATCACATCTTTATAAATGGACTTGTGACTTGCATGCTTTTTGGTTGACTTGATGTGTTAACAATATTTTGAGTGAACTTGGTGGTGCTAGTGCTTTAGTGGTCCATATTTAATGTTGTGTTTGACTTTATTCCTATTTTTATGTATGTATTGTAACTTTATAACATTTTAAATAGTTTTTAAATGTGATTTTTTTAATGTAATAAAAGGGTTTTTTTGCGTGTGTGTGTGTGTGTGTGTCTCTTTCTCACCCCCAATCACTATTCAGGTATTTCTCCATAGTGGAACAGTCACTGAGCAAGAGAGAATGACTCATTACTAAGGCTGAGAGTCTCTCAGAGGTTATGGATTCCATGGCTTTCTGTGACTTCTTCAGTGGCCTGTGCTGGCTCATGGGCTGCCTGAGCTGGGCAGCCCCAGAGCCAGCAGCAGCAGTTTGGGTGTGTGGAAGGGGGCTCAGGGGCAGGTGGCTGGGGTGTGGGGTGGTGCTTACCTCAGGGTGGGGGGCTTCCTGGCTCTCACCGGCATGGCCCTGCAGCTCCTCGGAGGGGTCAGGGAGCTCCGCATGCTGCCTGTGCCCACAGCCCCTGTCCCCACAGCTCCCATCGGCTGCAGTTCCCAGCAAATCAGAGATGCGCATCCGGCACTTCTGGCGGGAGCAGTGCACTGAGCCCCCGACCCCTCTTAGGAGCTGCAGGGACACATGGAGCCAGGTAGGGAGCCTGCCAGCCCCACCAACCCCACCCTCCCAGCACCAGCAGGGGTCCTGAGCTGTGTGCCGCCACCCGCCCCTCCCACCCAAGCATCTGTGGGGTCCCGAGCCAGCACCCACTGCTCCTCGCCCAAGTTTTAGTTAGGGGTATATAGTAAAAGTCATGGACAGGTCCCGGGCCATGATTTTTTGTTTACTGCCCATGACCTGTCCATGACTTGTACTAAAAATACCCATGACTAAAATGTAGCCTTACTCATTTCTTGTGATCAGGTAAGCAGTCACTTATGTCTTAGAATTCCAATGCTTGCTGAGTAGTGCAAAAGAAACTAAAGCTATAACGCCATTAAAAATTACTTTAAAATGCTAGCCTGAAGCCTAGTGGTAGTAATAGTTAGCATAAGGCTACATTAGGTCTAATAAAAGCATAAATAACTAACTTTGGGTCAGAAGAATTGGGAATATATATCTTGTGATAGACTGTTTAAACCACAAAAGCTTTATTTAGCCATTCTTCCTTAACTAACAAACCAGCTGTCTGTGTAAATGTTTATAACAGTAGTTGGAACCCCCAAAATGGGTAGCAGGAATGACAAATATGGACAAGAGGCCAAGACTTCATCAAATACAGTGTTGGGACTAGGAGTGTAAAAGGAATCAAACCTGACACACACACACACACACACACACACACCCTGGGGAAACCCGGGGATGGCAGCACAGTTGCAGCCTTAATACTTACCTCACCTTAAGGGGAACCCACAGCCCTGTGGATTGGTGAGCATGTGATGCAGGTTCTGCTGTTGTCTTTCTAGTTCTGTGACTTTTTTGATTACTTATATTGATCATGGTATTAATAAAACTCAGTGCCTGCATCTCATCAATCATCTTCATAGTTAATCTCTAAGGCAGGAGATAGGTGCCTGGATACCTAGAGGGAGGCAGCACTGTTCATCTGCAGAGGCAATAACATGGATGCTGCAGGAACTTTTACCCTGGAAAACATATGTGCCAAGAGAGTTTAGGCACCTACAGGGTTTGGCAGGAGTTCTGTGATTCACAATGCAGCCAAAACAGGGACATAGATGCCTAAGTACTTCTATGGATCCCACCCCATTGGCATTTTCAAAAGTGTCTATCTGTAACTTGAGGTGCCTACATACCTTTTTTTTTTTTAAATGTGGTCCTTAGTACCTCTTCTCAGCCAGATTCTCAAAGCTTATGCCAGAAACAATTAACAATAGATTAGTCAATGTTAATTATGATGCAATCTCTGTACAACTGATTGATTTAAAACTTTGGTTTTAATTAGGGCTGTTAAGTGATTGAAAATTTAGTAAACATCCAAAAATATTTAAATAAATGGTATTCTATTGTTGTTTAATCATGATTTTTTAAAAATATATTAATTTAAATTACAACACAGAATACAAAGTGTACAGTGCTCACTTTTTGATTACAAATATATGCACTGTAAAAATGATAAACAAAAGAAATAGTATTTTTCAATTCACCTCATACAAGTACTAAAGTACAATCTCTTTATCGTGAAAGTGTAACTTGCAAATGCAGATTTTGGGGGGGGGGGGGAGTTACATAACAGCACTCAAAAACAAAACTGTGTAAAACTTTAGCGCCTACAAGTCCACTCAGTCCTACTTCTTATTCTGCCATTGCCTAACACAAACAAGGTTGGTTACAATTTGTGGGAGATAATGCTGCCTGCTTCTTATTTACAATGTCACCTGCAAATGAGAACAGGTGTTCCCATTGCACTGTTGTAGCTGGCGTTGCAAGATATTTATGTGCCAGCTGTGCTAAAGATTCATATGTCCCTTCATGCTTCAACCACTGTTCCAAAGGCCATGCATCCATGCTGATGATGGGTTCTGCTTGATAACGATCCAAAGCAGTGCATTTTCATTCTCTGAGTCAGATGCTACCAGCAGAAGGTTGATTTTCTTTTTTGGTGGGTTGGGTTCTGTAGTTTCCACATCAGAGTGTTGCTCTTTTAAGACTTCTAAAAGCAAGCTCCACACCTTGTCCCTCTCAGATTTTGGATGGTACTTCAGATTCTTTAACCTTGGGTCGAATGCTGTAGCTATTTTTAGAAATCTCACATCGGTACCTTCTTTGCATTTTGTTAAATCTGCTGTGAAAGTGTTCTTAAAACGAATATTTGCTGGGACATCATCCGAGACAGCTATAACATGAAATATATGCAGAATGTGGGCAAAACAGCAGGAGACATACAATTCTCCCCCCCCAAGGAGTACAGTCACAAATTTAATTGATGCATTTTTTTTTTAATGAGCATCATCAGCATGGAAGCATGTCCTCTGGAATAGAAGGGGCATATGAACGTTTAGAATATCTGGCATGTAAATAGCTTATCATGCTGGTTACAAAAGTGCCATGCAAATGCCTGTTCTAACTTTCAGGTGACATTGTAAACAAGAAGCAGGCAGCATTATCTCCTGTAAATGTAAACAAACATGTTTGTCTCAGCAATTGGCAGAATAAGAAGTAGGACTGAATGGACTTGTAGGCTCTAAGTTTTATGCTGTTTTGTTTTTGAGTGCAGTTATGTAACCAAAAAAATCTGCATTTGTAAGTTACACTTTCACAATAAAGAGATTGCATTATGGTATTTGTATGAGGTGAATTGAAAAATACTATTTCTTTTGTTTGTCATTTTTACAGTGTATATATTTATAATAAAAATAATATAAAATGAGCACAGTACACTTTGTATTCTGTGTTGTAATTGAAATCAATATTGAAAATGTAGAAAAACATCCAAAAATATTTAATTTCAGTTGGTAGTCTATTATAAGTGTGATTAATCACAAATAATTTTGAGTTAACTGCAATTAATTGACAGCCCTAGTTTTAATATGTAATATATTACATAACAAAACTTTGTTGCCTGGGGACATTGTGAAGGCCAAAAGTATAATTGGGTTAAAAAAAGAATTAGATACATTCCTGGAGGATAGGTCCATCAATGGCTATTGGCCTAGAAGGTCAGGGACCCAACCCAATACTCCAGGTGTCCCTAAACCTCTGACTGCTAGAAGCTGGGACTGAACAACAGGGGATGGATCACCTGATTAAAATACCCTGTTCTGTTCACTTCCTCTGAAGCATCTGGCATCAGTCACTGTTGGAAGAGAAGATGGACCGTTGGTCTGGTCCAGTATGGGCATTTGTATGCTCTTTATGTAGAGGATTATATTAGCTAAAGTCCAAGTACAGCTACTTATGCATGTTGTGGTAAACCCAGGACAAACAAGGGGTGGGGGTAGTAATTAGTCCCAGGGGGCTAAAAGGCCTGTCCCAATCCACTGAGGAGAGAGAACCACTGGGAAATAAGGTTCAGCTGGAAAAGGAATTACTAGGGAACTAATTAGGTTCAGCTGGCTCCAACTGCTTGTGACCTTTTTAAACCCTCCCCGTGTGGATGTGTCTGGGGTGAGAGAAGCTGCCAGTAGACTGGGCACAGCAAGACACTGAACCCTTCCAGGCAGGCTGCACTTCCTCCCCCCCTGCAGAAGGGAAGGAAAACAAGCATAAGGAACTGACTGGGGAAAGGAATAGCTGGACCCTGTGCTACCGGTAAGGATTTGCCTTGCCCAAGCCTGTGTCTCCAAGGCTAAAAAGGACTGAGCCTGCTGAGGAGAAGGAGGTACTTTGCCACAATGTACTTAACTTTATTCATATGCTTAAAGGGTTGCAAGTGTTTGTAGAATCCATGCCTTAATGTTTATATTGATCCTCTTTGCACTAACTTACTTGTGGTCTCATTTCTGGACTTCCTCACCCTCAGCAGTGAACCTTAGGAAAAGATCAAGTAAGAAGCTTAAATGACTAAAAGAATGGGCCAAGCGCTGCTTCATGTAACTCCATTGAAGTTGGTGGAGTTTAACCACAGCTCGTCCCAAAGACAGTAAATGCTCATACCTGATTCATTGTGTTCCTCTTCATCAAACAGATTTGGTGAATAAGTTCCTCCCCTAGATAACCCCCAGAAGTAATTTAGCAGTAGTCACTGAATTTGAGATTGACACTTGCTCAATTTTCACTGTCAATTACTATCCCAAACTAGATAATAAAATTCAAGGCAACAGAACTTGGTTGGAAAGTATAACAATAAAGCTGGAAGTATTAAACTTTGAACCACTGTGAGCAAAAAATTAGAATTTAAAACACATTATTGCAGAGTCTTAATGAGTATCAAACAAGCAGAGATCCAGCTCTTCTTTTAATTATAATATAAAAACCATGTAGATTTAATGAAGTCAGGTGCAACATGACTTGCAAATATATAGATGTCCTAATGCTTCAGTACTTCACATGGATGTTTATTATGTTCGCTAGATGTTAATGTGTAGATGGAACATGCGCATCTGAGACAGACTGATCAGACTATATATTCATATCTACTCTTCCCCTTCTGTCCTTTATGGAGTGAGCCTTTAAAATGCTTTAGACTCTTTCTCAATTTCACCCTGCAGCTGAAAATACATCTTAAAAAAAAATCTGAGATAAAAGGATTATAATCCTTTTGAATGATGCCTCAATATTCTTATGCTTTCTGATCAACTGCACAATACAGAAACAAAGCAATTTCACATGTCCCTACAATTAAGAGACTTTACACCAAATCTTGATCCAGCTGTTTATTCTCATTTCATACAACAGACAGTTACACCTTCAACATACAAAATATCACAAACATTTGATTTCCAACTTTTATATCTTCCCTATGAAATGCTATGGATGAAATCTATCATCTGCCTCAAGCTTGGCACAAGGACATGGATACAGAAATATCAGAGGCTGACTGGCTAGAGCCTTTGACATCAATCTGCAATAGATTCACTCAAATGCATATTATATTACCCATGAGGATTGTATTATGATTCCTCTGAAATGCCAAACAATATGGCCAGTACTACCAACTTGCTGTCCAAAATATTACACACCAAAGTAACACTATTTGTTCAGACTGGCTCACAAAATATCACTTCTGGCTCCACATTCCAAATTAATTTAAAGAAATGATGGGTACCTCAGATACTTTCATTCCAGCTCTAAGTTTGTGTATGAGCAAAGATAATAACGCTATCAGGAACTGATATGATCCCATGTTTTCACTGAGCAAAAAAAAGCTTACCCTAAATCTGTGGATATCTAATGTCTGACATCATTAAGAATAAAAAATTTACTAATAACAAATACAGGTGAATATACCAAGAGAAAGGGGTGTCTGCATAATATATGTGTGTGTGTGTATATGTATGTATATAAATTTTCTTAGAGTTTAGTTCTTTATGGAACAAATAATATTACACTGAATCATATTTGTACTCAGAAGGATTATGGAATGTATAGTGTAATGTTTACATTGTTTGAGTTGGAAAAGGTGTGGGGGTGGTGGTGGTGGTTGTTGTGGGGTTTTTTTTGTCTAAGCTAAGAGCTGTTGTGAATCTATACTGCATTTTAGCTGCTCTTGGCCCTTCAGTGCTCACTACAGTGTATAAGCTGTGTTGCTGGAGATGAATAATACTATCTTCTGTACCATCCATAACATTATTGTAAGAAACAAATCATGGATTTGGCTCACAAGAAACATGGATCTTGCACAAGAATTCAAGATGAGGGTGTGCTGAATCAGAATTCATCTTAGAGCAAAGTACTGACACTGAGCTCACACGTCCTATCAGAGGATTATCATTCTTATTGTGAGAAAGCAAAGCAAGCTGATGAAGAGCAGAATTGATCTGGGTTCAAATCCTTCTGTCTGACAAGCAAATTAACTTCCATTTTGCTATCTTTACCCACCTCAAACATCATTATCAATACAATAGGCAGTCTCAACACAGAACAGGGCCAGAACTGTGATATCAAGGATCCTGAAGACCATGAATGAGAAACAGTTAGTCAGAGCTGCATTAGGAGAGCTTGCAGTTTGTGCTGACTTGCTTTAACCAGTATAGAAGTTCTTAATTTTCATGAGTGCCAAATCCATCAAAGAATAAAGTTTATTTGAACACACAGTTTTGAAAACCCTTTTGTTTTCCATAGTGAAGTATCTGAATTGGTGTGTGTTTTGTTTTTGTTTTCCCCCCATAATACAATGTGCAGATCCTGTTCCATTAATTAGCTAAACTTGAGTGATCCCGTTGTAGTAACTTCATACAATACATCCTTGATGTGTCACAACTTTTCCACAATTTAAATACTATTTGCTCTGAATTGTAATCTTAATGAAAAATTTTCACCCTAAAGAATTGATGTCTTACCGAACTCAGAATGGGGATACAGCCTTTTACCTCTAGGTCTTAAATTCAAATCCAGTCCAAGACAGTAGTGACTGAAGATTATTACCATTTGATACTGCTGTTTGGTGCCACAGGTGCAGTGGCCTCTAATTTCTAGTGAACTCCCCTATTCTGTATCTGCATCCCAAAATTCAGAGGAATAATTGGCATCATGACTGGCATTTTTGCAGAGAAAGATTAAATGGGCATAAAGCGAAGAAGCCTGCCTGAATGTCAAGAGGAGGAGGGACTAGAGGTAAAAATCCTACATCTGAATTGGTTACCATTTGCCTCTTCCCTCAGATGAGAGAGACTCATCCATTTGTCCAGATTAGTAGCTCATCACTGAAAAGACACTAACATAATCCATGCTATTGAACAATTATAGTGCTGCTAAAAACAATTATGAAAAATGTTTACTGCATATATCCACTCATTTTAAAATATGCAACAGCTCTCCAAACAAAGGAATAATTTGATATTCTTTTAATTTTTATTGGATTGTTACAAAATGTAACACACAGATTTTTGACTCCTCCTAACACTTATGAAGTGTGTAATCTGATTTTAATGTCTGTCAGGCATTTACTGGGTACAGCACTTCAAGTTAAGAGACTCAGTGAAAGTTCATTCACTATTTCATATTCACTTCATTTTTCTCAGGTGCCTCCATTTTGACCTTCAGCCTTACCTCAGGGTACAAATCTAGGCAATTGCACATGCGTGCGCATACGTCCACACACAAATAATCCCTGTAATAGGTTTGAAGTATTTTTACTTTTTTCCAATGATTTGCTAAACAATACTAGAAACAGAACTATAATCTGAAACACTGGGTTTCTTAAAGTGGCCATTTTTCAATCTTGCCTTGGAAATTTACTGATTATCAGTGGGATGTTTGATTTAATGTACACATGCAGACGGCATATCTGTTTTTGATGATCAAACTGAGGGCTTGATTATGAGGCCCTTACTTCTGCAAAATTCCCACTGGCTTCCATTGGAGTCTTCCCTGAGACTGCATCTTGGTCACAGTTTTGAATAAACTTCTGAAGCTGCTCAATTCAATTTTCTTGGTGGGATTTTTGCCTAAGGACAATAGAATCAAGCCTTTAGTTTTGGATGAATTTTGCAAATAGCACAAAGGGACTTGACTGAGGAATGAAGGCTAAGCTCAGTATAGAGCTCTCTTTCTCCCCTCCCTCCCCCCCCGCAAAGACCCGATAAACTCTTTTAAATGGGGTTTATGGTGGGAAAGTGACACCCGTTTTACAAATATACCAAACTCTCTATTGAAATCCCTGTCCTTGAGCTTACTGTAAGTATAATTAGGATCTGAAATAGGCTTTTTCCAGTTTGGATAAATGTTGTTGTTATAGTTTGCGCTCTCTCCCTCTTTTTATTACTTCAATCCAAAACCTGCTATTCATATTATTAACTTTGATTTATCATACATACCGGCTTCAGCCACTAAGCATATGTCATCACCCACGCTTAATTTATAACAGAATGTAAATTGTGCTGTGTCTGCTTCTCTGTAACCCATTAGCTAAACCAGAATATAGTAATTTACTGTTCCCTCCCACCCATAAGAGAAGATGCAGAGGTCTTACATGGATGATTACTAACCAGCAAGCATATAGGCAGATAAGTAATTTTAAAAAGAGACAGCCATTTAAGACAGTAATTGAAAAGAATACTACTTTTCTATAAAGATGAGATAAAATAGGTCACACTTTCCTCTGTTACCTTCATTCAACTCCACTGAAGTCATGGGGCAGCACTGGTGGAAGTAGGACAACTGATACAAGCTCTTTAAAAACAATTGTTTGGTTATACCCATGTACTATAAACACAAAATGAGAATGCTCATATACTTCAGCTCTGCAGGGTTTTTTTTTTTGAGAACTAGAACAGTCATTTGATGTTTGTTTTTTGTTTTGTTTTTTTTCCTTGAAAAGATTTGAACACTCATCTTTGCTGGAGCTGGTATGATTACTAAAACAATTTTTGTTGGAGGCTTCAAAGTTAAGCTGGGATCTTTCCCCTCCTGGCTGTCATCTTCATGCAGTTCTAGCTTTAGACTTCTGGGACATTCCTGATACTGTGCAGCAGGGTTTCACTAAAGCCTTTGTTGTTCTTTTCAAGATAGCTGGAGGCTTGACTCCCCTGTAAGCTGGGCAACTGACCTGGAAGCAAGGACTTGTCTTAAGCAGTTGAAGAAGGTGATGGTGATATTCCTCAAGATCTGGCCTAGAGACTGAAGCAGTTCATTTTTCATGAAAACCTCTTGAGTGTACCTGTTATACACCAGAGCATTTAAATGGGAACTTACAAGTAGAGAGAGGCTAGTGATTTTCTTTAATTCCAACAACTCTCATTTAGAGTGCAGATGAATACCATTGTTTGAAACTATGGTTCTGTTTAAAGGCAGACTCTCACAGTTCATCCACACAGGGTTTGATGATCCACACAGAAGGCAAAATGCTGCCCTGGGCAGTGCTGGAAACAGGAACAAGGTTGTTCATAATACACCCACCAGTTCACAGCTCCTACTCACCAGAGGATTCCATGGGGTAAGCTTGTCAGAGGTGTGGTGGGGTACACTTTTCTGCTGCTCTAAATAGGAACAGCGTGTGACCCCAGCAGTGCATGGTCCTGATTTTATTTTTTTGTGTGTGGTGTATGTATGTGTGCGCGCCAGGCTGGACCTACCCTCTAGTCATCAGGCCATAGTGCCTTGAGGACATGGTGCATAAGAGGGAACATTCATTGAGTCCTTTTGTGGGCTTTTAAGCTCTAGGGCAGAGGTCCCCAAAGTTTGGAGCACACACCCCTGGGGGCCATGGAGGAACATTTGGGGGCATAGCAGGACCTAGGCAAGTCCCCACAGGGGGAGGGGAGTGACGGAAGAGAATCACCCAGCCACTCCCTGCCCCCAGCTCTGCTCCTGTCCCACTCTCAGACACATCCCTCACTCCCACCGCCACACCTGGCCCCATCCCCAGCCTGGGCATGGCTCCAATCCTGGCCTGACCCCGACCCCGGCCCTGGCCCCGCTCCCAGTCTCTGTCCATGTCTCCCCCCACTCACCCTAGAGCTGTGGCCCCACTCCTGGCCCTGTGGGGTGGTTGAAATGGATGGTGGGGGCATAACCATCAAAAGTTTGGGGACCGCTGCTCTAGGGAGAGATCCTGCACTGCTGCTTTTCGAGAGAGTAGGGTAAGAGGGTCTCTACGCCCTCACCCCCTCAACTCGAGTGCCTTACTACAGTGGAGGGTGCCATCCAGCTCGCAGAATAAGTTAGGTATTGCGTCTATAAAACAAAGTGGTTTTAGCCATAATAAAGCAGCATCTCCCTTCTTACTAATCTACAGTTGTGCAGAAAGTCCTGATAACATGGTCCTCATTCCAGTTAGTAAGGGAAAAACTTACACATATCAGCATAATTCACATCAGGTCATTTTCAAGGACCTAAGTGGTGATTCATACAAACTGCACAAAGATGTCTTCATACAAATCTCTAATCCATTAGCACCCCTTTCATGTTAGTCATTGTTCATGTTAAGACCCTGTAAAATACAGAGGGTTCTGAAACACATTTGTGACCAAATTAATGGAATCTTTGCAAGTATATTCCTACCCCAGCTAAGAACTATTAAACCTGCTGATGGGATGCAACACCTGGCACTCATACAGGACTTAGCATATCAGGATACCACTTTTTCAGGGAACAGGTTAAATGTCCTTTCACACCCTTATTTCCAAAAAGCAGCACCACTATTTCTGTGGAAATAAACCAATCCCTGCTCCAGTTACCAAAATAACCTCCATGACATTTTTGACCTCTGGCATAGTGGAAAAGGCCTCAGAACTTTATCCCCATGTGGTTGCTTGAGGAGCTGCTGCTTAGCCTCCTTGTAGTCAGTTCATACAGTCTCTATAAAGCATTTCCACTCTTCTATGAGCTTTCTTCCCTGTATGTGTTTCTCTAGCCAGAAACATACGTGTGTGTATATATACAGATGACAGATGTGTTTATATTGCTTTATAAATGGAACATTGTATAGGACTACATTTTGCCAGATGAACTTGAAAGACTAAAGTACACTTACACATACTTCATTCTCCCACAAAATAAATTTTTAAATTTTGCCTGATATGAATTGCCATTTTCCACAAAAAAACCCTTCTTTATTAAATGTGCATTGTATTGCTGAAATAGAGATTCTTTTCTTAAACAGACAAAACAAAATATACAGAAATCAAATTCACCAAGCGAGAGAGGTATTCCCCCCCCACTTCTGTCACCATCATTAATACTCATTTTAGTCTTTACACATGTGGCAGCAAACTGGGCCAAAACAGCTCAATACTCCACGGTGACAGTTTTGTCTGTGATGTAAAGCTGTGAAGGATATTTTTATGTACATTTTGAAGCATGTATCTTTTGACTATACAAATACTGCATCTGTCTCATGATGTTTGTCACCTTATTTATCTTAATTTAAACAAGAGGTGTGTTTTGGATAGTAGGAGCAGCTTTGACAAATCAAGAGGAAAAATTATGCTGGTTTAATGTTCAGGGTTTTGGAAGACTGTAGAGTGCTAATTGTAATGAAGCCAACTTAATATAACCGTTTTCTTTATATTCCAAAGATTCGCTAGGGACTTTGCTGCTTGCATACAGGAAACAGTCTGTTGTATTAGAACAAGACCATGTTTCTTACCCTTTAGAACACTACAAAAAGTTTCCTTTATAGGAAATGTTACAATTCAGACAAACTCTCATATTTATTTGTAGACAAATCTTCCTGTTTATGTCACAAGACAATTAGGTGAAACCAGGCACTGAGAAGATTCAATGCTATTCCCTTACAAGTGTGAAGGGAAGCTGGTGAATAAATCCACATGATGGCAATAAATGTGTATGCAGAAATATGGGTTTTTTTTCTTAATGTAACTTTATTGCAGTCTGCTTTCAAGTCTTAGCTGTTTGACTTACACATTTGGTTTGCAACAACCAGTAAATCTCAAATCAAGAACCTGTGGAAAAAATAAATATAATCCTTTAACTATAAAGAGGAGCTACCTACAGAAATGTGAATTCATTATAAATAAAGTTAGCCTTTTGTTGTCACACTATTCGACCAAGATATATAGACTTGGGATATTTTTCCTTCAGAGCAGGCCACTGAACAATGAAGTAATCCGAAAAGTAGTAAAGAATTTTTCCAGACAGGGATAAAGTTTCCACTCGGCAGATGCTCTCTACATACACAATGATAACTTTCTTTAGTGCCAGTATCTCAAGAAGAAGGGCAGATATACAGACAGGAACACATGTTCCTGGTCCATTGCATAATATCTAAAAGAAACAAAATATTTTAGAACAAAAGTCAAATATCAGATTTTTTTATACTGTATAGAGACCTTATATATTTCCATAAACAATGTTTATAAAAAAGACATTTATTAAAACTAAACAAAAAGCAAAGGCAAATTTACATAGGGTTTACTACAAAACAACCAGCTGCCAAAAAACATATTTTAAATGTCAAATGTGGTAAGGTGGGAGGTGTTGCTTCTTTCCTAGAAGGGGCTTTTTTGCGTAGGGATCAAAATTCAATAGCTTTCAGGAACACTACTAGCAAAGCATAGGGGTCAAATACTGGCCTCAGGCAGAGCTTTCATTGATGACAACACGAGTTCCATGCATGGGCTTAGGGCACAATAAAGCCCGAAGAGTTTAATTAGGATTTCTTAAAACTGGCAATACAGTTACAAACCTCCTGAATTTTGGCCTTGAGTCAGCAAAACACTTAGTACATGCTTAAATGTTTTGCTGAATTGGGGCTTTTATCAAGGCTTTTTAGCTGATCTGCTGAATTATTGGGGGTTTTCTAGTAAGCACTTGGGAGTTTTTACCAAAACTTGTTACCATTATGCTCTTTTGTAGCTACATGCATATAATTAATAATAATGCTTTGCACTTGTCATCAGAGGATTTCAGTGCCTTACAAACATTAATTACTCTAGTGAAGTAAAGATTATTTCTATTTTACAGATTGGGAAAATGAGGAACAGGGAAGTTAAAGCCAACATTTTCAAACTAGGATGCCTTTAGGCATCTAACCCACATTTAGTTTCCTAAGTAAAAGTAGCCTGATTCCAGGGGTGGGAGTCAGGGTTACTAAACTGAATGAGACTGTTATCAACACATTTGGAACAGTTGCAGATTGTTTGGTAAATAATGGCGACACTGTGTTTTATTATGGCTAAAACAGCTTTATTTCCCTGGGATGTAATATAAAATAGGAATAATTTTAGATAATAGGGTCACATAATCTGTGTTATAGACTCAGTCCTGCATTTCTCACACCTATGGGTGCTCAGTACATCTTAGAAACAGGCCACTTTTATTTAAGTACTTAAAGTTTGGCACCTAAATATCAATATAGGTGCCAAACTTTAGGCACTCAGGTGTGAAAATTTTGGCCAAAAGTGACTTGGCTAAGATCAAACAGCTGTCCCATAGCCAGGAACACGGAACCTGGGAGTCTTGGCTCCCCATCCCCTGCTCCAGTCAGCAAAACTAATTAAAAAACACATGCAACTCCCATTAATTCAGCACTCTCAGGATCAGACCCTTAAAGTTTGTGTGAAATAGGCACTTACATTTTGTTTTCCCAGCTCTCCAACTCTTAAAGACTGTTTTGGGTAGAAAGTTACATATAGTAAGTTTGATAGGCATCTGGTAGTCTTTGGATGACACAGTTTAGGGCAACATTTTCTCGTGTGAATCAACAGCCATCAAGCTTATATGCAAAATAAATGAATGTCACTTTTTAGTGTGGTTCTTACAGAAATTAATTATTCACATTTGAGTTTCATTAAACTTTATTTACAGCGGGGAAAGACAGTTTAATGGGTAACACTTTTTATACTCTGTAAATCTTTGAAATAATAAGTCAGAAGTACTGACTATTATGCAGTGCACCAATTCACCATGAAATGTTTTTGTTACATGTCAGCAGTAACAAAATTAAATATATTTGTATAATAAAATTAAACTGCAATTCTTTTCATACCAGCCCGTATCTGGTTAAGATGAGATTCAGTTGAGAACAATTCTGCACATCTGATTTTTTAAATCAAAATAATATGCTGTACTTTCAAAGCTGCTGCTGCGCTAGATATCAAGTACTTATGCCAGGGATTGAAAATCCACTCTCCAAACTGTTGAGAATGAATGCTGAAGTATAATTTCTACAGAATTTAAGCTTTCATTTAAAAAAAAGTTCTACCCCCGAATGGTTACAAAGAAAATCTTCCAAATGTGAATTAAGTGTAAACTGATACGCTCTCCCTAAGTCTGCACACAGACACAGGGCTTGTCTACACTGGCACTTTACAGCGCTGTAACTTTCTCACGCACGGATGTGAAAAAAACACCCCCCTAAGTGCAGCAAGTTTCAGCACTGTAAAGCACCAGTGTAAACAGTTCCCCCGCACTGGTAGCTACAGCTCTCATGGAAGTGGTTTTTTTTAAGAGCGCTGGGAGAGCTGTCTCCCAGCACTCTGTCGTGACTACACAGGCTGTGTTAGTGTTGCCATGTAGACTAGCCCACAGCATCGCAGCAGGAGCATAATCTGGTAAATTTCATCTCTGCTATTCAGAATTCTAAGGACAGCAGTGAAACAGTCCAAGATCACTTCGGCTTAATACAGCTTTACCTGTTTTTAGACATTTTCTATGGCTTTTTTTTTTGACTGTACACATTCTTTTATTTTGAAGTGTTTGGATCACTACAATGGGACTGTAAGAGTTATTTCAGAGAGACTGGTTATCTGTTTATTATAAAATAAAGAACAGGAAATTATTTACATGATGGAAAAAGATTTCAGCACTTTAGTGGAATGGACAACTTCATGATACTGCAGCCATTTGAGAAATTTAGTCCACATACTTTCCAAGAATGTCACCATCTCTAAATAAGTAATACTCCTTGTCTTCCAGTACTACTTTAGTACCGCCATATTCTGGTAGCAGAATCTTCTCACCAACTTTGGCACTAACTGGCTTAATCTCTCCACTCTTTCCTTTGGATCCCGATCCAACTGCCACTACCGTTGCTTGTAGCACTTTTCCTTGAGATTTTTCCGGAAGCATGATGCCTCCTTTGGTTACAGTCTCAGCCGCACATCTCTCAACCAGAACATGGTCAAACAGGGGAAGAAACTTCCTAAATGCTTTCCCTGCCATGGCGCGCCGAGTCCCTCCGCTCACCACCCTGTTGAAAGGCATCAAGCTGGACCTGTAGTCTTTCCCTCCCTCCCCCCACTAGCGCAGAGTGAACTCTGACACATGGCAGCCACTGCAAATGAAAGCTGCTTTAGTGTAAGTGAATGCAACAATGTATTAGAATGAATGACATTTACTAACTAAAACACAGAAAACAGCTCACACCCATAAAAGGATTAAATGTCAGACAAAGGGCTAAAACAAAAACCAACAAAAGCAGAGAACTTGCGAGTTGTTATATTTAGTTTATTTTTCTAATTTATACCTTTAATTACATATTTCAGCACTTCTGATGTTCATAAAATTCAGTAATCAAAAGAAGGACAACAAAGTCCCTACAACCTTAGTAGAAATTTGAAAAATTATTGCAAGATTGTTTTGCATAAGGCCTGTCAATAGCTACTGGTCTCTTATTTCTGTTAGAAAATTCCACAGAGTTTGCTCTTTGTGAGCCTGACAACATCAGAGAAATTCATTGCTTTTCTGTATTCTGGGATAGAGTCTGCTCCATGGCAGGGAAACACTCATCATAACTTGGAGGCAGTGTACAAAGGTGAATTGAAGACAACTGTGCACTCAGCTCTGAGGCTGTCTAGTTGCTTGACTAGCTCCTGGCATAAGAACATAAAAACTGCTATACTGGGTCAGACCATGGTCCATCTTGCACAGTATCCTGTCACCAACACAGCTTCAGGGGAAGTGTACAGAACATGGCAATTATGGAGTGATCCACCCATCTTCCTTCCACTCCCTGCTTCTGGTAGTCAGACGTTTAGGATTGCCCCAAGCTCAGGGTTGCATCCCTGACCATCTTGGCTAATAGTCATTGAACATATCCAGTTCTTTTCTGAACCCAGTTATACTTTTCGCCATTACATCTCATGGCAATGAGTGCCCCAGATTAGTTGTGCACTGTGTGAAAAAGTACTTCCTCTTGTTTATATTAAACCCGCTGCCTGTTAATTTCATCAAGAGACTCATTTTTTGTATTGCATGAAAATGTAAGTAATACCTTTTCCCACGCCATTCATGATTTTATAGACCTCTATCGTATCCCACCCTTAGTCATCTCTTTTCTAAAGTAAACAGCCCTAATTTTTTTAGTATCTCTTCAAATGGATGCCACTCCATACCGTTGATCACCTTTATTGCTCTTCTTCAAACTTTTTCCACTTCCACTATATTTTTTTGAGAGGGAGCAATCAGAACTAGACACAATATTAAAGGTGTGGGCACACTACGGATTTATGTAGTGGCATTATATTTTTTATCCCTTTCCTAACAGTTCCTAACATACAGGTAGCTTTTTTGACTACTGCTGTGCATTGAGCAGAAGTTTTCAGAAAACTATCCCCTGAGACTCCAAGAGCTCTTTTTTAGGTGGTAACAGATAATTTAGAACGTGTGTCTGTCTGTCTGTCTAGCTGGGATTCTCCCCCCACACCACACAGTGCATTTCTTTGCACTTAACACTGAATTTCATTTGCCATTTTGTTGCCCGCTCACCTAGTTTTGAGAGATCCTTCTGTAAGTCCAAAGCAGAATGCAAGGAGTTAATGATTTTGAATAATTTCATTCATTTGCAGTGGCGTTTTTAGCATGTTGGTTCCAGGATATTAGAGAGACAAGGTGGTGAGGTAATACCTCCCCTTTTATCCCATAGCTTCTTAATTTCCTTAAGAGCCTTTGGTACCTTGTCAAAGGCTTTCTGAAAATCCAAGTACATTATATTGATTGGATCACTCTTTTCCATGGCCTGTTGACTCCTTCAGAGAATTCTAATAGATTGGTGAGGCAGGATTTCCCTTTACAAAAGTCGTGTTGCGTCTTCCCCAACAAATCGTGTCTAAGTGTCTAACAATTCTGTTCTTTACTATTGTTTCAACGAATCTGCCCAGTACTGAGCCTAAACTCACTGGACTGTAAGTGCCAGGATCTCCCCTGCAGCCCATTTTTAAAATTGGCATTTTGCTAGCTACCTTTCAGACATCTGGTACAAATGCTAACTTTAGAGCTAGGTTACATACTACAATTAGTAGTTCTGCAATTTCACATTTTAGTTCCTTCAGAACTCTTAGGTGAATACCATCTGGAACTGGTAACTTATTACTATTCAGTTTATTTATTTGTTCTAAAATCTCTTATATTGACACATCAGTTTGTGACAGTACTTCAGATTTGTTACCCACATCAGAGTTATTCTTTTTTGGGCATCTCCCCCACATCTTCTGCAGTGGAGACTGATGCAAAGAATCCATTTTGCTTCTCCATAATGGCCTATATGACTTAGAGTAGGCGTCAGGCGTTTCCCATTTATGCTAACTGATAATGGACCCTAAGGGATGTTATAGCAACTGGGGATAAGCCAGGCCTAAGAAAGCATTGGCCATGCCTCCTTTTCCCAATTCATTGCTTGCACAATTAATCAGGACAGGAGTGAGGTGGCAGAAGAGTGCTACAGTGGCTCTGTCACCCAAAGATTCCAGACTTCTTTATGCCACCAGGGTGATACAAAGCTAACTCAATGTACAGGTGCCTAAATATCTTTAAAAAAAATCTAACCCTAAGAGCTGAACTGTCACTGAAAGTCAATAAGACTTGTATTCCTAAGTCACTTTTTTGAAAATGGGACTGAGGCGCTTATGAAAATTTTACCCTTTGTCTTCAAATTTGTCTGTAAAGTACCTAATATAGTTTTAATGTTATAGTGATTATTATAAAAAAGGCTAGGCTGAAAGAGTTAAATCTTAATAACAAGTCAGATATTCACTTCTATAAATTCAGTATTTGATCACTGCTTATTAAATACCGTAAAATACGTAACTATCACAACACATTACGTCATGCCAGTGCAACAAAATAGGAAGAGATCAAGAGGAAATACTACTCTTTAACCTTGAGAAACAGTATCCATGGATGGATAAACAGTATCCTCATGGATGGATAAAGCAATGTCATGCTCTATCATTTTATTATAAATGAAAAATGCCTGTCAATTGGTTCTTTGTTTTAATGCTAATTTTGACATGACATCACTCATCTGCAGTGAAACCTTATCACTGGAAAATAAAAGGACAATTTAACAAGAGTTTAAAGGTAACCTGCAAAGGGAAAAAAATAGGCCTGGGTCTTTGCTTCATTGTTTGCTCCTTAACAATGGAGGCCTGAAAGGTTTTTTTGTTTTTGTTTTTTTTAAATCTGCTGTGTTTTGGTTTTTATATTAGAAATTTCTGTAGGGACTATTTAGATTGGAAAACTGTAGAATTACTGAACAAAAACCCAGACTATCTCTGAAGAGCCAAGAGAATGAAAGCTGAGAATCTGTGCAAATAACTGACTTTGTTAGACTATTTAAAAACTCCTTGATTTTGTTGATACAGTTCAATAGCAAATTGATGTCCTGGGGTGGCCGGGGGGGGGGGGGGAGACAAAGTATTTGCTGAATCTTTAACACCACAGCCACTTCAGTTAAAGTGTGAAAGCTCACAAACTTCTGAGATCCTCCCATCGGCCTCCAGAAATGCTAGGGAAGTCCCAAATTGACATTCCTGATATTCTAAAGGTAAAAAACAAGCACAGGACGAGGGAAGGAAGGGAATAAGAAACGAAAGGGGAGAAAATCCTGGATATCCTCTTTTTATACATAATAAAGAATCAAAAAAGTCAAAATCCCAGTTATTTTTTTAAAGAGCCTTTGTGTCTGCATTTAAGAAGTAGTAAGAAAAGTTACAAGTACAAAAGGAACAAGAAGTCAGCAAGAAAAAATAGGGCCTTTAAAATATTACTAATTTGTCATAGACTAACAGAGACTACTTTAAAAGTGTTTAGTTTAGTTGTTTGTCTCAGTATTCTCAAAGCAGGACTGGTAAGAAATGCCAAAAAAACAGTTTCCACAGAGAAAAAGAAGAGAAATACCAAAATAAACCAGGATCCTCAATGAGATCAAGAAACTAGAATGACTGAAAGTGACCAAACCTCTTAGCCCACAGCATTTTTCAGTGGAGGGCTTTCACATTCACTTATGGAACTCACTACTTCAAACAGATCACCAGAGCCATAGTTTAGCGGCCTTTAGGGCCCACTGTAAGGTGCAACTGGCTAGCTAGACTCTGGAATTAATTTTCAAAAGACAGATATCCACCAGAGAAGGCAGCCACTGTCCTAAAGCAGCTGCAGTCTGCCATTTGTGTGCAGTATTATTGTGTTCAGTTTATTTTAACTGCATGTTTTTAACTAATGAGGCACCCATATGCTGTACTGTTGGGAGCTGTATAAAAATACTTAAATAAAAAGTTTTATAATATGTAACAGCAAATTACAATATGTGGAGCTTACAAAAAATAGCATTAGAAAGTAAACCTTTCATAAAGCATGTAGTGGAAATAACAGTAAACAAACAAAATTCTGTAATACATACATAGAGAAAATGAATATGGATCAGAAGACATTATGGCACAAATGAAACTGCATTCAAAACACTGTGTGCGGATCCGGTCATATTATCATCAGAAGGATGATTCATAAATGGCAGAAAGATTGCAGAGGTTAATTAGAGTGCTCCAGGAATTCAACAATCTCAATTATTATTTGCTGGTAAGTGTGGTCTGCTATAAGACACCAGTTGCTCGAATGCTGATTTTTAGTGGCAATCTTAAGTGCAGACAGGGACATGGCTCTTCTTTGTCACGTTCTCTAAGTCATCCTTCAGCATGTCCCCAAGGTTCTGAATGGCATCTTAGCTGAGCCTGTATGTGAACGATCTCCTGCTTAGAAATCCCAGGAAATTCTAGATCAGTTTGTAGACCTAGTTTAGAGGATGAGGGCCTGTCTTCCCTCAAAGTAAACCATTATCGTATTGGACTGCTCCCTAGCCTCCTATTCCAAAGAGAAAAAAGGATAATAAAACCTAAAAACTGTATATACGTATGCTTGCTTAACAACGACCCTACAACTGAACTTTAAAAACCACAATTCTCAATGTGGCTTTCATTAGTATGGATCAGAAACTTTGAAAAAGGTATTTTTGAGGTAATTAAATGTGACTTTTGTTATATGCATATAAACATGCTCATAAGATAGCAATTGATATGCTACATATAAAAACTATGTGATGTGAGGAAAAGTAAACCACTAATTATTTTCATGAGGTAGAGGATGAGTGAGATAGATTTAAACCTAGAAAGAAGTTAAATCTAGAGGCTGACCATAGGACCGGGAGCCAGGAACTCAGCTCTAACCTTAACCCCAACATTGTCTCCTTCTGGAGACCTGAGTTATGTCATTGGTAATGTTGTTGTAAGAATTGGTCAACAA
Source organism: Mauremys mutica (assembly GCF_020497125.1). Lineage (NCBI taxonomy): Eukaryota > Metazoa > Chordata > Testudines > Geoemydidae > Mauremys > Mauremys mutica. The sequence goes on from NC_059079.1 coordinate 35,312,381, forward strand.
TGGTAAAGTGACTCAAAGACTTTAAGGTCAGAAGGGACCATCATGATCATTTAGTCTGCCCTCCTGCACAGTTCAGGCTACAGAACCTCACCCACCCACTCCTGTAATAGACCCCTAAGCTCTGGCTGAGTTACTGACATCCTCAAATGATGGTTTAAAGACTTCAAGTTAAAGAGAATTCACCATTTACACTAGTTTAAACCTGCAAGTGACCTGTGCCCCATGCTGCAGAGGAAGGCAAAAAAACCCCTCAGTCTCTGTCAATCTGACCTGGGGGAAAATTCCTTCCCAACCCCATATATGGTGATCAGTTAGACCCTGAGCATGTGGGCAACACCCAACAGGCAGATACTACAGAGAATTCTTTCCCAGATAACTCAAGAGCCCTCTCCATCTAGTGTCTCATCTCTGGGCATTGGGGATTTTTGCTACTGGCAGCTGCTAATGGACCACATGACATTGTAGGCAGTCCCATCATACCATCCCTTCCATAAACTTATCAAGCTCAGTCTTGAAGCCAGTTAGGTTTTCTGCCCCCACTGCTCCCCAGTGCTTTGAAGATGAAAAGGTCTATATATGTGTAAAGTATTAAAAAAAAAAAAAAAAAAAGAACAGAAGACTCCCCCATGTTTTAGTAAATCCTGGGAGAGAACTTAGTCTTAATTTTGTGTGGTTAAACTTTCCTTCCTTTTTTATACTGTGCAACTTACACAGCCGACCTTTTTCCTTTTCCTACTTTGGTTTCTCTTGTACATGTTAAGTGTTTTATCTAAAAAAAGGATAATAGTAGATGAGACATAATATAAAAACAATACAGTACCAGACAAACTATTGGGGGGAGATGCTTTGGCACACAAAACAAGTTACCAGATTCCCCCTACTAGCAGCATCACACACAGTGCACTTGTTCAAAAAGTGAAAAATAGGAAAGGCTTACCACAAAGATCTAATGAGAATCATGATATAAAGAAACAATAACTTATTGTCCATCATAGCAACTTGCTCAAGTGCTGTGAACTTAAGACATTTTGAACATGTTACAGAGAATGGAAAATCTTAGCTAAGTGAAATAAAGGTCTCCTTTCATACAGTTTCATTATGTGAGCATTTATCTACGTTTGTTATGGTGAACTTAACTAGCTTAAGAACTGGGCATTTTACAATGCTTAATTATTTCTAAGGTATTGTACTTGGATATAAAAATATAGGTCAAGATTTTGAGAAGTGACTTGTGATTTTGGTTGATATAACACTTTAAAGCAGTGGTTCTTAACCTTTACTGCAGCCTGCACCCCTTTGGTTCTCAAAATATGTTCTCGCACCCCTTATCAAAAATCATTGAAGTAGGTCAGTTCTTTAAACCTAGATATATTTTTTTGTTTGTATATTACAGTAATCGTTAAAAAATGTATAATGTTAATACATGGATTTGATGAAACAAAGTAGTTGTACTCACATGCCTGTGCTTAATTTGTGTTTTTCATGATTTACCCTCTAAAAAAAATCTGGCACATCTCACACCCCCAGAAAGGGCATCTCGCACCCCCTGGGGGTGCATGCACCCCAGCTTAAGAACCACTGCTTTAAAGGGATGTAATTTTCAAAAAAGTGATGAGCACTGAGCTCTAAAAATCAGGCCCCTCTAAGATGTCTCAAGTTTGACAACAAAAATCACTAGTCACTTTTGAAAATCTTAGCCACAGAATCTGTCTGAAAAGGATTAGATTTTTTTTTTAAACCAAGCACCTGAGCTGGAAAGGTACTGAGTGCCTCCTGTATGGCTACACTTGCAAATTTGCAGCGCTGCAGCAGGGTGTGAAAAAACACCCTCTGCAGCGCTGCAAATTGCGGCGCTACAAAGCGCCAGTGTAGTCAAAGCCCCAGCGCTGGGAGCGCGGCTCCCAGCGCTGTCCATTATTCCCCACAGGGAGGTGGAGTATGGACAGCGCTGGGAAAGCTTTCTCCCAGCGCTGGCGCTTTGACTACACTTAGCGCTTCAAAGCGCTGCTGCGGGAGCGCTGCCGCGGCAGCGCTTTGAAGCGCTAATGTAGCCATAGCCTCCTCACAACTAAGACACAAGGCACGTAACACCAGTGCAGCTGAGTCTGCTGCTTCCCTTATACCTTTTTTTTTTTTTTTGGTACATGGACCCACTAGTTATGTCATCGTAAGTCTACCCACTGCAAAGCTTGCCTTTGTGGTACACAGGGAGCTCACTGCAGGACTCCCCTTGTCCTCCACCTACTGAAGAGTGGAACTGCATCAGTTCTGCTGCATTTGGGGCTTTCTGATGCCCAGGACATCTTTCACTTCATGAAGGCCAGATTTTGCATTCCTCATGCTCCTAAAAACATCCACTGAAGTCAACAGGGGTTTTAGGTGCACAAGGATTTGTAGGATAAGTCATTCCTATATATAAATGATTTAGAAGTATTCCAAACTCCTCCTCTTTCCCAAGAAAAAGTACAACAGAAAAATATTTGCCTACACTTATAAAACCTAGAGTCTCTATAGCTTCCAGTGTTACAAATACTTAGTTCTTGACTTGATCTGATAAATTTAGGAACACTAAGCAAAGTAATTTTTGGGTGCTGATTTTTATATCAGAAATCTTACACAAATGCTGTCAACTCAATTCTAGTATTCATTTTCCCCACTCCTAAGTCTTATAAACTAAGGAACATGATATTCTGCCAAGAATGTAGGGAGCTGCGGTCCACTAACCACACTTTCACCCAAGGAAAGTTAAATATAAGCAATTGTTTCACGTACTACACATCTAGAATCTTTTTATTGGCAAAAAAGGCATTTTGGTCTCTATTTTTGCCCTTGTAACTATTCTATAATCTTTACAAGCACTCTGACTTTTATTCTCACGTATTTTGAAGTGATCACGGATCTATGACATTTACAAATTTACAATGTTCTTCAATTTTCTTAATAAATAAGTGTGGAAGATTTCAGTGCAAAGGGCTTATGGACCTTGGCAAAGATGTAATCTTTCTTTAAACTATTATTCATTTTATCAAGACAGACTTTTTTTTTTATAATGTCAAAAGCATTACATGAGTACTAAACTATCAATAGATCAGCAATTTTAACATAAGTTCTGACAATTCTGAGTCTGCTGCAAATGTCACAGTCATTTTAAGTTCCTCTTACAAACAAAGGATCAATTGAATTATATAACAGTTAGTTACTTCACAGTGTTCTTCTCATATGATTTTTCCATGTTGGCTCCTTTGGTAGCATATTAAGCTGCTCAGTTAGATTTTTCCAGTCAATTTCACTCATAATGATAACTCGATAAAATTGATACTCATTAAATGAAACCACTACTGTAGCAAGGCAATTTCCTAATGCACTCATTACTCTGATCTCCTACAGGCTGTCCATTTAATTTGGATAAAAGGCGCTTTAATTAAAAAAGAAAAGGTAATGTGTGGAGAGTATAGCAGGGGGCTCCACAATGACTTCTCCTTGATCTTCTGTTTTATTTAAACTGTGTGTGAGGTTTGCTGTGCACAAACTTCTCTACACCAATTAAGCCAATGAGACCAGGATCAGGCCCATAAACAGATCATTTACAGTAGTGGTTCTCAACCAGGGATACATGTACCCCTAGGGATATGCAGAGGTCTTCCAAGGGGTATATATTAACTCATCTAGATATTTGCCTAGTTTCATAAGGGGGGGGAAGAGGACAGCTCAGTGGTTTGAACATTGGGTTGTGAGTTCAATCTTTGAGGGGGCCATTTAGGGATTTAGTTGGGGATTGGTCCTGCTTTGAGCAGGGGGTTGGACTAGATGACCTCCTGAGGTCCCTTCCAACCCAAATAATCTGATACATGAAAAGCACTAGAAGTCAGTTCAGCCTAAAATTTCATATAGACAGAAAATGTCTTGTTTATACTGCTCTATATAACTGAAATGTACATACAATATTTATATTCCAATTGATTTATTTGATAATTATATGGTAAAAATGAGAAAGTAAGCAATTTCTCAGAAATGTGTGCTGTGACACTTTTGTATTTTTATGTCTGATATTGTAAGCAAGTAGTTTTTAAGTGGTGAAACTTGGGTGTACAAAAGACAAATCAGACTCCTGAAAGGGGTACAGTAGTCTGGAGAGGTTGAGAACCACTGATTTACAGAAACTATCTTGTTGCAGTGTACTGCATATGTAGTTAATCTTGATGCTATTTAGAATTACTATACTAGATAACTGAAGATTATATTAGAGATGGGTCAGAACCAAAACCCTGAATCCAAGCACACTAACTTTGGGAAAGTTAGGTTCCAATTTAAATTTTTGTGGTGGGTGCATCTTTACTAAATATAGTCATAAATGGAAGAATGACAAAATTTTGAATGCTTATGATTTATTAAAATGCACTGGGTGATAGTAACAGAAATATGTTGGCTTTAAATAGCATGAATTTACATATTTGAGGACAAATGAAAAAAATTACTACAATAGGTTACATCTAATCTACATTTTGGTAAGTGGCATAGCCGCTTAAATGAGATCATTGCCAGGGAACAGGCTAAGTAATTAATTTTAGTGACTCTAAAATTTAATAAATTGACATGTAGTTGAAAAGTCCATGTAAATGGACACCTGAAGCTAGATTGGCCAGTAAGTGCCCCAAGGCTCTGTGCCAAAGAGAGAAATAAAGAAACAGGGCAGTTTTAAAATTTAGTCAGAACCCTATTGACATGTACTGCTCAAGTGAAGTACTGTTTGGTCTGAACCTGCCCTGCCTACATGGGCCACACCCACTCTCAAGGCTAAAGAACAGGGATTGCAGGTAGCTTGTGCTACTGCATTCCTACACCTTGCAGAGATAACCATCAACTAGTACCTGCTATCTGGACTGTGTCAGCTTCTACCAGCGTGATGGAAGGAATGCAATGAGCTTCAATGAAGTTTGCTAAGTTACTTGCAAACTTAAGGTATCAGAGGGGTAGCTGTGTTAGTCTGTATCCACAAAAACAAGGAGGAGTTCGGTAGCACCTTAAAGACTAACAGATTTATTTGGGCATAAGCTTTCGTGGGTAAAAACCCCCACTTCTTCAAATGCTAGGAGTGAAAATTACAGATACAGGGATAAATATACTGACACATGAAGAGAAGAGAGTTACCTTACAAATGACCTTGTTACCAAGTTACCTTGCAAGCCTAAAGGGATACATTGGTATCCTATATCAGAGAGGTAGCCGTGTTAGTCTGGTTCTGTAAAAGCAGCAAAGAATCCTGTGGCACCTTATAGACTAACAGACATTTTGCAGCATGAGCTTTCGTGGGTGAATGCCCACTCCATTGGCATGTTCCGACGAAGTGGGCATTCACCCATGAAAGCTCATGCTGCAAAACATCTGTTAGTCTATAAGGTGCCACAGGATTCTTTATTGGTATCCTAGATTTCTAATGTGCAACCCTATGTTTGTTTCCTGATGCATCCCTATTCTAATATGGATGACAAGAGATTTAAACTTACTTTAATATATTCTTAGGTGCTTAGTACACTAAGTAATTCATTAAAGTGAATATGCATGATATACTGCTAAAAAACTTAACTGGGACAATCATTTACTTGACACCTGAAAGTGCCAATTACAAAGATTCACTTTACTTTAAAATATATAAAATTACATACAGTATGTCAATTAAATTTGGCAAATTTCATAAAATATTCTTTGCCATACATCACTCAGTAAGTAATTAGGCCACATTTCAGGCTAAAGTCAATAATTATTATCTTCCACAGCCACAGGACTACAGATATTTTACAGGGCCCCAGCCACGGAGACTAACTGTAGATATTCCAGGATAAAATTTAAACACTTCCCTTCTTTTTAGTGGCTACTAAGAAATCCTCAGGGTGTCCTTTCCAACATGCAGTTCCTGACTGTGAAGCCACACAGTCATATTTGACAACTGCACTACTTACTATAATGCCAAAGGTTCTCTATTAAGCATAGTCAGGGTATTACTCAGATATCCTACTACAGAGAACTATCTTCCCTGACATCAGTTCAAAATTCTGTTGCCTCTGTAGATGATATCATAGGCATCTTTAATAGCAGAGAGTGAAAGCACTGCACAGCTTCAGCTGTTTAAGAATTTAGTCTACTGTTAAGTAGAAACACAGAATTTTGGATTGGTAAGGAGGAGCATGGATTTTGTTCTAGCATACCATTATAGCCTGATCCTGAGGTCCTTTCTTAATGGGAGTTTTACTCAAGTAAGGACGGTAAGCCTAAGTGTACACACATTGTATATTCATTAATGGTTTGATAACCCAAACAGCTACTCCCTTTTAGAACAGATTAGCATTTCACCATTAACAAGGTTTGTTTTACATACCAAATCTGGCTTTAGTCTGAAAGTCAAAGGAAAGGAGTAAAGTATGGAGTAGAGTGTTGTCAGTACTGAAGAGCTCCAAGACTGGCACACCTCCCGACATCTGGGAATACGATTAAGGGTAAACTGGAAGAGAGTAGGATAAACTGAATTAAATTACATTCCTTCTGCAGAATATGTGACAGCATATATATCTGTTACTATAAAAACGTTTGTCCTTCATTTTGTATGTTTCCTTATTACATGCACTTGTTATTTCTAAAATCTGGAGTGCAAACCCTTTGGTCAAGAACCTTGTTGTATAAAGTATCAGAGGGGTAGCCAGTTTACAGAACCAGTTTCTCCTCCCTTGGTTTTCACACCTCAACTGCTGGAACAGGGCCTCATCCTCCCTGATTGATCTAACCTCGTTATCTCTAGCTTGCTTCTTGCTTGCTTATATATACACCTGCCCCTGGAAATTTCCACTGCTTGCATCCGAAGAAGTGGGTATTCACCCACGAAAGCTCATGCAGCAAAACGTCTGTTAGTCTATAAGGTGCCACAGGATTCTTTGCTACTTGTTGTATAAAGTGAATAGCACACTTTGGGGTGTTGTAAAAAAACCAATGTGTCTTGTATACCAGAATACCAGAACTACAATACCAGAACTCTGCTCTCCCGTCCCATCCCACATTACTTTAAAACACTTCTAGCTCAATTAAAATACACATAAGGAGCAACCTCATCTGCAGTATGTTAACTTAGTGCCCCACCTAGTGGACAACACAAAGCATTGTTAAGATATTATTATGTTTATACTCAGATACAATTTTCTGACTTTTGCAAGTGTAAAGTGGGAGTGGAGTTATAGTAATGTAAAAACTGAGGTAAGCAAGAAGAGAATCTAATGCGTCTGTGGCTGGCATACTCTGCTGTTTTAATCATGATTTCAAAAATTTTTTATTAAATAAATGATATTCCTATCCTTTAAATGAATGGGTCAGCAACAAAACTGACAGGAAAAGTGTTTGAATAAAGAAATTAATAATTGAGAAAAGTCATATTGTCAATTTCTTTAGAAACTAGTAAATTCAAGGGAGGGAGGGAGAGAACATTCAATAATCAAGAAAGATACCGAATCGCAGAATTTGAAATGTATTCCTCCCCCAAACAGATAGCACATGAATAACAGTACTAAGATTCCACACATCCTTGCTCGTAGGCTTTTGGACCTGATGGAAACAATTCTAGAACACACAAATGGGTCAAAAGTCAGTGTCTATGCACACTGAAAAGTTGACCTCCAGTGAAACTCCAAACAAACGTGCCATGTGTAATAGCAGTTTTAGTGAGGTGGGCAACTATTTCCTAAGAACTGGCCAGAAGCTGCTAACTCATTTCATGAAGGCCACCAAACAGTTATCAAATGCTAACGAGTCTCAGTCACCATCAACTTGGCAGAATTCCAACTGATGACCTGGAAGTAAAACGTTCCTAATCTGATCACCAAAACCATAAAGTCTCCACTCATTCTAAATACACCAGTCTTAGCTAAAATCATGTTTCCCTGATGAGTGGTGGTTTGAAGTTAGGAGAGACCAAAGTTTTAAGACAGTTACTTTAAAAAAAAAAAAAAAAAGTAAACTAAAGATAAAGAGAAAAGTTGTACAGAGAGTTGGAAAGAATGGTTAAAAAGCAGCAGAAGTGACAGAATATATCATTATTCCAATAGACTTTCTAATGTGGCTACACATTTTAAATACAAACTTGCATTATTGTCACAAACTTTTTTCTTTAAGTACTGTTATTTTGAGTCAGATGTGTTATGACATTTTGTGAAAACATTCTGTTTAACAACTATAGACTGTATTAAATCTTGACATGGAATTGTCTAGAAGGGAGACTTGTGCTGAAAGCACTGAACTGCACAGTGTCATATAAATAAATGACAGTTACCATAGCGTATGAGGGAACTTGACACAATGGCTGTATGGAATGCTTTTCAGAAATGACATTCCTTAAGAAAAACCGTAGAAAGCTTATCTACACATAGTTAACTAAGAAAGTTTTAAACTTATGATTTCCACCAGCCCTGACCTATTTTTTTTTTTTTTTTTTTAGAAATTTAATTCTTGCAGTAACATGTTCCATCTCTACTATGATACAAAGGCTAACAGTAAGCACTTAAATCTGATGCATCTTTTAATGGAAGTCAACATATCATGCTCATATACCAGATATGGACCAATTGGTCTTTTTCATCTCCGATATGATTTTATAAGGTTGTGTTTATTTATAATTGCTTTTTCTGCGCATAGAGACCTTTTCATTGTTGGTCAGACATCAAATTGTCGAAACTGGAAGTTCAACAACAGATGAGACTAGAGAACTGTAAGTTTAAACATCAATGCTGTAGCCCTTTATTATCTAGTAACTTTTTTATTATTTTGCCGAAGCATGTAAGGAGAGGTAGAGAAAGCTTGCCATTGCCATGGCCCATTATAGTGTGTTCAACTGAACATGCTGTAATCCTTCCAAAGAAATTAGATACTGGGGAAGGGATTTTGGTTGTTTGCTTTTGTGCAAAATAACTTGTTTATTTAATGACTAAGGAGATTTTCTGTAAGAACCTGTTGATTACTGCTGTTTTATTTCTATTCAATCCATGTAAACTGATATGGTGACTGTCATGGGGGCCTGCCCTTTAAAAAGAGTCGGGGACTAGCCTATTTGAGCCACACTCCTGTAAGGAAGAACTAGCCAACTCAAACCCACCTGGAAGTAATTAAATGCCCTGGCTGGTTGTCAGCTGATTAGCTAGTGAGCCTGATAAAGGGTTACCAAGGCTCAGCTGAGATGGATTCTACAGACAGGAAGTTCCTGATGAGAGGAGTGTCCAGAAAAGCTCACCAGATGAGGGGTCTGGGAAGGTGTGCTCTGAGGAACAGGGAATTCCTAAATGATGGAAGGAAGCCAAGCCTGTCAGAAACTACATGCTGTCCCAGAGAAGACTTGCAGCTGACAGATCTGTGCAGAAGGACTCTTGCCAAGGAAAGGGACCTGAGCTGAAAGAACACTGCTGGAAAGGAATGGTAAAACTAGGTGGGAACAAAAACTAAGACATAGGGGTGAAAGCTTGTGTGATGGGTTGGATCACAGAAACCCTCCTGGGAGCTGCCACCTGATGTGCCAAGACTACTTCTACCCCTGCTTTCCCTGCCAGCTCAGGACTCCAGCACCCTGTCTTGCTGAGCCAGACACTTCTGTCTGCTCCAACACAGACCTAGGGTCTGAATTACTTGCCCCAAAGCTGCAGGTTTACCTGAAAGCAGCTAACAGAAGTGTTCCTGTCTTTAACACTCAGATGCCCAACTCCCAATGGGGTCTAAACCCAAATAAATCTGTTTTGCCCTGTATAAAGCTTAAATTGTTCGCCCTCTATAACATCGATAGAGAGAGAGATGCACAGTTGTTTGCTCCCCCAGGTATTAATACATACCTTTGAGTTAATTAATAAGTAAAAAGTTATTTTATTAAATACAGAAAGTAGGATTTAAGTGGTTCCAAGTAGTAACAGACAGAACAAAGTAAGTTACCAAGCAAAATAAAATAAAATGCGCAAATCTATGTCTAATCAAACTGAAGACAGTTCCAGAATACTCCTTTTTACAGACTACTCTCCTTTTAGCCTGGGTCCAGCAATCACTCACACCCCTTGCAGTCACTACCCTTTGTTCCAATTTCTTCCAAGTATCCTGAGGGGTGGAGATGCTCTCTCTTTGGCCAGCTGAAGACAAAATGGAGGGGTCTCCCAGGGGTTTAAATAGACTTTCTGTTGTGGGTGGAGACCCTCTCCTCACTCCTATGCAAAGTCCAGCTCCAAGATGGAGTTTAGGAGTCACCTGGGCAAGTCACATGGCCATGCATGACTCAGTTTTTACAGGTAGCATCCATTGTTTACATGCTACCTTGAATGTTCTCAAGTAGACTTCTTATGTGGATTGGAGCATTCCAAGATCCATTGTCCTTTAAGTGTTTCTTGATTAGGTCCTTAATTTCAACATTCCCTTCACCAGGAACTGACCAAATGCTCTACTAAGGTTATTTAGAAATCAAGCCAGCCAACATTCATAATGTCGAATACAAAAATGATACATGCATGCAAATAGGATTAATACATTCAGTAGATCATAACCTTTACGGGATATGTTACATGGCATATGTAGCATAAAACACATTCTAAGAATATTTCCATAGAGCCTTATGGGAGATACCGTCACAGCTTGTTTATATTTTTATTTGGTCTTTGTTCCCTATATAAAGCCTTGGTGACCTTATTGAAGACATGAGGAAATGAGGCAGGAAACATCTACAGTACCACTCAGCTGGAAGGGTGTACTATAGGGCAGATACACCCTGTGACAGTGATTCAATTCCCAGCCTTCCTTAGGAAGAGGAAAAATGACCCCCTTGACAGAAGAATGAGGGGGAAGCTCTGCAAGATACAACTCACTGTTTCCAATTGTATGCAAAGGAGCAGGAGAGCTTTAATCTGTGTACACTCAAAAGAGAACATGTTAAATCCCTCAAGCTTTTCCTGCCCCCTCTCCACATGCTGGAACAAGTGATAGGCTGAAACCATACTCTGTGCTGGTGTGCTCCTCAGCTGGCTGAAGGTGAGTCATCTATGCTGCAGGTAAGGGTGGTCTTTCTACCATCTCTCCACATTGAATATGTTTATAGAGTGGGCAACCTACATTTCTCAGAAGAGTCGACTCTTTTTCCAAAGGAAAAAACATCTGTTACCAAAAGGTCAGCCTCAGACACTCACAAATGGGTTCTTCCTACTTTCAACCTTCAAGGAAAACACAATAATATTTGTGTGTGTTTGGGGGGGGGGGGGGGGGGGGGTGGTGGGTAGACAGGGACGACTCAACCTTCCCCCCCCCCAAAACAAACAAACCAACAAAACTACCAAACTTGTTTAGAGAACAACTATATTTATTTTACTTATGTGTTTGTAGGGAGGCGGCCTGGTCCCCAGGCGCCCCGGAGGACGAGGAGCCCAGCTGGATGCCAGACTGGGCGGAGCTACGGGGCCCGCCCCACAAAGGGTCAAGCACCGGCCCGGAAGTACAAAGGCGGGCCCTCCAGGCTCAGTAAGGCCCCAGCCGTCAGCAAGGCCGGACGTCCACGATCGAGCTCCCGCTGGGGAGGCCGCAGAAGGCAGCGGCCGACCCAGCCTCCCCCACTCCCGCTACCCGGAGGACTGGCCGAGCCTGCCCCGCTACCCGGAGGAGGACTGGCCGAGCCTGACGGTGGCTGCCAACCCCGAGGACCCGCTGAGCCCACCCGAGCACACTTACCCTGAGGAGCCGATGGTGGTTGAACCCTCTGTCGAAACCACGACGACTCAGGTACTTGAGGAGGGGGAAGGTGGAAGTAGCCGGGGGCAGCCGACCCCAGTCTGGCTGCAGCACTGCCAGAACCGATGTCATTGTGAAGCGGCCTGGATCCCCACTGACAGCAGCGAGTTTCTGCTGCTGCTAGGGCCCTGGGCTGGGACGCAGTGGAGTGGGAAGGCCTGCATCCCCACCTGCCACCCTTCCAGGGGTGGCAGACGTCTCCCTCTCCCTGGCCTGCGGAGGCCTTTAGACTTGAACTGCTGCTCAGCCCTGTCTGAGGGTCTGAGCCCTGTACTTGTTTGTGCCCCGCCCTGAGCCAGGGCTTGGGCTTTATAGGTTCATAGACTGTACTACTCGTGTGTAGTGAGGCGGCCTGGTCCCCAGGCTCCCAGAGGGCGAAGAGCGACCCCTCGCCCGACAGGGGAACGCTTACAGTGTTTGGCTAAAAACACCCTAGCAAAATGCTGCATAATATCAAGATTCCAAAACTATTTGTATTAAGAATGCTAATTATCCAACTATTTTATCAGTTGAGTGGCCATGAGAGGGACTTTAAACATAAAGTTTACTCCAAAAATCTTCTCTTCATCCCACTGTACATTATCATCTAGACACTGTATTTTGTTCTAAAGAAGGAAAAACTTTCTTCCACCTCACTTCTGCATTAAATAAGTAGAAGGGAAAAGGCAATTGCTAAGACAGAATGACTCTTCCCTTAATCTAATATAAATTCCCAGCAAAATATGCCAATGAAACAAGATGCTAAATTATTCTCATTTAGGTTCACCACAGACTTATGAAAAACATTTTTCACTTACATTTGGAGGCTCCTATTGTAATGATACAATCACACTGGCAGCTGCTACTTTCCCTTTATTTTTTTGTAGTTTACATTTAACACACTATCATACTGTATTTGCTTTTTTTTGGTTTCTGCTGCTGCCTGACTGCGTATTTCCCGTTCCAAATGAGGTGTGTGGTTGACCAGTCAGTTCGTAACTTTGGTGTTCATAACTCTGAGGGTCTACTGTACTATATCATGTACAAATGATCAAGCTTTCTTATGACTATGTATTTAACTTACCTGGGAATTGGAGAAAGTTTCAGCTCTTTTTTGTTCAAAAGTACGTATTTTATCTTCACTCATCTTATCTGAATCTGCAAAAATGTAATGTCGAGGAGAGTATGACTGGGACAAACTGCTGAGTAACCTCAGTATTTCTGTTGTGTGTCCTCCTGGGGGTGGGAAAAAACCATCGGAGCTAGTTAGTATATGAAATATTTAGCAGCTGCCATTTGAAAACATGCTGCTGGGGGTCACTTATTCCTTTGAGAGACATTGTTAATATTAGCATCACTCACCCTCCTCTGAGAGCTGGGAATTTAATTAGGGGCTGTTTGTGATGGTTAGGGTAATATGGAGACCATTCAACTCTCACTGAAGTCAATTGAAAGACTCACTGATTTTAAATGGGAGATGGACCAGGCCCATACAGAGGACATACTGTAGAGTCTTTGTTTTCCAGTGTTCTGTCTTAGCTGTATTTGTGGCATATACAACTGTTCTGGTTATAGCACAGTTGAATCTTTACCTGTTTACAGCACACTTGCAATTTGCAAAGAGGATGGGGTTTGTCACCTGTCTTAACTATATCCTATGGTCAGATTTAAAGCCTTGGACATGTTATCATTATATGCAAGCCATTCCTGGTCACGATCCCCTTACCAGCCAGCACCAACACTTTTGGGTCTATGCTGGCCATCTGGAAGCAACGTGGGATACTGTGATTACAAATATCCTTGTATTACTCCAACTCTGCCCTGCCAGCTGCTTTTCACTAGCTTCTACCAGTGTAACTAATCTAGCGCCTGATCTTCACTGGGCTGTAAAGTGATTTTAATAATATGGTTAAAACAAAGTTTGGTCCTGTATGTCAAGGTAAGACAACTATAACAGTTGGAGGACTGTCATATCATCCCTGAAATAGTAAATTTGCCTGTTAATAGAACCTCATGGAACTCTATATATGTAACCTCATTTATACATTAATAACATGACAACTTTGGGTACCAAAATTTTGGTGGGCCAGTCTTAAAATGTAGGTACCTCTCATTTTCATTCTTTGGGGCTTTCAGGTTCAAACTCAATCGTATCTTTGTCTGTGGTTTATTTATTTATTTTAAATCACCTTAATCCTTAACTGGGTTTGATGTGATTTTCACATAGCAGATATAATGTATTTTTTTAAGAGTGCAAAAATGAAGTTTAAGAAAAAAAATTATAAGTAGAAATCCCAAGTATGCCCTGCAGGTGGCTTGTAGAAGAAGCTAAAAACGAGTGAAAGATGCTACCACATTCTTAATTCTTCTCTTTAGATTTGTGTGTATTGTATCATATACTCTTCTGTTGTCATTCCAGAAGAGGCCCACTCCCTCTGTTCTTAACCTCACATTTCCTTGTAGAGGGTGTCTTTCACACTTAGTTTTCTGTGCCTTAAGAATAAGTGATACAGCTAGTGTTTGTTTCCTTGGCCTGGTCTACACTACGCGTTTAAACCGATTTTAGGAGCGTTAAACCGATTTAACGCGGCACCCGTCCACACTAAGAGGCCCATTATATCGATATAAAGGGCTCTTTAAACTGGTTTCTGTACTCCTCCCCAAGGAGAGGAGTAGCGCTAATATCGGTATTACCATATCGGATTAGGGTTAGTGTGGCCGCAAATCGACGGTATTGGCCTCCGGGCGGTATCCCACAGTGCACCACTGTGACCGCTCTGGACAGCAATCTGAACTCGGATGCAGTGGCCAGGTAGAGAGGAAAAGACCCGCGAACTTTTGAATATCATTTTCTGTTTGCCCAGCGTGGAGCTCCGATCAGCATGGGTGGCGATGCAGTCCCAAATCCAAAAAGAGCTCCAGCATAGACCGTACGAATGTGATCGCTGTATGGGCAGACAAATCTGTTCTATCAGAGCTCCGTTACAGAAGACGAAATTCCAAAGCATTTTTTAAAAATCTCCAGAGGCCACAGCAGGGACTCGGCACACTGCTGCGTGACAAGCGTAACGGAAAGCCAAAGAATCAAATGGACGCTCATGGAGGGAGGGAGGGGGGACTGAGGACTCCAGCTATCCCACAGTTCCTGCAGTCTCCGAAAAGCATTTGCATTCTTGGCTGAGCTCCCAATGCCTGTAGGGTCAAACACATTGTCTGGGTGGTTCAGGGCATAGCTCGTCAATTTACACACACACCCCCACCCCCAGAAGGAAAAGGGAAAAAAATCGTCTCTTGACTCTTTTAAATATCACCCTATGTGTACTGAATGCTGCTGGTAGACGCGATGCTGCGGCAGTGAACTGTAGCATCCTCGCCCCCCCTCCTTGGTGGCTGATGGTACAATATGACTGATATCCATCGTCATCATCAGCCTTGTGGCAGATGGTGCAGTACAGAAGGACTGGTATCCGTCCTCATCATCAGTCCATGAGTGCTACTACTTCCCAGTAGATGGTACAGAACGGCTGGTAACTATCTTCATCATAGCAACAGGGGGCTGAGCTCCATCATGTGTAAAGAAAAGATTCTGTTCTGCCTGGACTATCATAGCAGCGGGATGCTGGGCTCCTCTCCCCCACACTGCTTAATGTCCTGTCTGGACTATCATAGCAGCTGGAGGCTGCCTTCCCCTCATTTTATCTCACTAACAAGTCACTGTTTCTTATTCCTGCATTCTTTATTACTTCATCACACAAATGGGGGGGACACTGCAACGGTAGCCCAGGAAGGCTGGGGGAGGAGGGAAGCAACAGGTGGGGTTGTTGCAGGGGCACCCCCTGTGAATGGCATGCAGCTCATCATTTCTGCGGGATCTGACACGGATCAGCTGTGCTTTCTGGTTCTCTGATACACTGGTTCTCTAGTACAGGGGTCCCCAACCTTTTCAGGACCAGGGACCGGTTGAGCTGCCGCAGGCATGACTGCGGACGGTTCGCTGGTCGCGCGGCTCAGCTGGACCGCCCGCAGGCATGCCTGCGGCAGCTCAACCGGAGCCGGTGGACCTCCCGCAGGCGTGCCTGCGGGCGGTCCAGCTGAGCCGCGCGACCAGCGAACCGTCCGCAGTCATGCCGGCGGGAGGTCCCCGGGAGCAGCGGACCTCCCGCAGGCATGACTGCGGAGGGAACGCTCGTCCCGCGGCTCGGGTAGACCTCCCGCAGGCACGCCTGCGGGAGGTCCACTGGGTCGGTTCGCGGCCCGGTTTGTAAGAGGCCGCGGTCCGGTACTGGGCCGCGGACCAGGGGTTGGGGACCCCTGCTCTAGTACACTTGCCCCATACTCTAGGCAGGACTGATTCTATTTTTAGATACCATAAAGGAGGGATTGACTCAGGGAGTCATTCCCATTTTTGTCTTTTGCGCCCCCGGCCAACCTCAGCCAGGGGCACCCATGATAGCAGCAGAGAGTACAGTACAGTACAGAAGGACTGGTAACCATCATCTCATTGTCAATTTACAATGGAAGCAGATGGTTATCAGCCGTTCTGTACCATCTCTGCTATCATGCAAAAGCAAATGAATGCTGCTGTGTAGCGCTGCTGAATCGCCTCTGTCAGCGGCATCTAGTACACATACGGTGACAGTGACAAAAGGCAAACCAGTGCTTTGGCATCTGCCAGGGCAATCCAGGGGAAAAGGGCGTGAAATGATTGTCTGCCGTTGCTTTCCCAAAGGAAGGAGTGACTGATGACATTTACCCAGAACCACCCGCGACAATGATTTTTACCCCATTAGGCACTAGGATCTCAACCCAGAATTCCAAGGGTCGGGGGGAGGCTGCGGGAACTATGGGATAGCTACAGAATAGCTACCCACAGTGCAACGTTCCAGAAATCGATGCTAGCCTCGGACCGTGGACGCACACCACCGAATTAATGTGCTTAGTGTGGCCACGTGCACTCGATTTTATACAATCTGTTTTACTAAACCGGTTTATGTAAAATCAGAATAATCCCGTAGTGTAGACGTAACCCTTGAAAGCATAGCAAGATCTTAAAAGACATATTTAATGTAATTTCCCTCCACATCCTATACTTCACGTGCTGTCCATACAGCTATGTGTGGTGTTGCCAAGCTGTATTACAGCCACAGAGCTCCATCCCAGCGGGGGATACATGTCAATATTATTAATAATTAAGTAGACGATGGTACCATGCAAAGGACCCCATGAGTACTGGAGCTTGATTTTGCAATCCTAGCGATGGAAAGGTTACACTCTTAACATAATATAATATTGCTCTGTCACCTAGTGGTGGATGAAGTGATCTTGCATATTACAGCAGAAGCATAAAACACCGCACTAATAGCATTACTCTCCGCAGTGTGGGGTGTAGCGCCCTCCCTCCCTCCCCCAGCCCAGGTGCGTTTTGCTCTTTAGCCCACCTGGTTGCCGAAGCAGGACCCATGAGTCTCTGGGCATCTCCGAGCAGTGAGCATCCCCCTGGGTTCTCTGTTAAAGCCCCCACGAGTTTCCGCATATTGTCCCTCGGAACTCACTCGCCTACCTCCGCTTTCCACCGCCCTCCCTTAGCTGCCTCTTGCTTCCCTGTATCCCTCCCGCCGAGGCGGCCGCGCTGCCTCAGGAGCCCCGCCCCGCCGCCACTCTCCATTTCAGGACAGAGCTGTGGCGAGGACACTACACCGCCAGGCCGCGCCGCCGTGCAAGGCTCGAGCCCGCTTCCCAGCATGCACCAGCCTACCCGCCGCCGAGCAGCCACCTACAGGACTACACTTCCCAGCATGCGCCGCTCCCGGGGGAGTCTGCCGGTGCGCAGTGCTGCCCTCTGCCGGCCGGACAGGGATCGGCCCCATCTCTACTCACCGGAGCCGGCCACCACCAGGAGGCTGAGGGGAGCTGTCCGCGGGCTGCTGTTCCGCCTCGCTAGGAGAAGCCGCGCAGTGAGGAGCAGCAGCAGCAGGGCAGCGGCGCCCAGCACGGCCGGGAGGGCGTCCATACAAACCCGACAGGAGCGGACACGGAAATCCACAGAACGAGGAAGACACGTCGCGAAAACTACGGGGGCCGTAGCAGCTCAAACTTACTCGCTTCTGTATATGCGCTTCGTTACGTGGCGAGCGAGCAACTCATTTCTCCCCGCCCCCGCGGAAAGTCAACACAGGTCCTTCCGCGCGCGCCCCAGGGAGTGTCTCCCCTGCCCTCCCGCGCCTGACCCCTGCAACGCGCAGGGTCGCCGCCCTCCCCTCGGGCTCCAGCGCGCCCTGGGGAAGCGGGCGCCGGGCTCCCACGCAGTGAACTAGTATGAAGCTGAAGCTAGAGCCCAGGGTTCGCTGTGGGGCGCCGGGGGCCTTGCAGCGCCGCCGTTGTTGAGGGCGGGTGAAAAGCTGACAAGGAGTCAGTGGGTGACGGATGTATGTGAGCAAGTGGGACCATCAGAGATGGGAGCAGCCGGTATTCACTGAACACAGGGTCCAATATAGGGTGATCAGATGTCCTGGTTTTATAGGGACAGTCCCGATTTTTGGGTCTTTTCCTATTACCCTCCACCCCCTGTCCCGATTTTTCACATTTGCTGTCTGACTAGGCTGACCAGTGTGAAAAATCGGGACAGGGAGTGGGGGGTAATAGGAGCCTATATAAGAAAAAGCCCCATGTATCGGGACTGTCCCTATAAAATCGGGACATCTGGTCACCGTAGATAGCACACTTGGTTAAGAAGAAAGTTGGAGTCATTTTTAGCTAGCGGGCGCTCAGGGGGATAATAATGTCTATCTAGCTCTTCACATTTGCATAGCAATGTCCATACCCTAACTGATTCAGCAAACTCTGTGGGTGTAGTTGCTGCTCAAGCAGTAGTTTCACTGAAATTTAGTAATCAAAAAAATGTTTTAGCAATGTCCTTACTTACTGTAATTCTGTTTTTAATTAGTGCACAGAGGTAGTACATAGGCATTGCTAAACAAACGTCAGAGACTTTTTAAATAAAAGCCAATAAAATAGACTTTGCTTAAAGAAAAGGCAGAGTAGGTTTGTATCTATACAAAATTACAAGTATTTTCATTTATTAATGAGAACAGCAGCAATTGGCATCTGCTTTCACTGCCACAGTTACTAAGCTATGTGAGTTCCTGGAATGCTACACTATGTCAGTGACAAATTCTGCAACATGTATAAATAAATGCTACTGAATTTAATTATGAGAGATGTAGTATGTCCATTCAATCTTGTGAGTTTCTCTTTTTCGGCGTGCATATTGCCATCATCTGAAAGGAGTGTCCAATTTGCTCAAATTGTGAGAAATTGAATGGTGACATCTATCCATCATTTTCTGAAGTATCTATGTAGTTACACTGAAGTGTCCAGATTCCCTCAGGGTCTCACAAACCACACTATCACTCAGTTTGTGTAATATGTACATGCAATTAACATGCCCCTGAATTTACAACAATGTATAAAACTAAGATAACATATTTCATGGTTTTAGTATTTAGAAAGGTATTTACTTTAGTAGCACTTCAGTAGGTGATATTTTATTAATGCAGAAGCATTAATAAATATCACCTACTGCAGATACCCTGTTGAAAGGCCCAGCCTTCCTGTTGACCAAAGAGTCCTGCACTTGCCTGTCAACCCTACTTCTTGGCTGGCTCCATCACCTGTTCATCCCTGTAGAATCTTTGTGGGTTGTGCTCCCAGCCCGTCAATCTTGGAAGATTAATTCATCCTCATTTTTAATAAAGATTCATATCAGTCATGGATTCCTTATAAAATCTACAATTTACAAATAAAAATATGCTTTCTGATTGCCAGTCTACATTGCGGGAACTGAAATAAGTTGAGTCTTTCTGGCTAATGCACCATCATTCTCCAGGCAAAATCCTGTCCATGTATACACAAATGCAACCAATCGTCTTGCAGTCATTCTGCTGGGGTACGAGAAATCAGGAACACACAGTGAGCACAAAAGCATGGATCCTCCACCATCCCAACTGAATATTTGGGGGGAGATTTCTATGAAGAGGACCTCATAAAGATTTCTTCCTCTCTCGTCATTTGCTGATGGCTTTTCAGTGGGAGGAAGCAACCACGTTCTTACTTAAAAACGCCATTGATGACACATGAGCTAGATAAAAAAAAATCTTCCTCACTTCTCCATAGTTTTGTTGTCTATGTAGCACCAGCAGGAGTACAGAGTAGTAAAAGCTTATTTTTTGTCCCTAACGTAAGGCACGGGGAACAGATGTGTTCAGCAAGAAGTGCCATATTTACATGTTAACCGTTTAAAATAAAATTATTAGCACTAAAAGCAATTTAAGTGCTAATTTTATATGTAGACAATGCACAAGAGGAAAACACTGTCTTTCTATGAAAATAAATGTCTTCTTGTTGCAGGTCACTGGGAGAGAGGGTAGGTAGATTTGTTTTATTTAAATATTTTTTTCCAACACAGTTTCCTCCCTTTTTTTTTTTTTTTTTTTGGTCATTTGGCCTATTGAGCAGCCGCTACTTAAAGTTGAAACAGTCTTGAAATCTGTGAATAGCTGTGAGAGCATGACAGTCAGACTTGGTCATCAGATTCCCTCTTTTCTCCATCCTCACATTACTTACTTTGCAGGGCCGGCTTTAGTAAGTGCGGGGCCCGATTCGAACACTTGAAACGGGGCCCCAGCAGGGATGACTGAAAAAAAAAACACATTAAAAAACATGTGGGACTTGTACTCACTGGGCGGCACTCCTAGTCTTCGGAGGCGGGTCCTTCACTCGCTCTGGGTCTTCGACAACACTGAAGGACCAGCCGCTGAAGTGCAGCCGAAGACCTGGAGCGAGTGAAGGACCCGCCGCCGAAGTGCTGCACAAGACCAGCAGCCTCTAGCCAGGGAAGAGATTCTTGGCCACTTGCCCCGTCTGGCGGCCCTGCCCCTGTGTGCGAGGCCCTCTTAGGAGCGGGGCCCGATACAGGGAAATTGGTGGAATTGCTCTAAAGCCGGCCCTGATCCTAACTCTAGCTCCAAGTGCCCTGCTCATAGGAACCTTAACCCTAGCTCCAAGTGCCCTACCCTTAGGAACCCTAACCTTAGGCAGGAAAACCTACCCATAAGAACCCTAACCCTAGCTCCAAGTGCCCTACCCTTAGGAACCCTAACCCTAGGACGAGAAGCCCTACCCATAGGAAACCTAACCTAGTTCCAAGTGTCCTACCCATAGGAACCCTAACCATAGGGCGGGGCGACCTACTCATAGGAACTCTAACCCTAGCTCCAAGTGCCCTACCCTTAAGAACCTTAACCCTAGGGCGAGAAGCCCTACCCATAGGAACTCTAACCCTAGCTACAAGTGCCCTACCCTTAGGAACCCTAACCCTAGGGTGGGGCACCCTACCCATAGGAACCCTATTCCTAGCTCCAAGTGCCCTACCCTTAGGAAACCTCACCCTAGGGCGGGAAGCCCAACCCATAGGAAACTTACCATAGCACCAAGTGTCCTACCATTAGGAACCCTAATCCTAGGGTGGGAAGACCTACCCATAAGAGCCCTAACTCTAGCTCCAAGTGTCCTACTCATAGGAACACTAAAGCTACCTACAAGTGCCGTACCCTTAGGAACCCTAACCATAGGGCAGGAAGCCCAACACATAGGAACAATAACCCTAGCTCCAAGTGCCCTACCCATAGGAACCCAAACCCTAGGGCGGGAAGCCCTAACCATAGTAACCCTATCCCTAGCTCCAAGTGCCCTACTCTTAGAAACCCTAACCTTAGGGCGGGGCAGACTACCCATAGGAACCATAACCGTAGGTCCAAGTGCCCTACCCATATGAACCCTAACCCTAGCTCCAAGTGCCCTACCCTTAGCAACCCTAACCCTAGGGCGGGGTGCCCTAACCATAGTAACCCTCACCATAGTTCCAAGTGTCCTAACGATGGGAACCCAAACCTCAGGGCGGGAAGCCTGACCCATACGAACCCTAACACTAGCTTCAACTACCCTACCCTTAGGAGCCCTAATCATAGGAACCCTAACCCTAGCTCCAAGTGTCCTACCATTAGCAACCCAAATCCTAGGGAGGGGTGCCCTACCCATAGGAACCCTAACCCTAGCTCCAAATGCCCTACACATAGGTAACCTAAACGTAGGTCCAAGTGCCCTACACTTAGGAACCCTAACACTAGGGAGGGAAGTCCTACCCATAGGAATCCTAACTCTATCTCCAAGTGGCCTACTCATAGGAACAATAACCCTACCTCCAAGTGCCCTACCCTTAGGAACTGTAACCCTAGGGCAGGAAGCCCTACACATAGGAACCCTAACCCTTCCTGCAACTGCTCTACCCATAGGAACCCTAACCCTAGGGGAGGGAGCCCTACCCATAGGAACCCTAACCCTAGCTCCAAGTGCCATACACTTAGGAACCCTAACACTAGGGCGGGGTGGCCTATCTATAGGAACCCTTATCCTAGCTCCAAGTGCCCTACCCTTAGGAACCCTAACCCTAGGGTGCGAAGTCCTAACCATAGTAACCCTAGGGTGCGAAGTCCTAACCATAGTAACCCTAACCATAGCTCCAAATGCCCTACCCTTAGGAACCCTAACCCTGGGGCGGGAAGCCCTACCCATAGGAGCCCTAACTCTAGCTCCAAGTGGCCTACTCATAGGAACACTAAAGCTACCTACAAGTGCCGTACCCTTAGGAACCCTAACCATAGGGCAGGAAGCCCAACACATAGGAACCCTAACTCTAGCTCCAAGTATCCTACCCATAGGAACCCAAACCCTAGGGCGGGAAGCCCTACCCATAGGAACCCTAACCCTTCCTGCAACTGCTCTACACATAGGAACCCTAACCCTAGGGGAGGGAGCCCTAACCATAGTAACCCTATCCCTAGCTCCAAGTGCCCTACTCTTAGAAACCCTAACCTTAGGGTGGGGCAGACTAGCCATAGGAACCATAACCGTAGCTCCAAGTGCCCTACCCATATGAACCCTAACCCTAGCTCCAAGTGCCCTACCCTTAGGAACCCTAACCTTAAGGCGGGGCAGACTACCCATAGGAACCATAAGCGTAGATCCAAGTGCCCTAACCTTAGGAACCCTAAACCTACGGCGGAAAGCCCTAACGATATGAACCCTAACCATAGCTCCAAGTGCCCTACTTTTAGGAACTCTAATCCTAGGGCTGGGAGACCTACCCATAGGAACCCTAACCCAAGCACCAAGTGCTCTACCCTTAGGAACCCTAACCCTAGGGGAGGGAGCCCTACCCATCGGAACCCTAACCCTAAAGCGGGGTGCCCTACACATAGGAAACCTAACCCTAGCTCCAACTGCCCTACCCATAGGAAGCCTAACCATATAGCGGGGTGCCCTAGTCATAGGAACCCTAACCATAGCTCCAAGAGCCCTATCCTTAGGAACCTGAACCCTAGGGCGGGAAGCCCTACCCAAAAGAAACCTACCCTAGCCCCAAGTGTTCTACCCATAGGAACCCTAACCCTAGGGCGGGGCGCCCTACCCATAGGAACCCTAACCCAAGCACCAAGTGCTCTACCCTTAGGAACCCTAACCCTAGGGGAGGGAGCCCTACCCATCGGAACCCTAACCCTAAAGCGGGGTGCCCTACACATAGGAAACCTAACCCTAGCTCCAACTGTCCTACCCATAGGAAGCCTAACCATATAGCGGGGTGCCCTACTCATAGGAACCCTAACCATAGCTCCAAGAGCCCTATCCTTAGGAACCCGAACCCTAGGGCGGGAAGCCCTACCCAAAAGAAACCTACCCTAGCCCCAAGTGTTCTACCCATAGGAACCCTAACCCTAGGGCGGGGCGCCCTACCCATAGGAACCCTAACCCAAGCACCAAGTGCTCTACCCTTAGGAACCCTAACCCTAGGGGAGGGAGCCCTACCCATCGGAACCCTAACCCTAAAGCGGGGTGCCCTACACATAGGAAACCTAACCCTAGCTCCAACTGCCCTACCCATAGGAAGCCTAACCATATAGCGGGGTGCCCTACTCATAGGAACCCTAACCATAGCTCCAAGAGCCCTATCCTTAGGAACCCGAACCCTAGGGCGAGAAGCCCTACCCAAAAGAAACCTACCCTAGCCCCAAGTGTTCTACCCATAGGAACCCTAACCCTAGGGCAGGGCGCCCTACCCATAGGAACCCTAACCCAAGCACCAAGTGCTCTACCCTTAGGAACCCTAACCCTAGGGTGGGTAGTCCTACCCATAGAAACCCTAACCCTAACTCCAAGTCCCCTACTCTTAGGAGCCCTAACCCTAGGGCGGGAAGGCCTACCCATAGCAACCCTAACCCTAGTTCCAAGTGCCCTACCCGTAGAAACCCTAACCCCAGCTCCATATGCCCTAACAATAGGAACCCTAATCGGTGAGCGGGGTGCCCTACCCAAAGAATCCCTCACCCTAAGGCACGAAGCCCTACCCACAGGAACTCTAACCATAGCTCCAAGTGGCCTACCTTTAGGAACCCTAACCCTAGGGTGGGGCGCCCTACCCATAGGACCCCTAACCCTAGCTCCAAGTGCCCTACCCTTAGGAACCCTTACCCTAGGGCGGGAAGCCCTACCCTTAGGAATCCTAATCCTAGCACCAAGTGTCCTACCTTTAGGAACCCTAACCCTAGGGCGGGAAGCCCTACCATAGGAACCCTAACCCTAGCTCCAAGTGCCCTACCCTTAGGAACTCAAGCCATAGGGTGGGAAGCCCTACCCATACGAACCCTAACCATAGCTCCAAGTGCCCTACATTTAGGAACCCTAACCCTAGGGCGGGAAGGCTAACCATAGGAACCCTTACCCTAGCTCCAAGTGCCCTACCCTTAGGAATCCTAATCCTAGCACCAAGTGTCCTACCTTTAGGAACCCTAACCATAGGGCGGGAAGCCCTACCCATAGGAACCCTAACCATAGCTCCAAGTGCCTAACCACAGGAACCCTAGTTGCAAGTGCCCTACGCATAGGAACCGTAACCCTAGCTCCAAGTGCCCTACCGTCAGGAATCCTAACCGTAGGGCGGGAAGTCCTACCAATCGGAACCCTAACCCTAGCTCCAAGTGCCCTACCCTTAGGAACTCTAGCCATAGGGTGGGAAGCCCTACCCATACGAACCCTAACCATAGCTCCAAGTGCCCTACATTTAGGAACCCTAACCCTAGGGCGGGAAGGCTAACCATAGGAACCCTTACCCTAGCTCCAAGTGCCCTACCCTTAGGAATCCTAATCCTAGCACCAAGTGTCCTACCTTTAGGAACCCTAACCATAGGGCGGGAAGCCCTACCCATAGGAACCCTAACCATAGCTCCAAGTGCCTAACCACAGGAACCCTAGTTGCAAGTGCCCTACGCATAGGAACCGTAACCCTAGCTCCAAGTGCCCTACCGTCAGGAACCCTAACCGTAGGGCGGGAAGCCCTACCAATCGGAATCCTAACCCTAGCTCCAAGTGTCCTAACCTTAGCAACTCTAACCTTAGGGCGGGTACCCCTAACCATACGAACCCTAACTCTAGCTCCAAGTGCCCTACGCATAGGAATCCTAACCCTAGGGCGGGGCGCCCTAACCATAGTAACCCTCACCATAGTTCCAAGTGTCCTAACGATGGGAACCCAACCTCAGGGCGGAAAGCCCGACCCATACGAACCCTAACACTAGCTTCAACTACCCTACCCTTAGGAGCCCTAATCATAGGAACCCTAACCCTAGCTCCAAGTGCCCTACCATTAGCAACCCAAATCCTAGGGAGGGGTGGCCTACCCATAGGAACCCAAACCCTAGCTCCAAATGCCCTACACATAGGAACCCTAACCCTAGCTAAAAGTGCCCTAACCATAGGAACCCTAACCCTAGCTAAAAGTGCCCTAACCATAGGAACCCTAACCCTAACTACAAGTGCCCTACCCATAGGTACCCTAAACGTAGGTCCAAGTGCCCTACACTTAGGAACCCTAACCCTAGGGAGGGAAGCCCTACCCATAGGAACCCTAACACTAGCTTCAACTACCCTACCCTTAGGAGCCCTAATCATAGGAACCCTAACCCTAGCTCCAAGTGCCCTACCATTAGCAACCCAAATCCTAGGGAGGGGTGGCCTACCCATAGGAACCCAAACCCTAGCTCCAAATGCCCTACACATAGGAACCCTAACCCTAGCTAAAAGTGCCCTAACCATAGGAACCCTAACCCTAGCTAAAAGTGCCCTAACCATAGGAACCCTAACCCTAACTACAAGTGCCCTACCCATAGGTACCCTAAACGTAGGTCCAAGTGCCCTACACTTAGGAACCCTAACCCTAGGGAGGGAAGCCCTACCCATAGGAACCCTAACTCTATCTCCAAGTGGCCTACTCATAGGAACACTAACCCTACCTCCAAGTGTCCTACCCTTAGGAACTGTAACCCTAGGGCAGGAAGCCCTACACCCTAACCCTTCCTGCAACTGCTCTACCCATAAGAACCCTAACCCTAGGGAAGCCCTACCCACAGGAACCCTAACCCTAGCTCCAAGTGCCATACACTTAGGGACCCTAACCTTAGGGCGGGGCGGCCTATCTATAGGAACCCTTATCCAAGCTCCAAGTGCCCTACCCTTAGGAACCCTAACCCTAGGGTGGGAAGTCCTAACCATAGTAACCCTATTCCTAGCTCCATGTGCCCTACGCTTAGGAACACTAACCCTACGGCTGGGAGACCTACCCATAGGAACCCTAACCCTAGCTTCAACTACCTTACCCTTAGGAACCCTAACCATAGCGCGGGAAGCCCTAACCATAGGAAACCTAACCCTAGCTCCAAGTGCCCTACTCTTAGCAACCCAAATCCTAGGGAGTGGTGCCCTACCCATAGTAACTCTAACCCTAGGGCAGGAATCCCTACACATAGGAACCCTAACCCTAGCTCTAAGTGCTCTACCCATAGTAACCCTAACCCTAGGGCAGGGCGCGCTACCCATAGGAACCCTGACACTAGCTCCAAGTGCCCTACACTTAGGAACCCTAATGCTAGCTACAAGTGCCCTAACCATAGGAACCCTAACCCTTGAGCAGGGTGCCGTACCCATAGGAACTCTAAACCTAGCTCTAAGTGCCGTACCATTAGGAACGCTACCACTAGGGCGGGAAGCCCTAACCATAGGAACCCTAACCCTATCTTCAAGTGCCCTACCCATAGAAACCCTAAACCTATGTGCAAGTGCCCAACACTTAGCAACCCTAACCCTAGGGAGGGAAGCCGTACCCATAGGAACCCTAAGCCTAGCTCCAAGTGCTCTACCCATAGGAACCCTAACCCTAGGGCAGGGCGCCCTACCCATAGGAACCCTAACCCTAGCTCCAAGTGCCCTACCCTTAGGAAACCTAACCCTAGGGCGGGAAGCCCTACCCATAGGAAACCTACTCTAGCTCCAAGTGTCCTACCAAGAGGAACCCTAACTGTAGGGCGTGGCGCCCTACCAATAGGAACTCTAACCCTAGCTCCAAGTGCCCTACCCTTAGGAACCCTAACCCTAGCACCAAGTGCCCTACCTTTAGGAACCCTAACGATAGGGCGGGAAGCCCTACCCATAGGAACCCTAACCCTAGCTCCAAGTGCCCTACTGTCAGGAACCCTAACCCTAGGGCTGGTACCCCTAACCATACGAACCCTAAGTCTAGCTCCAAGTGCCCTACGCATAGGAACCCTAACCCTAGCTCCAAATGCCGTACCCATAGGAACCGTAACCCTAGGGCGGGGCGCCCTAACCATAGTAACCCTAACCATAGCTCCAAGTGTGCTAACGATGGGAACCCAAACCCCAGGCCGGGGATCCCTACCCATACGAACCCTAACACTAGCTTCAACTACCCAACCCTTAGGAACCCTAACTATAGGGCGGGAAGCCCTAACCATAGGAACCCTAACCGTAGCCCCAAGTGCCCAACCCTTAGCAACCCAAACGCTAGGGAGGGGTGCCCTACCCATAGGAACCCTAACCCTACCTCCAAGTGCCCTACCCTTAGGAACCGTAATCCTAGGGCGGGAAAGCCTATGCATAGGAACCCTAACCCTAGGTACAAGTGCCCTTACCACAGGAACCCTAACCCTAGAGCAGGATGCCCTACCCATAGGAACCCTAACACTAGCTTCAAGTGCCCTACCCATAGGAACCCTAAACCTAGGTCCAAGTGCCCTACCATTAGGAACCCTACCACTAGGGCGGGAAGCCTTACCCATAGGAACCCTTACCCTAGCTTCAAGTGCCCTACCCATAGGAACCCTAAACCTAGGTCCAAGTGGCCTACTCATAGGAACCCTAAACCTATCTCCAAGTGCCCTACCCTTAGCAACCCTAACCCTAGGGCAGGAAGCCCTACACATAGGAACCCTAAACCTTGCTCCAAGTGCTCTACCAAGATGAACTCTTACCCTAGGGCAGGAAGCCCTACCCATAGGAAACCTACCGTAGCTCCAGGTATCCTACCAAGAGTAACTCTAACCATAGAGCGGGGCGCCCTACCCTTAGGAACCCTAATCCTAGCACCAAGTGCTCTACCTTTAGGAACCATAACCATAGGGCAGGAAGCCCTACCCATAGGAACCGTAAACCTATCTTCAAGTCCTCAACCATAGGAACCCTAGCCCTAGTTCCAAGTTCCCTACCATAGGAACCGTAACCCTAGCTCCAAATGCCCTACCCATGGGAACCCGAAACCTAGGTCCAAGTGCCCTACACTTAGGAACCGTAACCCTAGGGAGGGAAGCCCTACCCATAGGAACCCTAACCCTAGCTCCAAGTGTTCTACCCATAGGAACCCAAACCCTAGGGCAGGGCGCCCTACCCATAGGAACCCTAACGGGCAGGGCGCCCTACCCATAGGAACCCTAACCCTAGCTCCAAGTGCCCTACACTTAGGAACCCTAACCCTAGGGAGGGAAGCCCTACCCATAGGAACCCTAACCCTAGCTCCAAGTGCCTAACCATAGGAACTGTAACCCTAGCTCCAAGTGCCCTACTGTCAGGAACCCTAATCGTAGGGCGAGAATCCCTACCAATCGGAATCCTAACCCTAGCTCCAAGTGCCCTACCTTTAGGAACCCTAACCCTAGGTCTGGTACCCCTAACCATACGAACTCTAACTCTAGCTCCAAGTGCCCTGTGCTTAGGAACCCTAACCCTACCTCCAAATGCCCTACTCATAGGAACCCTAACCAAAGGGAGGGGCGCCCTAACCATAGTAACCCTAACCATAGCTGCAAGTGCCCTACCCTTAGCAACCCAAATCCTAGGGCTGGGAGACCTACCCATAGGAACCCTAACCCTAGCTCCAAGTACCCTAACCTTCGGAACCCTAACTCTAGAGCGGGGTGCCCTACCCACAGCAACCCTAACCCTAACTCGAAGTGCCCTACGCATAGGAACCCTAACCATATAGCAGGGTGCCCTACCCATATGAAACCTAATCTTAGCTCTAAGATCCATACCCTTAGGAACCCTAACCCTAGGGCAGGAAGCCCTACCCATAGGAAACCTAACCCGAGCTCCAAGTGTCCTATCAAGAGGTACCCTAACCATAGGGCGGGGCGCCCTACCCATAGGAACCCTAACCCTAGCTCCAAGTGCCAAACCTTAGGAACCCTAACCCTATTTCCAAGTGCCCTACCCATAGGAACCCTACCCCTAGCTCCAAGTGCCCTACCATCAGGAACCCTCCCCGTAGGACGGGAAGCCCTGCCAATCGGAATCCTAACCCTAGCTCCAAGTGGCCTACGCATAGGAACCCTAACCCTAGGGCAGGGTGCCCTAACCATAGTAAACCTAACCATAGCTCCAAGTGTCCTAACGATGGAAACCGAAACCCCAGGGTGGGAAGCCCTACTCATACGAACCCTAACACTAGCTTCAACTACCCTACCCTTAGGAACCCTAACCATAGGGCAGAAAGCCGTAACCATAGGAACCCTAACCCTAGCTCCAAGTGCCCTACCCTTAGGGACCCTAACCCTAGGGCGGGAAGCTCTACCTATAGGAAACGTACCATATCTCCAAGTTCCCTACAAAGAGGAACCCTAACCATAGGGCGAGGCGCCCTACCCATAGGAACTCTAACCCAAGCTCCAAGTGCCCTCCCCTAAGGAACCCTAACCCTAGGGCGGGAAATCCTACGTATAGGAACCCTATTCCTAGCTCCATGTGCCCTAACCTTAGGAACCATAACCATGGGGTGGGAAGCCCTACCCATAGGAAACATAACCCTAGCTCCAAGTGCCCTACCATTATGAACTCTAACTCTAGGGCAGGACGCCCTACCCATAGGAACCCTATCCCTAGCTTCACGTGCCCTACCCTTAGGAACCCTAACCCTACGCAGGAAAGCCCTACCTATAGGAACCCTAACCCTTGGTCCAAGTGCCCTACCTTTAGGAACTCAAATCCTAGGGCTCGTAGACCTACCCATAGGAACTCTAACCCTAGCTCAAAGTGCCCTAACCATCGGAACCCTAACCATATAGCGGGGGTGCCCTACCCATAGGAACCCTAACCATAGCTCCAAGAGCCCTACCCTTAGGAACCCTAACCCTAAGGCGGAAAGCCGTACCCATAGGAACCCTAAGCTTAGCTCCAAGAGCCCTACCCTTAGGAATCCTAACCCTAGGGCGGGAAGCCCTACCCATAAGAAACCTACCCTAGCTCCAAGTGTCCTACCAAGAGGAACCCTAACCATAGGGCGGGGCGCCCTACCCATAGGAACTCTAACCCTAGCTCCAAGCGACCTACCCTTAGGAACCCTAACCCTATCACCAAGTGCCATACCGTCTGGAACCCTAACCATAGGGCGGGGCGCCCTACCCATAGGAACTCTAACCCTAGCTCCAAGCGACCTACCCTTAGGAATCCTAACCCTATCACCAAGTGCCATACCGTCAGGAACCCTAACCATAGGGCGGGCAGCCCTACCCATAGGAACCATAACCCTAGCTCCTAGTGCCCTACCCTTAGGAACCCATACCCTACGGAGGAAAGCCCTACCCATACAATCCCTAACCCTAGCTCCAAGTGCCCTACCCATAGGAACCCTAACCATAGCTCCAAGAGCCCTACCCTTAGGAACCCTAACCCTAGCTCCAAGGGCCCTACTCTTAGGATCCCTAACCCTAGGGTGGGGCGCCCGACCCATAGGAACCCTAACCCTAGCTCCAAGTGCCCTACCCTTAGGGACCCTAACCCTAGGGCGGGAAGCTCTACCTATAGGAAACGTACCCGATCTCCAAGTTCCCTACTAAGAGGAACCCTAACCATAGGGCGGGGCGCCCTACCCATAGGAACTCTAACCCTAGCTCCAAGTGCCCTCCCCTAAGGAACCCTAACCCTAGCACCAAGTGCCCTACCTTTAGGAACCCTAATCATAGGGCGGGAAGCCCTACCCCTAGGAACCCTCACCCTAGCTCCAAGTGCCCAACCATAGGAACCCTAACCCTAGTTCCAAGTGCCTTACCCATAGGAACCGTAACCCTAGCTCTAAGTGCCTTACCGTCAGGGACCCTAACCGTAGGGTGGGAAGCCCTACCAATCGGAA
The DNA here is from genome assembly GCF_020497125.1 of Mauremys mutica. Lineage (NCBI taxonomy): Eukaryota > Metazoa > Chordata > Testudines > Geoemydidae > Mauremys > Mauremys mutica. Next base: position 35,343,720 of record NC_059079.1, read on the forward strand.
TCCTAACCCTAGCTCCAAGTGCCGTACCCTTAGGAACCCTAACCCTAGGGCGGGTACCCCTAACCATACGAACCCTAAGTCTAGCTCCAAGTGCCCTACCCAAAGGAACCCTAACCCTAGCTCTACCTGCCCTACCCATAGGAACCCTAACCCTAGCTCAAAGTGTCCTACCCATAGGAACCGTAACCCTAGGTCAGGAAACCCTACCCATAGTTACCCTAACCCTAGCTCCAAGTGCCCTACCCTTAGGAACCCTAAAGTCTATTAAACTATTAAAGTCTCTGCCATGGCTGCAGGAAATTAGCTTTGAACTTCTCATTTAGGAGAAAGAAACCATTGCCACCTTAAAGTCAGTCAGCATTGTCTTTAAGGAAAGTGATACTTAATGTATTCAGTTCACTTTAGAGCAAGTGGATGGAAAAAATGCTCTTGTGATCTAAGATGGCTTAGTTTTATGTCCCACTCCTAAGGCAGTGTTGTCCAAAGATAAGAGGGGAAAAAGCAGGAGAAGAAAACCTAGTGTTGTCTTTTCAAAATGTGACGACTTCTTGAGAGAGCTTCCTAGTACACTCAATATCTATCTGTAAAACTATACTGGTATGTAAGTGTTAAATTAAATTGAGACAAGTTCAACCTCTTCATAGTCAACTTACAATTTCCTATGACTCTAATGAGGAAAGCTAGAAATGTAATATGCTGAAAGTATTTTCACCCTGCTAGGAGAAAAAAAAAAGTGAGCTGTAAATAACTTTGCTTGTCTAATGGTCAGATCCACTGCCTGACAGTCCTAGGACAATTTGAGGTAGTTTTTACTGATATCAGTTTAACTGGTAAGTGAAAAGTTTTGTTGAAGGAACTGAAACATGCTAAATGTTGATTGCTTGTAATGGGCTTTGAATACCTACTGTTGAGTGTTCCTCCATTATAGAAGTATGAACAAGAGAGAGCTTAATGTGTATTAAATTATAAGTAACTGTTGAAAGAAACAATTAATGCCTGTGTACCTTTTAAAAAGAACAGGAGCACTTGTGGCACCTTAGAGACTAATATATTTATTTCAGCATAAGCTTTCATGGGCTACAGCTCACTTCTTCGGATACATAGAATGGAACACATAGACGGGAGATATTTATACATACAGAGAGCATGAAAAGGTGGAAGTACCTTTTGTTTCTAATACCCTCTTAGATACTTAGGAATGTCATATTCGCTAGCTCCATTGGATTTTGTTGTATTTCAAGCTGAAATATATTGATCTGATTTATGGTAGGTTGACTATTGTACACTAACTTGAGAGTGTTCCTTTTTAGCAGATTCATGTTAATATTAAGCCATATATTAACTATAGATAATATATTTTTCTGTATAATAAAAGATTTCTTATTAGATTCTTTTCAAGTAATGTAAAACTTCTCTGTGAAGGGCAATATACCATTTAGGAAATTACTGTTTCTGAGCCAATACTGGATTCCTGGGAAAAGAGGTGCTGCAATAGAATTAGTGGTCCCAGGAACTTTACTTTGTACATAAGTATTGTAGAGGACAAGTGGTCTGAAAAGTACAGGAAGATATTTGGGCTGCTTCAGTAAACTTGAATTCTTTAAAAAAATAATTTTCTCATGAGTTGTATGTGGCAATGGTAGATTTAGAATCTTAAAGGCCACCTGCCAAGAAAGAGGGAAAGGGAAAATGGGCTTGTATCCTTTCTGTTCTTTATACAAAGACAATCTGAAAGCTGGTGGTTGGGTTTAATTATTTTTTCTTTAACATTAGAAATTCAGGTCCTAACTAGTGAAATGGTAATATCACAAAAGTCAAGTGAGTGAATGTTAAGCAGCCGAAGTCTGGTCTCCACTACAAAGTTAGGTCCATGTAAAATTGGTTTGCATCAACCTAGTTATGCATGTGTCTACACCAAAAGAAGGTGGAGGATTTTTATGTAACTGTTAAACTCTGTTTTGGCAATGTCTATTAAGCATCAGTGACTAACAACTGGGAGGAAGGATTCTTTGTTAATGATTCAGCGCCCCCACTCTGTTGATTTAATGTGTGAGAGATGACAATGTAAATCCTCTGAGATCCTGAGAGGTCCTCCAGCAAAACTAGAGAAGACAGACTTGACAAGCCTGCTTTTCTCCTACCTGAAGTTCTCCGTGTCCACTGAAGGTAGGACAAGAAGTAATCTGCTTAATCTACAACCAGGGAAATTTAGGTTGGATATTAGGGAAAAAATTCTCCAACCATAAGGATTGGTAACCTATTCTAGTACTTAGCTAAGGAGGTTGTGGAATCCCCATCACTGGAGGTTTTAAAGAACACGTTAGACAAAACATCTGTCAGAGATGGTCTAACTATACTTGGCCTTGCTCAAGGGAGTGAGAGAGGTGGATGAACTAGAATATTAGATGACCTCTCGAGGTCCCTTCTAGTCCTACATTTCTATGATATTTCTTAGGTAAAAACACATGCTAGGGACACATTCTGGTCTATATTATAAAGCAAAAAAAGGAAACCAGTCCAATTATTAAAAAAATCCATAGTAGGTCATCTGTAACAAGTTATAAAGCATTAGCAAACTCTTTGTTGATTTTTTATTACATGTGTATTTGCACTTGATTCTATAACACTGAACAAATCCACTTTTTAAAAAAGGGATTTTAAAATGATAAGATTTTAAAATATAATTAGAGATGAAAGGTATAAAGTGAAGCACTGACATTAAAAAAGAAGCAAAAAGCTAGACTTTTATACTAGAGGTTTAATTACACTAATAGTTATAGCACATTTTGTATTCAGTTATATCCAAGCGGTTTTCCATTTACCAACTTTAGGCTGCACAATTAGTCAGACTCTATTTGCTACTAAATACTTTAGTATATGTGTATCTATTGTCTGAGTGCAAAATAATTTGTGGAGCTGAGCTGAAGGGTGAGAACAGCATGTACCCAAGGAACAATTAATTATTGCTCTTATATCTGTAGACAGTCAATATGTTTTATTATGTTCCTATGATTTTTCTCTCTCCTTCCCAATCATATTTCCCCCTCTCTCTCTTTCTCTCCCCGCCAGTTCCGGCCTGTATAGCTCCTTGTTTCCCCTCTCACTTTCCCAGTGACTGTTTTTGTTGTAGTTGACTAACTTTACAACAGCAGTGTATGGTCTATTCTGAACCTCTCTCCATATTATCACAGGAAAGGGAGTGGAAAGCTTAATTTGTGTGTATGTGTGTGTGTTTTGGATTGCATCAGACAGTTTGCTCTACTGGTTCAACAACATCAATTGCTAGCATTCAGTGTTACAGAGCACAAAAATTTTGTAATGTGACTAGTTTTTAACAGATACAAATCCAAGTTTCTAAAATCCTATATTTATAACTGTAATGCTGACCCACACAGAGGCATTGGCAGTGGGATCAAACCTGGGACCTCTGGAGCTAAAGGCATTAGACTCTACTGCATGAGCTAAAAGCCACATCCCTGTTAGCCAGGGCTGTAGTAGGCTCATCAATCTCTAGCTGGCCTAGCCACCACTAGAAGGGACAAAGTGTAACTCCAAGCAAGCAGGGGATTACATAACCAATTATGCCCTATGACAGGGTCAGGCCAGAAGGCTACAGAAGAGTGATAGAAGGCAGATATATTAGTCCCAGATTAAGCAGGCCCCTTTCCCTGGGTAAGGTAACAGGGGCAGTTCCAGAACAAGCAGGAATTTGCTGAACCCAATTAAGACAGCAGACTAATTGCCTTTGAAGTGGGAATGGTTGGGTCATTACACTAACTGAATCTATTTCCCCATGTTAAGTTCTCCTCACACCTTCTATGGGTCATCTCTATTATCACTTCAAAGGTTTTTTTCTTCTCCTGCTGATGATAGCTCATCTCAATTGATTGGACTCTTACAGTTAGTATGGGTACTTCCACCTTTTCATGTTCTCTGTATGTATAAATATCTTCTGTCTGTGTGTTCCACTCTATGCATCCAAAGAAGTGAGCTGTAGCCCATGAAAGCTTATGCTGAAATAAATTAGTTAGTCTCTAAGGTGCCACAAGTACTCCTGTTCTTTTTATAACTAAGACAATCCTACCAGTGCAGATGGCAACCTTAGTAGTAAGTAGGGGAAAGAGAGATGGGGCAGGAGATAAATGGAGAAAAGAAGGTCAGGGGATTCAGGCTGGGGATTCGGGATTCGGAGTGCAGGAGGTGGATCAGAGCCCATACCCCCTCCCATACTCCAACCTCCTGCCTCATCCCGGAGCCCCCGCCCATACTCCGAACCCCTTGGTCCCAGCCCGGAACACCCTCCTACACCCCCAGCCAGAGCCCTCACATACACCCTGCACCCCAACCCCCTGCCTCAGCCCACAGCCCCCTCCCATACTCCAAACCCCTTGGCACTACCCTCCAGCCCAGAGCCCCCTCCTGCACCCTAAACCCCACATCTCTGGCCCTACCCTAGAGCCTACACCCCCCTCCTGCACCCCAGCCCCCTGAGCCAGCCTGGTGAAAATGAGTGAATGAGTGAGAGCGGGGAGAGCGAGCAACAGAGGGAGGGGGATGGAGTGAGTGGGGGCGGGGCCTTATTGAGGGGGTGGGGCTTGGGCAGGGCCTCAGAAGAGGGGAGGGGCAGGGAGCGGGACAAGGGTGTTCGTTTTTTGCGAGTAGAAAGCTGGCAACCCTAGCTTAAACAAATGGAGGTTCAGGTGATATTTTACCTATCCCTAGAGGAGGAGAGCAAAGGTGAAACAAGATTATGATGATCAACAGATGGCTGAGGTAATGACATTGTAATGAAGGGTCTGTTTGACTACTCCAAAACATTCATGGACTGAGGACTGTTCTCGTGGGATGGACTTTACCTGAATAGGGGGAGAAATAGACTTCTGGGATGGAGGTAACACAACTGACTAAAAGCTTTAAACTAGGAATTCAGGGGAGATGGTTGGGAGATGCTCATGTAATTTCCAAGCTGGATTTTGATATTGACGGGGGTAGAGGGGAATCAAGTAAAAGAGGATACAGCAATGGAGAATGGAACAACAGAGGGTGGGAGAATGGGCAACAAGAGGAAAGATAATACCACTGACAGTAACAGTCAGGTAGACAATGCTAGAAGCAGCAAAGAATCCTGTGGCACCTTATAGACTAACAGACGTTTTGCAGCATGAGCTTTCGTGGGTGAATACCCACTTCTTCGGATGCAAGACTTGCATCCGAAGAAGTGGGTATTCACCCACGAAAGCTCATGCTGCAAAACGTCTGTTAGTCTATAAGGTGCCACAGGATTCTTTGCTGCTTCTACAGAACCAGACTAACACGGCTACCCCTCTGATACGTAGACAATGCTGGCAGTAAAATTACTGTACCTAATCAGATGAGGAAACTGGATGAAACCAAGAATTAGTAATTAAAATGTCTGTTCACCAATGGAAAAAATCTTGGTAGCAGAATGAAGGAACTGGAACTACTAGTGCAGGAAGTGAAACCAGATATTCTAGGGATAACAGAAACATGGTGGAAGAGTTGTCATGATTGGAATATAAGTATTGAAAAGTATGTGCTGTTTAGGAAAGACAGAAATACAGGGGAAGGTGTTGGAGTAGCATTGTATATTAATGAGGAGGTAGACTGGAAAAAATTAGAAGCGATGGAATGGATAAAACTGAATCTGTGTGGGCCAAAATCACTTTGGGGAAGAAAGGTAACAGAGTCTCCACTCAGATAGAGCTTGGAATTTGTTACACTCCCAACATCTGATTTGGATATGGATCGAGACCTCTTTATTGTTTTTAATGAAATAAATACTACTGGGAATTATGTGATTATGGGAGACTTTAATTTCCCAGATATAGATTGGACAAAAAGTGCTACTAATAATGGTAGGGCTCAGATATTGTAGCAAACTGATTTATTTACCAAATAGTCACCACACCAACAAGAGGTGATGTCATTTTAGGTTTAGTATTGGTAAAGTAGCAAGGACCTCATAGAAGAACTAGTTGTAGAGGACAATCTTGGTTTGAATGATCATGAGTGAATTCAGATTAATCTAAATGGAAGTATAAACAGAAAGGGTCTGCAACTAGGTTCATTGATTTCAAAAGGGCAAACTTTAAAAAATTAAGGGTATTAGGGAAGTAGACTGGACTGAAGAAGTCAAGAATTTTCATATGGAGGAAGCTTGGAATTACTTTAAAGTCAAAGTTGCAGAAGCTAGCTGAAGACCGCATCCCAAGCAAGAGGAAAAAATTTGTAGGGCAGGATTACAAACTAAACTGCAAGCTGAATAAGCATCTCAAAGAGGTCATTAAGAGAAAGCATAAAACCTACAAGGAATGAAAGAAGGGATGGATCAGCAAGGAACACCACCTCTTAGAGGTCAGAAAGTGTAGGAAAAAAAGTGAGAACTGCCAAAACCCAAGCAAAGTTGGACCTTGAAAAGGAAATTAAAACTACCGGTACTTGTAAAAGTTCGTTAGCCATATAAATAAAAACAAAACAAGGAAAGAAGTGGAACTGCTAAAACTGACGATGGTGTAGATATTAAAGATAACCTAGGTATAGCCCAACACCTAAATGAATACTTTGCCTCAGTTTTCAATAAGGGTAATGAGGAGCTTGGGGCAAATGGCAGGGTGGCTAATGGGAACAAGGATATGAAGTAGAAATTACCACATCCAAGATGGAAGCCAAACTCAAACAGGTTAATGAGACCAAATCGGGGGCCCAGATAATCTCCATCCAAGAATATTAAAGGAACTGGCATATGAAATTGCACGCCTAATAGCAAGGATTTTTAATGAACTGTAAACTCAGAGGGTGTACTCTATGACTGGAGAATTGTGAATAAAATATACACCTCTACCTCGATAGAATGCTGTCCTTGGGAGCCAAAAAATCTTACCGTGAAACCGCGTTATATTGAACTTGCTTTGATCCACCGGAGTGCGCAACCCCGCCCCTCCCAGAGCACTGATTTACCACGTTATATCAGAATTCGTGTTATATTGGGTCGCGTTATATCGAGGTAGAGGTGTATTTAAGAAAGAGGAAAAAAAGTGATCCAGGAAACTACAGGTCCATTAGTTTCATCTTAGTTATATGCAAGGTCTTAGAACAAATTGTGAAAGAAGAGTAATTAAAGACACAAAGGTAAATGGTAATTGGGATAAAATACAGCATGGTTTTACGAAAGGTAGATCGTGCCAGATCAGCCTGATCTCTTTGTTTGAGGAGCTAACTGATTTTCTAGACAAAGGAAATGCAGTAGATCTAATCCACCTGGATTTCAGTAAAGCATTTGATATAGTTCCATTATAAATTATTAGTTAAGTTGGAGAAGATAGGAATTAATATAAGAATCACAAGGTGGATATATAGCTGGTTAAAGGGGAGACTACAACGGGTCATGCTGAAAGGTGAACTGTTTGGCTGAAGGGAGGTTACTAGTGGAGTTCCTCAAGGATCAGTCTTGGGACCAATGTTATTTAACATTTTCATTAATGACCTTGGCACAAACAGTAAGAATGTGATAATAAAATTTGTGGATGATACAAAGTTGGGAGGCATTGCCAGTATGGAGGACTGGAATATCATACAAAGACATTTGGACTACCTTAAAAACGGGAGTAATAAAAATGGGATGAAATTTACAAAGTACAAAGTGCAAGGTCATGCACTTAAGGACTAACAACAAGAATTTTTGCTATAAGCTGGGGATAATCAGTTGGAAGCAATAGAGGAAGAGAAAGGCCTGGATGTATTGGTAAATCACAGGATGATTAAAAGCCACGAATATGATGCAGCCATGGCTAATGCAGTCCTAGGATGCATCAGGCAAAGCATTTCCAGTAGAGATAGGAAAGTGTTCTTACTATTATACAAAGCACTGATGAGACCTCATCTGGAATACTGTATGCAATTCTGGTTTCCCATGTTTTAGAAAGTTGAATTCAAACAGGACCGGGTGCAGAGAAGGGCTACTACTAGGATGATCAGAGGAATGGAGAATCTACCTTATGAGAGGAGACTTAAGGAGCTTGGCCTAACAAACAAAGGATGAGGGGAGATACAATTGCCCTCTATAAATATATCAGAGGGATAAACACCAGGGTGAGAGAGGAGTTACTTAAGTAAGCACCAATGCTGACACAAGAACACATGTATATAAACTGGCCATCAATAAGTTTAGACTTGAAATGAGACCATCAGAGGAGTGAAGTTCTGGAACAGCTTTTCAAGGGGAGTAGTGGGTGCAAAAAAACTAACTTGTTTTAAGACTGCTATTGCTGCTACTGCTATTGGAAAATATTTCCAATGCTTGGCAAGGGCACACTAGAGGAGGAGGACTCTGAGTCCCCAGGTGTCTGCCTGGTGGGTCTTGCCTGCATGTTCAGGGTCTAACTGGTTGCCATATTTGGGGTCAGGAATAAATTTCCTCCCAGAACAGATTGGCAGAGATCCTGGGGTGTTTTTTTTGCCTTCCTCTGCAGCATGTGGCTTGGGTCACTTGCTGATTTGAACTAGAGTAAATGGTGGATTCTCTGCAACTTCAAGTATTTACATCAAGATTTGAGGATTTCAGTAACTCAGCCAAAGGGCCTGTTGCAGGAGTTGATGGGTGAAGTTCTGTGGTCTGCAGGATGTCAGACTAGATGACCATAATTATCCCTTCTGGCCTTAAAATCTATGAATCTGTGAGTCTATGAAGGGGTGATGCTGAGACAGAGAAAAAGGTTAGGGACCAAGAGTACATCTTGCCAGAAACGCACTTTTGGTCACTTACTGACAGGAAGCATTGATACCAGAAACATGATTTCAGGCAATGGGAGGTGGCAGAAGCACAGGAGAGCCCCACTTGTCTGATCAAAAATGAGAAATCAAGGGAGGGGAGCGGGGGAAATGCAGTGAAGAAGGAACAAAGTCATGAATGGTGTAGCTCCTCTGGACACTGAAATGCTTATTGTATTACTATGTAGCACCATACATATACATGGTCTAGATGAGTGGTTCTCAACCAGGGGTACATGTTCCCAGGAAGACCACTGTGTACTCCCAGGGGTACATCAGCTCATCTAAATATTTCCCCAGTTTTACACCAGGCTACATTAAAAAACACTAGCAAAGTCAGTACAAGCAAATTTCATACAGACAATGACTTGTTTATACTGCTCTATACACTGAAATGTAAGTACAATATTTATATTCTAAATGATTTATTTGATAATTATATGGTAAAAATGAGAAAGTAAGCAGTTTTTCAGTAAGAGTGTGCTGTGACACTTTTGTATTTTTATGTCTTATTTTGTAAGCACGTAGTTTGAGGACACGCGAGACAAATCAGACTTCTGAAATGGAGACAGTAGTCTGGAAAGCTTGAGAGCCACTGGTCTAGGTGAACTGTGCTAAAAACATACGATTAATATTCTACAGACCTTGTAGCCTAAAGTCAGACTTGGTAGAGCACAGAATGGGATCATGTCATGAAGCATTCAGGTCTATGGAACTGGAGAATTTTTAGACTTTTGGTGGAGAGAAGAAGCTTGGCAACCATTAACTGGGAGTCTATCCCAAGCATATGAGCCATATAAAAAAAGGCATGAAGGTTGGATTTTTTTCTACAGAAGTCTTTTTTTAAGAACTTCCCCTTTTTTTTCCTTCTCCTCCTTCCCTCTGCTGCCTCCACCAACATGGGATTTACAACCAATATCAAATTCAGCTCCTTCCCATGCCATCTCTTCTTCCTTTGTCCCTGGGTTTATCTGGATCAACTGCTGCTGTGATATTAGCTGCCCACAGTTACCTGCCAGAGATTTATGACTGGACTCCACTGCGGGCCTAAGCAGCTTCCAAACTATGAGTGTGGTTCTCTTTTCACTTACACCAGTGTAACTCCATTGGCTTCATTGGAGTTACTTCAGATCCACACCATTGTGACGGGAGACTTGGGTTCTACCTTTTCTGTGCTTTTCCATCCTCATGAAATTTCTGCCTGCATGCCCTACTGATTTTTGGGAAGTGGTTCCTGTTGCTGACAATGAGAGCTAGGAACTCTACTTAGGCAGACAACAAATTTGAACTATAGCATCCCACTCATTATAAGCCCTTGTTTTTTATTATTATAGTTTTATTGAAAAAATTCTCTCTAGAATGAAACTTCTCATTCTTGTTCTGGGACCAAAAGTGATTTTGCATGTTGTGTGGAAAGCTGGGTAAAATTCTGTTAGATTGTTTCTCAGTAAGATGAACATAAAAAAAGATTTTTTCATAACTGGAACCATTTTCAAATGCAGTTGAATGACTCACAGATGCCCTACTTTTTAACACAGCAAACTTGAGATGGATTTAAAACCTCACTGAGGAGCGGTGTCTCAGAGATGAAGAATTTTGGTTCTGAAATAACAAAGCTTTGAAAAATGTGTACTGCAAATGCATAGAATGGTTTTCCACTAATGGCCAAATCTTCCCCACTGTCTTTAATGGGAATTGCAGGTGATTATATGAGAGTAGAATTTGGCCCAAATGTTTAATGTATGTAGTGCCCCACTGAAAATCACATTCAGCTGGGAGAAGGATCTAGAGGCTGGAATTAAATCCAATCTCTCATGCCCTTGCTGTGTTATAGGTCTGTAACTCCTGAATGATAGGACTATGGCTATCCTGACAGTCTACAACTTCCAGGAGGTAGAATCCTGATCTGGAAAGCCTTCTCCCTAGTGACGTAGGGCCCACAGAAAACCCGAATAGCTTTCAGCGCTGACAATGACAGTTACAGTCTTAACTGTCACTTCAAAGCCTTCCAGAATTCTGAAGACCAGTTCTTTATCTAGAAAGAAGGCAGCCTTCACAGCTTTGAGGAGGGGCAGGAGTTGGTGAAGGAAATGTTGAGAGTTTGGTGGTCTTCTGCTGAGTAATGTAGATGGGCTGCTCTCTGTTGGAATAGTGAAGAAAAAATTAGCTTAGCACTTCTGTAGTGTGTTTCTTCCTGGAAGTACTTCATGATTCCACCATGCAGTCCTTACTCAGGTAAAACTCATACAGACTTCAATGTTTGTTTTGGCTCTTTAATGCCTGTAAAGATGGGCCTGTAAAAGAGGCAAATAGCTTGTTTTCTGTCTTGAGACTAATGGTACTGTATAAAGAGGCAGAATAGGGAAAGTGGAGTGTGAGGTTTTTGATTTACCTATGTCACACAGTTTGAGGGAAGAGCACACAAAGCAACATAAGAGTAGGGAATATGGAGGGAGGAAAGAAGATTTTACATACAGATCCCTTAATAAAGAGTGACAACTTAAAAAGTGATCTTAGAATTTGTTGTTTGAGACTTAATTATGCAGTGTATAGCATAAGGGCACAAAAACAGACATAATGAGATCTGTGGAAGCAGCAACATGGCATCTTCCAGTAGCTCAGACACCCTGTGTCTTATCACACACATTAGCCAATTCCAGGATAAGTATTTTGGGACCACTAATCATCACGATTGTGAATACCAACATTTATGACAAGGGTCAGAATGAGGCTACAGGACCCTGCAAATTACTTTATTAAAGGCAATGGCTATTCTCCAAACTCTGTTGATGAATTTGGCACTATCTAAATGTCTCTTTAGGGTGGGATACCCTGAATGTTTTGTGTGTATGTGTTTAAAGGGAGTAATTAAATTGTGTTTTTAGTACAAAATATATTCATAGTACTAGAACTGTGCAGACAATGGAAATTCTATTTTGCAAAGGATTTTGAATTTTAGCTTCATTTTGAATAGGAACAAAACCTGAAAAATTCATAATTCTCCATGAAAGAAAATTTTTAAAAAAGTTGTTTAGATCAGAATGTTTAATTTTGACAAAATGGTTTTGTTTGGATTTTGACTTTTTAAATTTTAAATTTAATACAAAATAAAAAAAATTGAAAATAATTTCAAAATGAAAAATCAAAATGCTCCATTCCAACTATGTTGAAATGGGATGTTGTCAGACCCTCCACATTTTTTTCTCTTTAATGAAATTTCTGCAAAATCAGTATGGTTTTGTGAAGTGTTTCCATTTTGACAGAACTGCATTTTCAATTGAGTTTTTCTGACCAGCTCTATTTATTATATACCAATCCATTATTTACATCATTTTATAACAAAATATTTCTTTATGAATATTTACATCTTCCTTTGGATTTCTAAACTAGCTGGAATATTTTTGGAACAAAAACATTTTGATTTTTCCTTTTTTAACCAACTTTTTGTTTTGAATTTTTTATTTTTGTATTATTTCATATATTATATTATATTATAACATTAAAAAGTTAAAGTCAAAATGAAATATTTCAACTGATATGGAACAATTTTTTTAAATTTCCTTTGTGGAGAATTTCAAAATTTTAGAGTTTTTTGTTCCAATTTGAAATGAAGCCAAATTTAAAAAATCTCAAAATCCTTAGTGAAATGGAATTTCCATATTTCACACAAAACAAACTTATGCGCTTGCAATTGTTTCCATTGCTTTTCCTCCATTCTAATTTGAGTATTACAGTAGAAGCTCAGAGTTTCCAACACCAGAGTTACGAACCAGTCAACCACACACCTCATCTGGAACCGGAAGCACACAATCAGGTAGCAGTAGAGACCAAAAAAAAAAAAAAAAAAAAAAAAAAAAAGCAAATACAATACAGTACTATGTTAAATTAAACTACTAAAAATAAATAAATAAAGGGGAAGGAGCATTTTTCCTCTGCATAGTACAGTTTCAAAGCTGTATTAAGTCAATGTTCAGTTGTAAACTTATGAAAGAACAACTATAACGTTTTGTTCAGAGTTATGAACATTTCAGAGTCACGAACAACCTCCATTCCCGAGGTGTTCGTAACTCTGAGGTTCTACTGTAAAACTGCAGGGTTGGGACTTATATATTTACTCATTCGGCATTCTGTTTGACTTCAGTTATAATTTTATCTGAGTAAGTACTGCAGGATTGGCCCTAAAATGCAACAACTTCTATTCCTGTGATCCTTGTGGAGAAAGTCCAAGGGTAATATTGCCAATGCCCCTGTTCCTTTGGATGAGATGGCTCTTTATGTTTTGTGGTATTTTGCACACTGTATTGAGGAGTGCATGAGTGTACACCTAGACCTCAGACAATAAAATCAGCAAATGATTTCTTCTAGACAATAGGAATATTAAACTGTATAAACTGCACGTTGAAAAGTATAGTGGGCCAAATTCTGTTGGTAACTCATGCACAATGTATGTCAGACTAAATGATATAATGTTGCCTTCTGCCCCTAAACTATAAGAAATCTATGTGTAGATCTGGGTCTTTTAGTCAGAGTTATTTCCGTACTAACATAGCCATAGGTGGAATATGGCATAGTGCATTTATTTCTACACTGATGTGGGTTAAGGAAGAAACTTTGGGCAGATTATTTTATAAGTGCCTATTGTTGTGTTTCTCTCTGGTATTAGTGACAAAGACATGATACTGAACTAGATGGAGTGCTGGTCTGATCCACTATGTCAATTCCTGTATTCCTAGGTAGAGTAATTATTTAACCAAATGCAAGAGTTGAGATCTGGATAGGCACATATTTTGAGCTGTGCATATTTTCGCTCTATTACATATTTCTTGTAGATTACATTTATTTTGATCTTTGTGTCTCTTTAGATAGCTTTTTGCATTTATTTTAGTGCAATGGTACAATTGAGACTTCAGCAAATGTGTGTGTGTGTGTGTGTATATATATATATATACATATATATACTTTATGTCCTGCACTGAAGATACTAAATTGTGTTTTCTGTGGAACCTATAACTTCCGGTGTCTTTGACTGCTTTGTATTTAAAATCTCAAACGTTAACTCTTGTGCTGACCTAGTCACTCCACACCCCCGGTTAGTATCTCGTATCGTAGCAGCCCTTAGAACCAAACATTCGTTACTTCGTGCCTAGGGTCTCGAAATCTCAGAACGGTGGCGGCTGGGAGCCAACATCCCAGAACCATGGGGCTCTGCGGGTGGGCGAGGAGGAAGTCTCCCCAACTCCCCCCCAAACCCTGAATCCCATCTCCACGGGGAGGAGACGGGGCGCTTGAGCCGCCTACCTGCCCCGAACCCCATCCCCCCAGCGCACCGTGTGCGCGCGGAGGCCGCTAGCTCCACCTCAGCGCACCCAGCCCTGGCACTAACGGGCAGCAGCTTCCCTCGCAGGTGGCGGAGGCTCGGCCCCTTTAAGGCCGAGGCTGCCGTAACCCGAGCCCGCAGTGAGTGGCTTGTCGCAGCAGCCCTCGGAGCTGCCGCCACCGCTGCCCCCGGAGCATCCTGGGTGGCAGGCAGCGAAGGGCTCTCCCCGCAGCGCCGGCGGGGATGGGGGAGGAGCTGCGGCCACACTAGCCCCCGTCTGGCCTCCCAGCCCAGGTAAGGGTGCGCGGGGCTCGGGTGGGGCAGTGCCCGCAGCCTTCCACAAGGAAACGGCCCGCCCGCCTGGGGCGGGGGCGGGGCAGGCACTCCGGGCCGGGGGAATGGGGAGCGGCCGGGAGCCCCGCTCCGGCCGGGCTGCGCATCCCAGCTCCAGGCCCGTCGTGTGAGGGGCAGGCGGCGGGCAGGTTCCCATTAATCCCCTCCCGCGCCCGCCGGGAGCAAGGGGTCGGGGCAGGGTATCAGAGGGTCTGGTGTGGTGACCGGGACCAGCAGGGAGAGGGTTAATGGGAAAGGGGGGCGGTTGTGCAGTCCCCGGTGGGAGCGGGTCAGTGGGAATGGTGGCGCGGGGGAGGGGAGGTTGCATAGTCCAGCAGGGAGAGGGGAAATGAAAGCTGGAATTGGGGCAGGCAGCTGGTACTGCAGCTCCAGTTTTTGCCCACTAGACCAGCAGGGTTGCTGTCTAGTTGCATCAAGTCCTGTCTGTACAATATGCTACCGCTATAATGCTGTGAAACTGGTCCAGCCTCTCTGAAATGCTGCACTGAATAAACTAACGCTTTTAAAGGGACACTTTCAGATTTAAAATACTGTTTTAAAATCCGATGTCCTTATTTCCCTACATATAATATCTTAGATTGTTATTTAAACTGAATTTTGTAAATGCTAATATAATCATTTTTGGTTTGTCTGAATATCTGTCCTCTTGGACAAAAATAATACTAGTAATTACATGGGTTTTATTTCTAATATGTTTACAATCTGGCTTTCCTCTGCTAGGTAGTATAGCAATGTTTGATTGCTGAACATTGCAAATAAATGTTTGCATCTCAACAAATTAAAAATTAGGTGTAATTGATTTCCTTTCTTCTTCCTTCTCCTCCAGCCACCTAATACTCTGAAACTGAAATTTCAGGAAATGCTTTTATTAATGTTTCTGGTTTTAGAAACTTCTGTTCCTGAACAAACAGTATCCACATGTTGGTTTTTTTTGTTTGTGTCTTTTTTTTTAAGTTACTGATTTTAAAATGTTCAGTACCATCATCAACTTTTTATTCCCACTTTTTCCCTTTATCTCTTTTCTACTAAAGACTCTTGATGTATCTGAAAGCTTTGAGGAAATAAGCTTTTTTGATAAGCAATATTGCAACACATAATTCACCTTGCAGTTTGGTTTTGGTAGGGGAATGTGACTAATCTCTGCAGTTTCAGAGCAGGGTACAAAACACATTGGTTTTGTTTAAGCATTTTAGTTGTTTATTTGAATACAAGTTGTCATTAGGAATGAATGAGTTATAATAGGAAGGGGGCTGCTTGTGCTGTGGGCAATCTGTATTTATCATTTAGAGGTATGCAAATAACTATTTTTGTTTTGTTTGCTTTTTTCTGGTTCAGCAGCGGAACTGAAAATGTCAGACTTTGTTTACTACAAATGTTTCATTTGACTCAAAATGAAATGTTTAGTTTAGGGTTTTTTTAATTGAACCAAATTTTTGAAAGGAAAAATAATTTCAAATTAGAAAAGTGAAACATTTTGTTTAAAAAATGTCAATGCAAAGCATTTAGCTTTTTCAGTTTTTTTACTCAAAACAATTTGATGAATTCGAAAAATGTTTCAGTTGATCCAAATCTGCATTTTTCAGAGGAAAAAAAAGTTTTGTTGAAAATTTTTGTCCACTTTGTTGTCACATGTCTAGCTATTATGATGATTGAAGCAAGACAGTTTATAAAATAAAATGTTCATAGAATCATAGGACTGGAAGGGACCTCGAGAGGTCATCTAGTCCAGTGGCTCTCAACCTTTTCAGACTACTGTATCTCTTTCTGGAGTCTGATTTGTCTTGCATACCCCCAAGTTTCACCTCACTTAAAAACTACTTGCTTACAAAATCAGACATAAAAATACAAAAGTGTCACAGCATGCTATTACAGAAAATTGATTACTTTCTCAGTGTATAGTATATAGAGCAGTATAAACAAGTCATTGTCTCTATGAAATTTTAGTTTGTACTGACTTCACTATGTAACCTGTCATAAAACTAGGCAAATATCTAGATGAGTTGATGTACCCCCCTGGAAGACCTCTGCGTACCCCAGGGATACATGTATCCCTGGCTGAGAACCACTAGATCTAGTCCAGCCCCCTGCACTCATGGCCATCTAGACCATCCTTAACAGGTGTTTGTCTCCAATTTTTCTCCTTCCTCTTTGTAACAACCTTTTATGTACTTGAAAACTGTTATCCTGTCCCCTCTCAGTCTTCTCTTCTCCAGACTAACCAAACCCAATTTTTTTCAATCTTCCCTTATAGGTCATGTTTTCTAGACCTTTAATCATTTTTGTTGCTCTTCTCTGGACTTTCTCCAATTTGTCCACATCTTTCCTAAAATGTGGCACCCAGAAGTGGACACAATACTCCAGTTGAGGCCTAATCAGTGTGCAGCAGAGTGATGTCGTCTCATATCTTGCTTACAACACTTCTACTAATACATTCCAGAATGATGTTTGCTTTTTTTTGCAATAGTTACACTTGCAGGGTAGTGAGGCTTAATTCACTAATATCTGTAAATATTTCAGATTGTTTAAGCAGTAGTGCTATCTAAGAGCAATTTTTAATGTACTAGTTATACAACCTCTTGGCCTGGTGCAATTTCCAGAGAAATGACAGCAAGTGTAAGTTCATTTAAACAAAACAAAACAAAACAAAGGCTCTGTTCAGCACTGGAAAAGAGTAAACCAGTGTTGCTGTTGCATGCATGCATGCATTCTTTCATTCTCCAAAAACACACAACCTGATTTACCCACAAATGACTTCATGAACCATTTCCATTTGGGAAAAGTTACATACTTTGGGGTGCTGTGTGTGTGCAAATATGCTCCCTTACACAGCAAGTACAGTAGCTTGTTACAATAGAGGGTAGCACATAGGAAAGAGCATCTCTGAGTTAAGGTTATTCCAATAAAGGCTAAACTAAGTTTGAAGAAAATTGGTTCATAATATTTTGAAATATATGTCAACATATTTGAATTAAAATATATTGGATTATTTTTGTGTCATCTGAAAGCTAACATGCATTAGAACAGTGGTGCCCAAACTGTGGGGCACATCCCCCCCCAGGAGGCGTGGAGAAATGTTCAGGGGGATGGGGAGGGAGCACCTCCCAGCCCCACTCTGCCCCCAGCTTTGTGCTGGCCCTGCCCCCACCCCCAGCCACAGCTTGGGCTTCAGCCACTGCCCTGTTCCTGACCCCAGCTGTGGCCCTGCTCCCAGCCATGGCTCTGCTCCCAGGCGCGGACCCAGCTGTAGCTCTGGCCTCAGCTCCCAACCACCGCTCCGCTCCTGACCACGGCTCCCAAGGGGGAGGCACAGACAGGTTCCATTATGGGCAAGGGGGAGGCACAATGGAAAAAGTGTGTGGATCACTGCATTAGAACATTGGGAAGTCTCTGTCACTGGGGCACTCCACTTTAAAATTAACAGCTCAGAGCTTCAGAATTACTGAACCAATTTCCTTCACATTTTGACTTGTTTAGTACATCATGGAGTACGTCTACACTTCAAGCTGGGAATCAGAGTCCCCTCTCTGAGACAGACCTGTGCTAGCTCTGTAGCCCCTGCACCACAATGGGCTAGATGCCCTTAATATAGATAGATAAGTTCTTGGGTGAGTAACCCCTCCCGTTGCTTGCACAGCTAGGGCTAAACTCTATTTTTAGTGCATTAGCTCGATCAGAGTTAGGACAGATATGTGTCCTCAAGATGGGAATCACACCCCAATCTGAAGTGTAGATGTAGCCTTATTATAGTGGTGCAGCTGCAGGTTGTGTCACAATTTCTGTATAAAGTTTGACTTTTTGAAGTCTTCCAAAATCAACATGCTCAGTTGGATTCCTCTGAATTTTGGTGTGCCTTAGGAGGATGCAGAGTAAGAATAGTGATCCAAATTTGGGGATCACTTGTTATAGGGGTTGTAGAGATATAAGCACCCAAAATTGTCATTTTTCAAAAAGTTTCTAGGGTATTTTTGTGCAGAGCTAGCGATCTGTGGGTCAAAATATCTGTCTGTTGAATTTTACCCAAGGTAGTGCACAGCACCCACTAAATCTTTGGGTGATCCAAATTGATATTTAAGAATGTACATTTTTTTACAGTGCACATGCACAAATATAGAAAAAAGGCTAGAGTGCTTCTCTTCTCACCATTTTATGTGCTTTAAAGCTCAACTCCTGTAAGCACTCTAAAATTCAACCAATTGCTTTAAAATTTGGTGTGCCTCAGGGTGTGCAGGGTATCACTAGTGATCCAAGTTTCGTGTCATTTGGGTTCCCAACTTAAAGGCATTCTCCCTCCTCGCAAAGTTTTCCTTCTGCTGCCTTGTATTGTACTGTTAAACTGAGAGGCACTAATGACTGGATGAAATCAAACTATTGCTCTGATGTAGGTCAAAATGGTCACCATTGGTTAGTTTTTTACCCAGGGCAGTGCATGACACTCACTAAATCTCTGGGGGATCCACCTGTGAATCGTTTTAAAGAAATTTTTCACTTTTTCACTTGCACAGATGTACAGTCTGGAAGGATTACAGTGCAAATGCTTCAATAAAGAAAAAAAATGAGGGTTTCTACACAGCCACCTCATGCTTGCCTTGGAAGTAAAAGGGAATGTGCCAATGCAATTGGCTGCTGGTGAACAACCTGGCACTTTACTTAACCATCATAAGAATCCTCTCATATTCCACCTCACTGCTGACAATATCTCTTGTAATAAAAGCCCTATGCTCTGCTACTGACATAACCTACACAATTCTGCATAGACATTATTCATACTGAAGGTATACATGCATCCCTGTTTTCACATGAAGGAGCAAAATACAGATCTCTTCATACACGATCACAGCTCTGTCACACACCTCAAAGTATTCCATGGATTTACTAAACAGGCCCAACTACTGCTTCCACCAGTTAGTGTACGTACACCTAACACACTGACTGCAGATGGAGTGTATGCAAATAATTCTAATTGGCTATTGCCAGCTCCAGGGGAACAGAGGGAAGGGGCATGGGCATTCCCTGCCCCTTTTTCTATATAGAAGGACTCTCCTTCTAGGACAGTCTAGAGAAAGATGCTGACTATTAGACAGTTATTACCATTTGTGAAATATTAGTCAAAATCTTGGTTAAGCAGCTGTGCTTTAATTAGATTTAAGGTCCTCAAAATACACTTAAAAGCTATTTCTATACGCTGGTCTCTTAAGACAGTTTAAGAATATTGCCTTTGAAAGTATTTAAATCTTTTAATTACTATGAGTTATCCTGTCTTTCTTTTGTTTAGCTTCTCTTGTGAAAGGGTTGGATTATTTTTGGGATACAGGAAGATAACTGTTTTGTTTTTTTTCTTCTATGTGGTGTATGGGAATTTAGTTTTGCAAATCCCTCTAACTTCTATTGAAGTGAAATGGTTAAATCCCTGAGAATGGTGCTGAAATTCTTTCCATAAGTCTGAAATAATAGTCCCATAACTCAAGTATCGTGGGTAGCCGTGTTAGTCTGTATCCACAAAAACAACAAGGAGTCTGGTGGCACCTTAAAGACTAACAGATTTATTTGGGCATAAGCTTTCATGGGTAAAAAACCTCACTTCTACTCCTATTTCCATAACTGGAGCCTTTGTCTGCCATGTCTGTCTAGAACAGGGGTGGGCAATCTTTTTGGCCTGAGCACCGCCTCTGGGTATGGAAATTGTATGGCGAGCCATGAATGCGCATGGAATTTGGGGTTGGGGTGTGGGAGGGGATGAGGACTCTGGCTGGGGGTGCGGGTTCTGGGGTGGAGCCAGAAATGAGGAGTTCAGGCTGCAGGAGGGGACTTTGGGCTGGGGGTTGGGGTGCAGAGGGGGAGTGCAGCTCTGGGGTGGGGCTGGGGATGAGGTTAGGGGTGCAGAAGAGTGCTCGAGGCTGGGACCAAGGGGTTCAGAGGGTGAAAGGGGGATCAGGGCTGGTGCAGGGGGTTGGGGCACAGGAGGGGGCCAGGCTCTGGTTGGCCCTTACCTCAAGCAGCTCCTGGAAGCAGTTCCCGGCAAATGGGAGCTGTGGAGGCGGTACTTGGGGCGGGGCAGTGTGTGGAGTCCCCTGGCTGCCCCTATGTATAGGAGCTGGAGGAGGTGACATGCTGCTGCTTCCAGGAGCCACAGCAAGTGTGGAGCGGGGCAAGCCCCTGACCCCACTCCTTGACTGGAACGTCGGAGTGGGGCAAGCCCTGGACCCTGCTCCCTGGCGGGAGCTCGAGTGCTGGATTAAAACGTCTGAAGGGCTGGATGCAGCCCCTGGGCCACGGTTTGCCCACCCCTGATCTAGAAAATATCTAGGAATGTCCAAAAAATTGTTTTCGCTTCTTCCTCCCCTCCCCTCAGGTACAGACTGAACACATTCACTATTTTATAGGGCAACTCAAATGGCTACTTAATATATCACTGTTTTACATCTGAAGGTTATTGTGTTCTGTGTAGCACTACATTTTATTTTTGTTTCTACTTAAATTACTATCTTGGAGGCTGAAAATTCTTTTTGCAGCTACTTAAACAAAATAGTTTAATCAATGTCTGGACTGAGACAGTAATTCTGCCATTCCAATTAACAGGCTGAAGAATAATGGCTACCTTCAACAAACTGATTATTGGCGCTGCTGTTACCAGTTTTACCATATTTCAGCTTCTGTTCCATTTTCTAAGTTCTTGGGCATCAACAAGAATAACTCCTGCTTTTAATAATCTCAACCAAAAAAGGAAGATTGAATGGAATTCAAGGTAAAGTGTTTAAAAATAAATACAAATAATGAATCGATTCAGAAATTTAGTAACTTTTAAGCTCCCAAATATATAACAGCTTATAACTGGTGATGTAAAAATTATGAAAATACCCCCATCTCCCAAAACCTACGTGAAGATCTAAGCAAAATTCCCTCCAGTTTACTGTAAATGCTGGATTACATCTAGCTTTGTTAAGGAGTGCAAAGAAGGAATGTGTATGTCAGAGGTCTTCTTTTTTCTTTGAGTAGTGTCCCCTTGGCATGGTGCATCCTGCTGGTCGTCTCAGGAATTAGCTCTTCCAGCCCGGACCACCCTCTGCAGGCCGGTGTCTCGCCTGCCGCCGGCCCCCATGTCCCTCCCGGACCCCGGTGCCCTTGTATATCAGGGTTCTGCCCCCAGCACTAACCCCTCCGTCTCTGGGCCTCCCCTTCCAGGGGAACCCTCAACACCCTATCCCCACCTTGTCTCAGTGGCTACTGCCAGTCATCATCTAGCCCCCACTCCCTGGGGCAGACTGCAGTCTATAAACCACTCATCATCGGCAAGGGGGGGTTGGACCAGCTGTCTCTACCTATTCCTGGGCTGCCCCTCTGTAGCCCTAGTACCCTTGTGGGCCCTTAACTGAGGCTGCAGACTGGGGCTAGCTGCCCTTCCCCAGCACTGCTCCAGCCAAGGTACCCTTGTCAGCTTCCCAGGCAGCCAGGTCCTTCTCTCTCTAAGGAGCTAGAGAGAGTGTGTATCAAGAGTTCCTGGCTCACAGCCCTTTTATAGGGCCAGCTGTGCCCTGACTGGGGCATGGCCTCAGCCGTGCTTATCAGCCTTTCCCCAGCCACAGCCCTCTCCAGGGATGCGTTTAACCCCTCCGGGCAGGAGCCGGGTGACCACCCCACTACAGCATGTGTTTTCAATTGGAGATTTCTGCTGGCAGTGTCCATTTGACTTGTGCATTCACCCTACACAGCCTCATGCCCCCATTTTCTGGGGCTCTGCGCCTAGCCCACCGGGATGATAGGGAAATACAATCTTTACCACCTCAAACCATTCCCTGGCAGGAAAAGACGTAACACAAAGCTAGGACAGATAAGGAGACCACCCCTCAAACTACCATTTCCTTGTACATAAGAACGGCCATACTGGGTCAGACCAAAGGTCCATCTAGTCCAGTATCCTGTCTTCCAACAGTGGCCAATGCCAGGTGCCCCAGAGGGAATGAACAGAACAGGTAGTCATCAAGTGATCCATCCCCTGTCACCCATTCCCAGCTTCTGGCAAAGAAAGGATAGGGACGTCATCCCTGTCCATCCTGGCTCATAGCCATTGATGGACCTATTGTCCAATAATTTATTTAGTTCTTTTTTTTAACACTGTTATAGTCTTGGCCTTCACAAAATTCTCTGGCAAGGAGTTCCACACGTTGACTGTGTGTTGTGTGAAGAAATATTTCCTTTTGTTTATTTTGAACCTGCTGCCTATTAATTTCATTTGGTGACCTCTAGTTCTTGTATAATGAGAAGAGTAAATAACACTTCCTTATTTATTTTCTCCACACCAATCAGGATTTTATAGATCTCTATCATATCCCCCTCTAGTCGGCTCTTTCCAAGCTGAAAAGTCCCAGTCTTATTAATCTCTTCTCACATGGAAGCTGTCCCATAATCCTAATTATTTTTGTTGTCCTTTTTCTGAATCTTTTCCAATTCCAATATACACCTCTACCTCGCTATAACTCTGTCCTTGGGAGCCAAAAAGTCTTACAGTATGACATGTAATTTTGAAATGTCATGTTTGAAATATTTAGGTTACAGTAAACACAATTTTTGTACCTTGTCTTTTCCTTTTGCACTAAAATTAAAAAAGGTAGGAGTGAGTATTAATTTCAGAGAAGATGGTATCCCCTGTGTCTGACTGCAGTGTTTTAAATCCACAATTGGGTGCACACTTCACAAATTTTGGATCTATGCATCCCTTATTATGCTGTCTTCTATGGAATACACATCTACCCCGATATAACGTGACCCGATATAACGTGGGTTCGCATACAACGCGGTTAAGCTCTGACACGCTGCTCTGAGCAGCATGTTAAGAGTGCCGGGCCGGGGCCGAGGCGTTGGATAAGGGGCAGAGGGTCTCAGGGGCAGCCAGGGGCTTCCCTCCCGCCCCCCCCCCCCGAGTCTGGGAGGCAGGAGCTATGGGGGGCACTTTTGGGGGCCCCACAGTCCCAGAGTGGCCCGGGGGATTAGTAGGGGACCGGGAGCAGCCCGCTCTGCTTCCCTCACCTCGGCCCCAGCCGTGTCGCTCGGGGGAGAGGTCTTGGGGGAAGGGATCCCCCCTCCCCCCGCACTCACTGGCAGCGGCGGAAGTGGAGCAGCCTGGCCCCAGGCCGCTCCACTCCGCCAACTCCCAGCCGCAGCGCTCTGCTTCCCGCCGCAGGTGAGTGCGGGACCTTTCCTCAACCCCCCAGTGACACGGCTGGGGCCGGGGCAAGGAAAGCAGAGCGGGCTGGGGCTGTGTCGCTCTGCTTCCCGCCGTCAGTGAGTGTGGAGGGTGTCCTTTCCCCAACCTCCCCGCACTCACTGGTGGCGGGAAGTGGAGCGCTGCGGCTGGGAGCTGGTGGAGTAGAGTGGGCTGGGGCCGTGTCGCTCCACTTCCTGCCGCCAGTGAGTGCGGGGGCATCCTTTCCCCAACCTCCCCGCACTCACCGGCGGTGGGAAGCGGAGCAGCCCGGCCCCAGCCAGCTCTACTCTGCCAGCTCCCAGCTGCAGCGCTCCACTTACCGCCGCAGGTGAGAATGAGGGGCGTCCTTTCCTCAACCTCCCTGCATTCACCGGCAGTGGGAAGCGGAGCGCCACGGCTGGGAGGTGGCGGAGTGGAGCGGGCTGAGGCCGCGTTGCTCCGCTTTCCGCTGCTGCCGGTGAGTGCCTGTCAGAGGGCGGGGTGTGTGGATAGGGGTTGGAGCAGTCAGGGGACAGGGAGGTTGGGTAGAGGGTGGGGTCCTGGGGGTGATTAGGGACAGAGGTTTCTGGAGGGGGCGCTCAGGGAATAAGGAACAGGAGGGCCAAAGCAAGTTCGATATAACACGGTCTCATCTCTAACGCGATGAGATTTTTTGTCTCCTGAGGACCGCATTATATTGGGGTAGAGGTGTATATCCAACTTGAAATTTGCAGGCATTTGGCCTAGCATAGATGTTGCCAGACCCCCTTCCAAAGCCATCTTTAATGCAGGGGAGGGAATATGTTGAGTTTAGGAATTGTGCTGAAGATGAAGCTGTGTGTCAAAATAAGCATTATCATATATACTATAGTTTCTACTCCCTCAGCAAACTTACGATGCTCATATTTGTGTACTGCAGTCTTGCAATTGCAGTCTTGTACTATTCAATTTTGTTCTGAGAGACCTAGAAGCTGGGTCATATGCACAAGACTGTCCTTCTCTGAAGCTGTCAGTGCTAGAGTTTCTGTTTAATCTATGGCCTTCCCCACCCACCTAAAAAAACAAGAACAGAAAAGCATTCCAGCTGTTAAATTTGGTGTTTACAAACAGAAATCTGCTAACATAGCATATGTAGTACCAGTTTGAATTCAGTATAAAGTACAAGAAGTCTCCTTTTGGTTTGTTTAACAAGTTGATTACTGCTGGAAGAATGAATTTAAAGAGCTTAGTCATGAGTTTGCTTTTTCAGATAAGTGTCAGTAAATGGGACAGCTATCAAGGTATGTTAATTTTATGTTTTAACTACTTTGTCATTATAAAAAAAAAGAAGCACTGATTGCACCAAAATATTTTCCTCCTTCCCTATGTATACTTTTGCTGTCTATATTAAAAACAAGTAATTCCATGAGCTGATAGATATAATATAAAAATGAGATGTCTTTATAGTACAATCATTCAGAACTTCCTTGGAAATATACCATCTTGCACTTAAGATGGTATATTCTAAATTGTGGTATCAGTCAGAATGGTAATCACAAATGTAATATATGTGTCTTTTTTTCAGGACAGTATCCACATTCCATGCCTTGGTGGTTGGTGCTTTTTGTGTATATATCTTGTTGTATGATGAAGCTGTTAATGCTGACCATGTCTGGTAAGATAAGTTATATCAAACTGACTTTAAGAATATGACTTTTTTCTTTGTTCCCATTTTCCCACATCTTTGTCTCCCAATGTTGCTATCGTGTTAAGAGTATTAACTAGCCAAATTATCACTCAGTTTCTCTTAAAATGTGGAGGGTCATTTATATGTCTGTCCTGACTATCTGGTAAAATCCAAATTATTTTGCCAATTAAAATGCCATTATAAGCCTACTGTATAACAGTTTCTACGAAGTAGTATGAACAGTTAGACACACATTTCTCAGGACTGTTAATTGAAATTCAATTTCCAATTTTAATGCACAGTTCTGAAAATACAGCCGTAAACAATCAAAAAGGTGACTGCAGATTTGACATCATTTGTGTTTATTTACTGTTTTGCTTGAAAAGTGAAACAGCGAAGATATAAAAATTTTATTAAAGCTAATGTTAAAAAAATTATATAATACACGGGTTGGGAAAAGAGTTAGTTTTTAAAAGTCATATGATACATAGTGTATATAATCAGCAATAATCCAAATTTAGGTGAATAGATTTAACAATACAATTTAGATATTAGAATCCGAATACTTGGGTACATCATGAAAAGTTGTACAGAGATTTGGTTGTGGAAAGCAAAATATATCAATGAGTGGAGATTGTCCCTTAGTAATTGAGAATTAGGTTGGTTGCACACTCTGAATGTCTGTAGGGGAAAAAAATATGACCAAAAGTTAGATGAGATTTTAAGTGTAAAATGAAGACACTCTATCAGTTTTTCTTCAGCTCCCCACCCCCTCTGAAAAGGTTTTTCTTAATAGTGATAAAGCAGAGGTTCTCTCTTTAATAAATGCTGCTGCTCCTCCTGTCAATGATTTTCAGTAGTTCCTCAGACTAATTAGAAGATCTTCCTGCATTACAACTTAAAAACTCAAAAGAAATAAGTTTTGGTCTTTGGTGTTTGTCTCCCCCTCCCCCAACAGACTTTTGCAGTATAATACAGGATTTTGTTTGAGTTGATTCATGAGATTGTTAGCAGAAAGTTGAAGCTGTTACCCTTTATTGGGACTGACTTTTTCCTTTCTTTAAAGCTATGTAAGAAGTACTGTTGATTTTACCTGTATAATTAATTTTTTTTTAAAGCTTTAACTCATCTTTCCACCTTAACTTTATTTTAAACTGAATCACAACATGGGGATCAGATTAAACTTAAATGAAAAAAATATTTCACCTGGTTTTAAAAGAACAGAACAAAGGTCTGCATTTCATACTGCTCAGTTGTTTACAGATCAGTAATGGAATGCAATATGGTCTGGTGTACTGAACAGGACTGGATGCTATGAAGTTATGAGTTCTAATCACAGCTTTGCCAGTGGCTTTGGGCATGTTCTTTAATACTGCTGTGGTTTTTTTTTATTGGTAAGAATGGGATAATACTTTCACTATTTCATCACAGGGATATTATTATAATTGTTTAGGGTTCTGTCCTGCAAGATTTTAAGCTCCCTTGATTTCCATTGGTTTCAATGGAAATTGAGAGCATGCAGCACCTTCAAGGAACAAGTCAAAATCTAAATTGCACTTTGAAGATATAAAGTGCTAAGTATTTGTCTTATGCATAAACTGATTATTGGTATTGGCCTGGAGCAGCCATTACAGATAAAGTCCTTTGAAACCCAGTGTTCCTGGGCTCCATTGCTTTGTGGGAATGGTGCATACGCAGTCTGGTCAGCACTAGTAGCTGTGAGAGGCTTGAGCATGCTCTGTGAGGATGAAATCTTCAGAGACTTTTAGCTGTTAAACTCTAGAAAGTCTCTACTGAGTATGTGCAAACTTCAAGTTTTCAAATGCTTGTTATAACTTGGCCAAATACCTCCTCCCCAGCTTCACTTCCCTGCTTCTGCCACATGCCCTCTCAGTGTATAATTGTGGGTGGCTATGTGATAGTGTCCAAATCAACCCTGTCCTTCAGAGTTAGTTGTGCATAAAATCTTAGGTCCAGGGCCTTTAGGGTAGCTTTGTCTGAAATGCTTCTGGATCTATGTGAGGCCCAGCGAGGTGGGTTAACTTTCAGGGTTTTAATGCCTGGATGTGAATCTTAAACTTAATTGTCCCTGGACTGAAGAGTTTAGAATCTAATTTCAGGCATTACACATAATTAAATGTAACAAACAATAGGGATAAGTGGATGGACAAGAGTTATAATGAAACATCAGGTGATTATTCAGCTGAGTTGTGTGTACTACTTGATGGTATAAAAGGTTCCATAGTAGTAGTTTTTCCTTTCTTCTTAATACAAATTGTGACTTTATAGACTACTTAGGTATTGTTTTTAAAGTCATAAAAAGGAGGGAGAAGCCAGAGGTTATGAGAATAGGAGAGATAAATTGGTGGGAGGAGGAAGGTCTTCAGCTCATAAGTAAATCACTAACTGACAGGAATCATATGAAACTTCACCAAATAAGCAGGCTATTCTATAACTGTCCACTATGGAAGTTTGTGAACCTTCCTTTGAAGTATGATGTTAGAATAGAAAGACCACTGGTCTGATGTGATATGGCAATTTTGTGTTTCTGTGAAGGAAAAGGAAGAACTGCAGCTCAGTCTAGGCAGCTCCGGGCAGGTTGAGATGGTGGTCTTTTACTGGTTATATCTGCACTTGCATATTGCTGCCTGATTCAGTAGCTATATAAACCTCCTTGGCAATATGTGAATCTTCCCCTACTGATTTCTCAGGGAAATATCTTGTCCTTTTTGCTAAACCAAATCATTGTCAGTCTTAGAAACTTCTTTGGATCTGAAATCAGGCTACAAACGGCCTGATACCTTTCCTTAACCTTCCTGTCCTAGGAGATGGGTCAGCAAACCCCAAAAGCATTAGTGAGACTGTAGATTCCAACCTTTCAGACTGTGAGATCACCCTTCCTCACCCAGGAATTATGATAGGGAATTGCCTGCCAGTTACTAGCAGGACTGGGAGTGACAACCTTCAACATCGCATCCATATTTGCCTGCCTCTAGGTATTACCCTGAATTTAAAAGGGTTGAAGAAAGGCAGCCGCAAAGAGAACCTTTTCCCAGAAGGCTCCAAGGGAAATGTCCTGTACCTCAGTGGTTCTCAAAGCTGGTCCACCGCTTGTTCAGGGAAAGCCCCTGCCGGGCCGATTTTTTTTTTTTTTTTTTTTACCTGCTGTGTCCACAGGTTTGGCCGATCGCAGCTCTCACTGGCCGCGGTTCACCGCTCCAGGACAATGGGGGCTGCGGGAAGCGGCACGGGCCAAGGGATGTGAGGAACCCCCAACCCTCTCACCCACCTTGCCTCAGTGGCTACTGCCAGTCGTCATCTAGCCCCTGCTCACTGGGGCAAACTTCAGTCTATCATGGCCACTCATCATCGGCATGGGGGTTTGGAGCAGC
Source organism: Mauremys mutica (assembly GCF_020497125.1). NCBI lineage: Eukaryota > Metazoa > Chordata > Testudines > Geoemydidae > Mauremys > Mauremys mutica. Next base: position 35,372,414 of record NC_059079.1, read on the forward strand.
CTCTGCCTAACCCCAGACTGCACCTTTCCAGCCCCAGTTCCTTCTTTAGGCCTTTAGCAAGACCTGCAGCCTGGGGATTTGCCAGGCTGGAGCTCCCCAGCTCCTCTTGCCTTTCCCCCAGCCCTGATCTACTCCCAGTACCCTAAGCTCCCAGGCAGCCAGGTCCTTCTCTCTCCACAGCTAGAGAGAGACTGACTTAGCTCCTGGCTCACAGCCCTTTTATAGGGCCAGCTGTGGCTGCTTCCCCAGTAAGCCTAGCCTTTTCTTTCAGGAGCAGGGTAACCTCCCTGCTACAAGGCCCAACTTAAATGTATACCCCAAATTAAAAAATACAGTAAAAGTACTAAAAAAGGGCCACTGTAGCTTAACAACCATGTAAAAGAAGCAGTGAGAGATAAAAAGGCATCTTTTAAAAAGTGGAAGTCAAATCCTAGTGAGGTAAATAGAAAGGAGCATAAACACTGCCAAATTAAGTGTAAAAATGTAATAAGAAAAGCCAAAAAGGAGTTTGAAGAACAAACAGCTAGCCAAAAACTCAAAAGGTAATAACAAAATGTTTAATTACATCAGAAACAGGAAGCCTGCTAAACAACCAGTGGGGCCCCTGGACGATTGAGATAAAAAAGGAGCACTTAAAGACGATAAAGTCATTGCAGAGAAACTACATTAATTCTTTGCTTCAGTCTTCACGGCTGAGGATGTTAGGGAGATTCCCAAACCTGAGCCGTCCTTTGTAGGTGACAAATCTGAGGAATTGTCACAGACTGAAGTGTCTTTAGAGGAGGTTTTAGAATTAATTGATAAACTTAACTGTAACAAGTCACCAGGACCAGTTGGTATTCACCCAAGAGTTCTGAAAGAACTCAAATGTGAAATTGCAGAACTATTAACTATAGTTTGTAACCTGTCCTTTAAGTCAGCTTCTGTACCCAATGACTGGAAGATAGCTAATGTAACGCCAATATTTAAAAAGGGCTCTAGAGGTGATCCCGGCAATTACAGACTGGTAAGTCTAACGTCAGTACCAGGCAAATTAGTTGAAACAACAGTAAATAATAAAATTGTCAGACACATAGAAGAACGTAACTTGTTGGGCAAAAGTCAACATGGTTTCTGTAAAGGGAAATCATGTCTGACTAATCTATTAGAGTTCTTTGAAGGGGTCAACAAACATGTGGACAAGGGGGATCCAGTGTATTTAGGTTTCCAGAAATCCTTTGACAAGGTTCCTCACCAAAGCCTCTTACGTAAATTAAGTTGTCATGGGATAAGAGGGAAGATCCTTTCATGGATTGAGAACTGGTTAAAAGACAGGGAACAAAGGGTAGGAATAAATGGTAAATTTTCAGAATGGAGAATGGAGAGGGGTAACTAGTGGTGTTCCCCAAGGGTCAGTCCTAGGATCAATCATATTCAACTTATTCATAAATGATCTGGAGAAAGGGAGTGAGGTGGCAAAGTTTGCAGATGATACTAAACTGCTCAAGATAGTTAAGACCAAAACAGACCGTGAAGAACTTCAAAAAGATCTCACAAAACTAAGTGATTGGGCAACAAAATGGCAAATGAAATTTAAGGGGGATAAATGTAAAGTAATGCACACTGGAAAAAATAACCCCAACTATATATAGAATATGATGGGGGCTAATTTAGCTACAACTAATCGGAAAGAGATCTTGGAGTCATCATGGATAGTTCTCTGAAGATGTCCACACAATGTGCAGCAGTGGTCAAAAAAGCAAACAGGATGTTAGGAATCATTAAAAAAGGAGGGGGGAGATTGTTTTTTTTGGAAACAAATTTTTAGCTGGGTTTAGCTGAGGAAGATAAGGTTTTCTAACGGGCTGTGTTAGAAAAGAACTTTTTTTTTCTTCTTCTTTTCTTTTTTCTCCTTTTTCTTTCTGTCTGCTTAAAAACAGCTAGGGAAGAGGTGTAAGTTTTTCTAACAGGCTTTGTTAGAAGGACCCCTACTGTGAGGTACTTAAAAATTGCTAAAGGAAAGTTACCAAACCAGATTTTCTAGTTTCTTGTAAGCCAGCAAACAAGCAAACACCATTTGCAAATCAAAAGCTTTTGTTTCTTTCTATTCAATCGCGAGTAGACAGGGTAGGAATTGGGAAGCAAGCAACCCAATTCCCTGACTGCAGAGGGGTGTGGCCAGCACCAGAAAGCACAAAGACATGAAAAAGCAACAAGCCAAAGAGGCTAACCACAAGAGGGAGCTGAAGAAACAAAAAGCTGACCACAGAGCCAAAGAGGCTAAGCACAAAAGACAAATGAAGTTAAAAGACAAAGACCTGGAATTAGCCAGAGCTAACCCACATGTTCCAGCCAACCCTAACAGTCCTTCTCCAGGCACTGTTCTCCATCCCAAGAAATTTCCCACCTACATGGCAGGTGAGGACACTAAGGCCTTCTTGAAAAGTTTTAAAAGGACCTGCCATGGGTACAGCATCCCTGAAGACCAGTACAAGGACTGGTCAGGAAAGTGGACTTTTGCTGTCTATGACAATTATTCCATCCCCATGCTACTGGGGGAAGACTTGGCCAACCATGTGCAGCTGGCCAAGAGGGGGGGAGTGGTCACCCGCAGCCAGGCCGAACAAGCAGGCACTCCCATCCCTGTTCCTGAGCCATCCACCAAGACCCGGTCTGTGTTACCAGACACCCAGACAGAGGTGGTGGAACCGGATCCCATGCCAACAACTACAGCAGCCATAGTACATCCAGTCCCAGGACCGGAACTGGAAAAGCAACCAGCGGCAGAACCAGCGCCAGCACTGACGCCAGCGCTTGCAACTCCACCGCCAGGGGGCGCCAACGGGCCGGAACTGGCAGAAGCAGCAGACAACTCTACCCAAGAGGCTCAGCCAGAGCCTGAAATATCACCTTGTGCACCAGCGGACAGCGGTTCACAGTTAACGGAAACAACCTCTTCACCTACATTGCTTCCAGAGGGATCAAGCCCAAGTCCACAGTCTATGGAGGAACTGGTGTCTCCAGCTTCAAGGAAACAGTTCCAGACTGAGCAGGAAGCCGATGACAGCCTTAAGACAGCTTGGGCGGCGGCACGGAGCAACCCACCGCCTCTCAGCTCTTCGAATCGATCCCAGTTTGTTGTAAAACAAGGACTTTTATATAACAAGATTCTTTCTGGTGGACACCAGAAAGGCCAGAATCCTCAAAAACAGTTGGTAGTTCCAACTAAGTACCGGTACAAGCTCTTAAGCTTGGGCCATGACATCCCAGTGGTCATTCTGGGGTAAACATAACCAAGGACAGGTTGGGGAAGTCCTTCCACTGGGAGGGGATGGGCAAGGACGTTGCCAAGTATGTCCGGTCAAATGGTTAAAAAGTGTTCTTGAATGTCAAATATCTTGTTGTTTACATACTTAGTAGTATATGTAATAGTGCATGTGTTTTGTTAATCTGTTTATTTTAAAGTTCTAGAAGGAAATCACCGCCAGTGTGGTTCCCCCAGTGTCTGCGATTTGGGGGGCGTGTCATAAATAAACAGATCAGGGTTAAGGTCTCTTTTACCTGTAAAGGGTTAACATGCAGTACCTGATGACCACCTGACCAGAGAACCAATCAGAGACAACATAATTTCAAATCTCTGTGGAGGGAAGCCTTTGTCTGTGTTTCTTTGTTTGGCTCTGAGGGTATGGCTACACTTACGGTTTGCAGCGCTGGTCATCCAGCTGTGTAGGAGCAGCGCTGGTGTGTGGCCACACTCACAGCTACCAGCGCTGGTGTGTGGCCACATTTGCAGCATTAGCAGCGCTGCTGGGAGTGATACATTATGGGCAGCTATCCCAGCATTCAAGTGGCTGCAACGTGCTTTTCAAAAGAGGGGGGTGGAGTGGGGTCTAGTGTGACAGGGAGCGGGGGGAGAGAGAGAGGGGATTTTTGGAGCCAACACTGTGTGTTTAGCTTCCTGACTTGAAAAATCAGTGTTTAGCTTCCTGACTTGAAAAATCCTGACTTGAACATGTTTCCAACCCCTTAGTCTTAACTCTTAATTGCAAACAGCCTGCAGCCAACACGACTCCCCGCTGTTTCATTCCCTCCCTGCCTGCAATCTCATTTGATTGTTTACAGCCAGGTACAGATGATCACAGCAAACAGGAGCTCTGTTTGTTTTTTAGATAAGCGGCAACGGCAACGGAGCTCCGATCGGAGCTCGTTCACAACAAAACAAAGAGAGGCTGCATAACAAAACAAAGAGAGTAATTTATAAAAGCATTCTGGGATACACCTTATACCCTGGAGGCCAATCACAGCGCTGGTGTGTGGCCACACTTGATGACCAGCGCTGCAGCACCAGCGCTGGAATCCTTATTCCCCATGCTGAGTGAGGTGTACGGCCAGCGCTGCAGCAGGGAGTTGCAGCGCTGGAAGTGCCCTGCAGGTGTGGCCACTTACTAATTGCAGCGCTGGTGGAGGCTTTCCAGTGCTGCAAATCGCCAGTGTAGCCATACCCTGAGTCCTCTTTTTGGATCTAAGAGAGGCCAGTCATGTCTCCAAGTTCTCCTGGAGTAGTTTCTACTATTTAATAGTGAGTATTAATTAGAAAGGCGAATTAGTCTTATAATTTGATTTCTACATTTGCAATTGTGTGTTTGCTAAAGGAAATTCTTTATTCCTGTTTGCTGTTACTTTGCTTTTACTGAGAAAGAAAGGAGGGGGGGGGGATTCTCTCCAGAGATTGATAAGTTTAGACCCTATATGGTTCTATCTTGGATTACAGAGACAAGTTACTTTCTTTTTATTCTTTAATAAATTATTTTCTTTTCTTTGGACTTGGTTAATTCCTTCTCTTGTGGAAATTCAGGAGAAGGGGAGGGGGGGAAGAGAAAGTTCCTCCTGGGTTTGATTCAAGCAGTTTGAATCAGGTATCTCTTTCCAGGACTAGGGAGGGGGAGGGGGAGGGGGAGGGGGAGGTAAGTCCCTCTTTGTGTTGAGTCAAGGATTTGACTCGGTGTATATCTCTCCAGAGTGGCTAGGAGAGAGGGACGGGGGAAGTGGGCTGCTTCCCTGTGTGTAGAGATTCAGGGACATTGAATCTGTGTTCCCCAGGGAAAGTTGGGGGACAGGCAGTGTGTCAGACACTTTAACCTGACTGGTGGCAGCGAGAACCAGACCTAAACTAGGATTTTAGTTTAGAGGGAAACTAAGGCAGGTCCCCACATTGGAACCCAACAGTTCCAAGTGGGGGTGAGACCTATGACATGAGGCACCTGGCATTGGCCACTGTTGGCAGACAGGATACAGATGGACCTTTGGTCCAACCGAGTGTGGCCATTCTTATGTTCTTATGTACTGGAGTTTTGAGAGAAGAGCCATGCTAGTGTGCTTTTATGGATTCTATAAAAAAATCAAATAAATATGAAGCTAAACGACCATCACTAATTTACTTCTAATTTCCCTAATTAAATGTAAAACAATGCAATGATCAAATCAAGGTTACTATCAAAATTCTATCAAAATTGAATCAGTAGATCAATGATTCAATTTATCTGGCTTGTCAATTACTACAATGAGTAATTACATCAACTTGTAAGGTTAACACAAGAATTACTTTAATAATTCACTGAAAAATTAAGAAGAAATGCCTTTCCTTTAACCTGACCAAGTGAGCTAAGAGGCTACTAAAATCAGAAACTGACTACTGCCTTTACTTTAAGGAAGTACAACAGAGGAGAGTTTTTTTGTCCCAGAAGAAAGGTACTTGGAAATACTACACGAGAACCCACGCCAAACAGTGATGAGCCTCAAGCTGATGAGCCTTATGTATTCTGAAACATGCGTAACTCTATATGCAGCTCTAAAGATAAGACCTCTGCAGTATTAGCTAGCAAGACTGTATGTTAATGAAATGACCTGCCGAATGTTCCTGTCCTTCATATGGTGGACTTAACATCACACTGTCTTAAAAAAAGTTGTATTCTACTCCCCAGCTCAGTCAGCTGTAGTCACCTCTGACCTTCCAAATTGCAGGAGGTCTCTTTACAAGAATTTGACAATTCACAGTATCTGGAATTTTTGAGAGAAAAATTTCCAAACCAAAATACAAGAATTAAGAGTGAAAGAACTTTGAAAGCATGATATTTCTCCCTTGTCTACCAGGCAGAGTATTTCAAATAATTACTGACATTACAGCAATGTTTTACATGAATAAGCAGAGGGAGCATGTTCCAACTAGCTGTGCAAAGAGGCTGAAGCTTTGTGGGAATGGTGCATGGCACACCAAATTTATCATATAGCTCCTTGCTTTGCAGACAAGGACAACATACTGTCAGATTAGTTGAGCAGAGACTTTCATGATCAGCACAGGTGGTCACTCGGGAAATCTATAGAGAATGACATGCCTTCCCCGTGGTAGTACCTGAAGATGGACCTATTTGCAATAAGACGTAACTCCAAATGTCCGAGGTATTGCTCTAGAGCAGGAGTGGACAACCAGTCCATCTCTGATGCATTTCTTGTAGACTAGGGAGTAGGTTTCCTCCTCTGTGTCCCCTCTGCCCCAAATTCTTCTAATTCAGAGTTCTCATAAATATTTGAACAAGAGAAAGCTAAAGTTACTTTGGCCTGCGTGAGACAATAGTGGTTGTGGGATATACTGCAACTATCATAAACAGTTTATCTGTCTTCAGCCTACGGGCCCAGCAGAGAGGTCAGATTTGCCATCCAGGCCTCCATTTGGCAGAATAGTATTCCAACAGATGTAGAATAGTTCTGTTCTGAGTAAAAAGCACAGGAATTCAGTTAAACTCCAGGAAGCATCAACTTTTACAATCGTAAGTGGAAAAGGTTATCTTTGCTGGCAACTAACAATAAACCTAGGTTCAGTTCCTATTCAATCCATATGGGAGTATCTCATTAATCTGAAATGCTTGGGACTCTCCATATCATTGGTAAAAGTACATCTCGCAGCCATGTCTACTCACTATAGCTTAGTTGAATAAAATACTGTATTTAGTCATGATATATTAAAAAGATTCTGAAGGGTTTAATGAACATCTATCATCTCCATCAATCCATAAACTTGCCAGTATTTTTTCCAAGGCTACATTCTTAGCTTTCTCTAGGTAAGCGCCATACCTCGGATGCTAACAGAACATTAGCCTTCTATATGAATGGCAGAAAATTGCCTAGACCGTTTGTCTCTTATGGGAAAAGAGTAAAACCTGGGCAGTCACATCCCAACACCTTTCTACATGGGTTGGACTCTGTATTGAAGAGTGTGTTAAATACACCTTTTCCAAAAGAGCTTAGAGTGCACTCTGTGAGAACAAAGCTGCATCTGTACAGCTTTTACTTAGTCTCAATTCATACTTCATAAAACATTCCTTTCAAGTGGCATCTAGATCAATTTGGTAAAGCAATGTTACAATCTCTTTTTAATGAGACCTCCTTGTATCACTGTACAGAGTAAAGAATACTGCTTGCCAAACTCCTAAGAGTAGGAATGTGCAGAGGCCACTCAAAGAACAAATGAAGGTTATTCACCTGTAACCAGAGCTCTTGGAGTTGGATTCTGCATAATGACACTTGCTTCCCACCTTTCCCTCTTTCTCTGAGTCCTAATTACAACTTTGGACTTGAGGTGATAGAAGGAACTGAGGTGATTAGCACACCACATATGCTTTTATGGCTTTGCTCTTTGAGGAGCCATGAGGAGAGGTGCAGGGGGCACAAGAGTGCACCGGCGGGCACTGCTGTTAGAAGATTCCATCAGTCCAAGCTACAATTTCAGCACATCCCAAGAGTAAGAATGTGCTGAGGTCCTCTTAAATAGCTTGGTTACAGAAGAGTAATTTTCATTTCCCCCTGCACTCTAGCTGTCAACATGGTATCTCATGATTGTGATTTAAAAAAAACTTTCTCACTCAACTGGTACTTATCATCCCAAATTAAGTTTTTAAAAATTAGGGCAGGATGGGAGACATAAACGGGCGTGTTTAATAATGTCGGCAAAGGTGCTGACAAGCACTCTGTATTAGCTGACCTTATTATGCCTCAGTATGCCAGGGGACTTGCTGAGTTTCAGCTCCATTCCCTTGCCAGCTGCCCAAGGCATGAGGTGATCCTTGCTGCTGGTCTCCCTGGGGCAGCAGATGTGTTCTGTCTTTGGAATCAGTCTTCCTAATTAGCAACTTCTCCTCTCCCCCACCCAAATTCCCATGATGCTACATGGCTGGGTCAAGCATGAGTGGCCCAGCAAGAGGGGAATGGTTTGTGATGTTTATATGTCCTATGCAAATTTAACTTTTTATTATAAAGGCTGGAACTGTACATCATTTTTTATGTTTACAGGGGTGACCCTTCAATTGTGAAACTGAATATTGCTATTACCACAGGCTACCTCATTTCTGGTAATTATACGTTGTCTATATCATAGATACATCTAAATTTTATTCTGAGGATGTGATGAGCTTCTATAAACAATATAGGGTCCAGTGTAGCTTTTGAAGCTACTGCTGTGTTTGTGGGCTGTGGTACAATGCCTGGAGGCAACCTGCTAGTGGTGGAGAGAGATGGAAATACTGCCTTAGTGAGTGCTGAAGGAACACCCAACAATAGTGTGGTGACTACTGCATGCTTTAAGATGGTCCAGTGAACACCCTTAAATCCTGGCTCTGGTCCTCCAGCCAATTCAGAAGGGGTGGGAGTTGTGACCCCAACCCCTTTTGGGATGTCTACTGCTGCTGGCAGCAGTAATGTCCTCACTCTCCCCTGTGCCCATAGAGTGCAAGCGGCAGGTTTTTAGCAATCCCAACAAAGCTGGGGGAAACAGCTCCATACTTACTCCTCTCCCCATTGTCCTTGTCTTCCTACACATTTTAAGCCAGAGTCTGATCCTATGTGAAAGAGGTTGAAAATATTTTTAATAATTTTATCTGCTGTGGCTGTCATCCTTACATACAATTGTGCTCTTTCACTCAATTATTTGTTCTTAATGACAGCCTATGTCAGGTGATTTATCTTCTGTGATCACTGGTGGATTATGAATAAATGAAGCCAACAAATCAAAGGGCTCAACAAATCAAAGAGCTAATGTTTTTAGCGTTAGGGGTCCCTGCCCTGCTGCTCCACCATTCCTATAGTGGACCCAGTCGCATTTTGGCAGTGTCCTCAACCCCCTTTCTCTCTGGGTTTCTTGATACAATTATTGTGGGCTCATGAGTCATCTTCCAGACCAGGACCTAGGACTGTGTGTGTGTGTGTGTGTGTCTGTCTGTCTGTCCCTGGATCTATCCTTGCTCACAGTGTACCTCCTGCTAAAGCTGTGGCCAGGCAGCTCCCTTCGTGGAGAAAATATAAAGATTTATGAACATTTTTGGAAGAGCTAAAATATTTTAACTAGTGCTTAGGCCTAATTTTTCCTTTCACATTAAATGTCCATCTGAGGAGCAGGGATTGGGGGAAGGGATACAGAAGTCTTGAGCTTAGAAATGCTCAATTCAAAGACGATTCAGATTTTTTTTCTTTTTGTGGGTTGAGTTGGACACCATTTGCCATTAAAAATATATGCATAGCTCAGATAACCAAAAAGGTTTTTCCTTTTAGATTGCAGTAATACTGAAAGCTTTAAAGAGAAATATTATAGTCCTTAGGTAGCTTACGTTGTAATAATTTAATGGGTTTTTTTCTCTTACAGATTTGTTTCTTATTACTTACTACTGGAAGGCAATTGGTGATAAATTTTTTGTAATTCATCATTTGGCAGCTCTGTATGCCTACTACTTTGTACTGGTGAGTGCCATATTTTCCAGTATCCTAACAAGCAGACAAGATTGGGAATAGTGTCTAAGGGTGAACATCACTGCTCTGAATTTATGCAGTTTGTAGTATCTCAACAGTGTTGCTCCAAGAAAGTCCAGTTTTTTTATTTCTACATACAAGTAAGGGTATGTCTACACTGCAGCTGGGAATGTGCTTCCCAGCCTGGCTGGACATACATGCGCTAGCTTAGCTATACTTGAGCTAGCATATTAAAATAGCAGGGTGTCTGTGGTGGCTTGGGCTAGGCATCCAAGTACAAACCTGCCTGACCCTTTTCCTCATGGGTACGGACTTGTGTGGCTAGCCCGTGCTGCTGTGGAAACACAGCTATTTTTAGGACACTAGCCTGAGCAGAGCTAGTGTTTGTCTATCCACACTGGGAAGTACACTCCCAGCAGCTGCATAGGCATTCCTAAATACACACAGGCACATTTACTTTAAGACCTTAAATCCCACATATATTAACAAGGGCATAATCGTCTGAAATCCTAAAATCCATTAATCAGACTTTCACTGGTGGCTTGTGCATTCATGTCCAGAATTCTATTACACCTCTACCCTGATATAACGCAACCCGATATAACTCGAATTTGGATATAATGTGGTAAAGCAGTGCTCTGGGGGAGTCAGGGCTGTGCACTCCGGCGGATCAAAGCAAGTTTGATATAACGCGGTTTCACCTATAACGCGGTAAGATTTTTTGGCTCCCGAGAACAGCGTTATATTGGAGTAGAGCTGTATATGTGTCTCTTCATCTCTAAACAGTAAATCAAACAGCACGGATTTAGCTAAACTGTGAAACTGGGAAGTAATGAGAGTGCCTCTAAAACTCCAAAGCTGATGGACTCTAATGCTGGCTTCAGTAGCTCAAGGAGGTTGATCCTAGTTTGGCTTCTGAAATAGGGTTTATTATGTGAGTTGTTTAAAAGTCAATAGACTAATATTAGAGATGTTTTGAGCTACATAATGGTAGCATACATTGTTCTGGTGATGTTTTTCTATCCATATTTGCAATTTTAGTAAATTAAGTTACAGTGACTCATCCTATAAAGTATTTCTCAGTGTTATTTTTTGGCCACCAGATAAAGGTTTGAGTTAATTGACCCAGTATGTGTTTTAAACTGAACATTTGTTCTCTTTCACAGATTAAATTACTGTATATGCTGTTTAGACTGTTTTTACAAAGTTAAGACTACAGCTTGATTTCTAATGTAAAGATACTTCCTCTACGAGTTTATTGCTTGTCAGTACAAAAACATGCTCAGTGTTAAAATACTGTAGCTTAAGAAGAACATTCCAATATCTCTCACCCTCCCACTCCCAAAACTCAAATGTCTTCAGTTTAAAATGTGACACTTAGGTGACTTAAACAAAACGATTAGAATTTACCTTGACAAAAGGTGTTGTGAGACTTTATTTATAAAAGCACTTTGAAGGTAAGTGCTCTGTCACTGATAATCAGTCAGAGACTAATACATTTATTTGGGCATAAGGTAGTCTCTAAGGCCTGGTCTACACTATGCCTTTAAACCAGTTTAAGGAGCGTAAAACTGATTTAACACCACACCCATCCACACTAAGAGGCCCTTTATATCGATATAAAGGGCTCTTTAAACCGGTTTCTGTACTCTTCCCTAACGAGAGGAGTAGTGCTAGTATTGGAATTACCATATCGGATTAGGGTTAGTATGGCCGCAGATCGACGGTATTGGCCTCTGGGTGGTATCCCACAGTGCACCACTGACCGCTCTGGACAGCAATCTGAACTCAGATGCAGTGGCCAGGTAGACAGGAAAAGCCCCGCGAACTTTTGAATATTTCCTGTTTACCCAGTGTGGAGCTCCGATCAGCACGGGTGGCGATGCAGTCCGAAATCAAAATAAAAAAAGAGCTCCAGCATGGACCATGCGGATGTGATCGCAGTAAGGGCAGGCAAATCTGTTCTATCAGCGCTCCGTTACAGAAGACGAAATTCAAAATCATTTTTAAAAAATCTCCACACAGACGCCATAGCAGGGACTCAGCGCACTGCTGCGTGACAAGCATAACGGAAAGCCAAAGAATCAAATGGACGCTCATGGAGGGGGGACTGGAGCGGGGACTGGAGGACTCAAGCAATCCCACAGTGCCTGCAGCCTCCGAAAAGCATTTGCATTCTTGGCTGAGCTCCAAATGCTTTCTAGGGTCAAACACAGTGTCCGCGGTGGTTCAGGGCATAGCTCGGCAATTTACGCACCCCCCCACCTACCCCCAGAAGTGAAAGGGAAAACAATCCTCTCTTGACTCTTTTACATGTCACACTATCTTTACTGAATGCTGCAGATAGACGTGATGCTGCAGCAGTCAACACCAACATCCTTGCTCCCCCCCCGCCATGGGTGGCTGATGGTACAATATGACTGATATCCATTGTCATCATCAGCCTATTGGCACATGGGGCAGTGCAAAAGGACTGGTAACCATGCCGACTAGCATTCAGTGAGGTCTATCATGGGCGCCTGTGTAAAAAGCTCCTGATTTTTCCTGGTAGATGGTGCAGTATGGCTGGTAACCGTCTTCATCATAGCAACAGGGGGCTGAGCTCCATCAGTCCCCGCCCTTCATGTGTAAAGAACAGATTCAATTGTCCCTGGACTAGCAGCGGGATGCTGGGCTCCTCTCCTCTACACTGCTTAATGTCCTGTCTGGACTATCATAGCAGCTGGAGGCTGCCTTCCACTCATTTCTCACTAACAAGTCACTATGTCTTATTCCTGCATTCTTTATTACTTCATCACACAAGTGGGGGGACACTGCTACGGTAGCCCAGGAAGGCTGGGGGAAGAACGGAATCAACAGGTGGGGTTGTTGCAGGAGCACCCCCTGTGAATAGCATACAGTTCATAATTTCTGCAGGATCTGACACAGAGCAGCTGTGCTCTCTGGTTCTATGATACAGTGGTTCTCTAGTACACTTGCCCATATTCTAGGCAGGACTGATTCTATTTTTAGATACCAAAAAGGAGGGATTGACTCAGGGAGTCATTCCCAATTTTGGCTTTCGCGCCCCTGGCTGATCTCAGCCAGGGGCACT